>NC_134236.1:33867274-34177842 GCF_965152275.1 Natator depressus
CAATATTGTATTATTTCTACCTTTTTATGAGACTTGGGTCCTTTCTGTCTTTGTTCATTATTTCAATAAAGATATCTAAGGTTTTACTTTGCCCTCAGTGTGGGTGTCCTGGTCATCCACATCGAGACTCTCCACGAGATATTGAACTCTGTAGTGTTACTTCTCTGTAGCCTGATTCTGGGGTAAGAACTTTGTCATAGATCAATTGGCTATCAATCCAAACATCAATAACCTCAAAAAGGGTCAGGCAACAAATCTAGTATGTTATACATTCGTTTGCAGAGTACTTAAGTAGGTAATCCACAAATAGCATCCACAAAAAATTGTCCAAAATACTTGCATACACACGTAAAAGATTGCAGTAGCTTATTGGTATGTCTATAATTATTCATATGCTTCCAGTGGAAGCAGTGAGTGATTTTATATAAACTGTACCAGGCTGGCAGGATTAATTTATGAGGAAAGATTGAAAGAACTAAATTTCTTTAATTTGGCTAAACTGGTAAAGGAGGAAGTAATAACCTACAAATGTTGGGAAGGAGAAACTGGAATAATTATCTTCGAAAGGAAGTGGTGGAAGCCTAATCCATAGAAAAATGTAAAACTATGCTGTTCAAAGCACAAGATGTATGTACAGGACAATTGTGCTTGGACAGGTTCTGGACTATATGGTACTTTATATCTGACTTATGGTACTAGAATTTTGTTTTACTAAAAATCGCATATTTTTTCCAGACTGTGTTTTAAATGTCATCCACAGTACTCATTTGTTTTGTAGTGATCCATAGGGGCCACAGAGATCAAGCCTCCACTGTGTGCTAGCTAGGCACTCACTATCCATCCATAATGAAAGAGGGAAAAGGAAAAAAAAACACATTCTTGCTGCAGAGAGTTTACAATCTAAGCAATAACAAAACACAGCAAGTGCATACAACAGAGAAACAAAGAACATACAACAGGGAGCATGGGGAGGACAAAGCAACAGTGACATTGTTTGGTATAGTAAGTAGTAGTTTCAGGACACCAGCTGTAGTTGTCAAGTGTTTAATTGACATCATGTCTGAGGTGATGAGTCTTGAGGAAGGATGTGAAGGATGACAGCATAGTTACCTTATGGTATTTTAAAAGGAGCTCCTCCTGTCATGCTGAAGGAGCCACATTGGAAGAAACACAAAAGTTCTTGAGAGAAAACTGGACTAAGTGATGGGGGCTGGGATCGTTGGCACAGCTGAGATGTAAATCAGTGGCTCCATTCTTTATTAGAATTGCAGGGTTAAACAATGAAGGGCTTTAAAGGTTGTTGTGGGTTTTTTTGAGTAGTTGGTGTGGGTTTGCTGTGGAGAACAGGAAGACACTGGAGGTAAGCCAGGATGGCTTAGTCACAACAAGAATCCAGGAATGTGATCTTGGCAGCAGAGTTTTGAATGGGCTTGAGAAGGGCAAGATGGCATTTGTCAGAGTGGGGGGAGGGGGGGGAATGCCACGATTTGAGGTTCAACCCAGACCAGTGAGAGGTTGTGTCATGGCTTGTCTTGTAACCCTCAGTGCCTTAAAATGCTCTGCTGCTGTAGCTCCCTGTCTGGATGCTCCCAGACAGCATACAAGCATGCGCTCTAATTGTGTGTATGTTGAGCAGCCCTGTTCAGCAACTCTGACTCCAGAAGACTGTTTGTTACACTACAGCTACACTCTGGTCTCCAGTACCCTTGGTTATTACTAGTCCAGCACACACCCAGTCCTGAACTTCCACAAAATTATCTGCCCTGAAATGTCCAGCCCTCACCTGGAACACTCAGAGGAGTAATAAGGTACATTGCTCCTGTAAAGAGAAATTATGATGGTTAAGGTCAGAAATAGCTACCAACAAATAAAAGTGAAAAACACGTTCCAATGACTAAGACTTACCTTGAACCAAGACCATAGTTTTGTTAAGATTCTTACCACACTTCCTTCCAGCAAGATGGCTGACCACCCCCTTACTCAGGATGTTCCACAAAGTCCTAAGTGCTCAGTTCCTTTGTCTTCTGAGGTGAACAGTCACTAGGAGTTCTTTGCCCCTCTCTTTTATAGTCCAGTGAATTTTTAAAATGTATCCTTCTCAAAGTTTCCCTGCTGTAGGGAAAGGTGCCAGGGAATATGATGGAGAAGGTTCCATGTTTCTTTTTCACTGCTAGTGCTTTCTACAATGCAAATTGACTTGTCCTTGCAGCCTCTGATGTACCAGTGAATGACTCTGATTGCCAATTGTCTGTAATTGCACCTGGATGGAGGTATTGGTCTTTTCTTTGTCTGGAAAAACTTATTTACCCACTCCCCAGACTTATCTGGTTCAGACACATTTAGTACCATATTTCCTTCACATTTGTACAGTCCTTTGGGGATTTACCATATACACACAATGCAATAGTAATGATCATTAATTTATTGGTTTTCCAATTACACCTTACACAACACCTGTTAGATACAGATTATGACATAAGTGAACTTGGATACACTAAACTGGTCAGGCCAGCTGAAACTCACTGTCTGATACCAGTGAGCCTCTTGCCTCCTGAGCACTGGGGTGCTCTTAGGGAGGAGGTTCCCGTAGTCAAGGTGAGAGATGAGGGCCTGAGTGAGAGTTAAGGTGTGTGGAAAGAAGAAAGGTTGGATCTTAGATATTCTGTAGAAAAATCTGCAATGTTTACACAGAGTTTGATTGGATGGTGTAGAGAGAAGACTGTCAAAACGACCCTTAGTTTAAGTACCTGTGTGACTAGGAGGTGGGTGATGTGAAAAATGATGGAGAAGGGGAAGGCTTGAGAGGAAAGAGCAAAGCTCAGTTTGGGCCACGTTCAAATTAAGATGACAATTGGACGTCCATAGAGAAATATTAGAAAGGCAGACCGATATGCTGTCTTAGGCGGAGGAGTACAGCTCATCTGTAGAAAGGTAGATTTGTGAGTTAGTAGCATAAAACTGATAGAGCCAGACTTGTGGATTAATGATAGAGTTGTGGGATGCCTCCTCAGAATAGGAGAGGGGAGAAGGAAGAGAACCCAACAGGTGAGACCCTGAAGGACTGATTGGAGAGGTGGAAGAATTGTGAGAGTGAGAGCTACGAAAGTCAATGGAGGACAAAATTTCAAGAAGTCAGGACTGGTTGAGAGTGACTGAATGACCCATCCAAGCTGTGGATGTGTTCCAGAGGGACTTTCAAGCCAGCAAACTCACCAATACTGCTAGGAACCTGAAATATGGACTTTGAAGTCTTTGTATGTATGTGACTGCTTTACCATTTAACATCTCTCTTCTTGTGCTTTTTTTCCTTTTTTTTTTTTTTAAAACAACAAACCTTTAGTTTTAGACACTAAAGGATTGGCTGGCAGCATGGTATTTTGGGTAAGATCCAAACCTATGCTGACCTGGCAAAGTGGCTGACCCTTTGGGGTCAGAAGAACATTTTGTATATGTGAGCAGAGTTTTTTAAATAACTTCTCACTGTACTGCACCTAGGTGCTGATTGGGAGTCAGAGAACTGGAATGCAACAAGGGGGCTGTGTGATTTCTTTTTTTGCTTCTTGATAAGCAGTGTGGGGAAATCAGAAGCACAGTTTGTGACTTTAAATTCAGTGTTACCCACCAGTCTTGGGAGTATCTGCTCTCCCTTTTGCAGTCTGCCCTAACCTTGGCATTTCCAGTGAGGGCTGCCCTAGGCACACTGGGTCACATCTCAACTGGTGTCCTTTTCAGCAGCCCTCCCTGGGCTCAGTCTGCTACCAGACCAGCAGTGCCCAACCCTTGTCTGGCTAGGTTTTATGCTCAGTCCCCCAGGCTCAGCCTGCCCACACTGACCTTTTGACGGCTTTGCTGCTATTCTAGCCAGCCAGCCAGCCAGCCAAACACCTGGTCTTTGGCAGCCTGTGCTGCACTCAGTTCTGTCTGGTGAGCCTCTGCTGCACTCAGTTCTGTCTGTTTGTCTAATCAGCCAGGCTCTCATTCCTCCCTTGTCAAGCTCCCCCCACTCACTGAAGGCTCTGCTCTGCTGTTTGCCTTTTATCTGGCCTTCCTGGCCCCTTATTGGTTGCTCCAGCAGCCCCTCCGATTGGCCTCTCTTCTGCAGCCACTCTAGACTGCCTGGAGGACTTCTCGCTGCTTTGTTCTGGGACAGGGTGATACAGGGCCACGAGGTCTCCAGCAGGGCGCCTCCAGACCTAGTCCACCCTGCCACACTCACAAACATGATTTCTCTGAAATTTGTTATACATGCACAACACTAAACATAATTACTCTATAATTTTACACATGCACAGTTCTACTTATGCTTATGCTGTTAAACGTGATCAGAACAGACACTTAAAATTCACAGCAGGTTTCTCTCAAGCCTAAATATACCTTTGCTCCCAAAACCCCGTAACCCTTATGCACCCCTGTGAACTCTGTCAGTTGGCACCAAATACGGTTGCCAGGTATCTGGTTTTCCACCGGAACGCCTGGTCGAAAAGGGACCCTGGCTGCTCTGGTCAGCACCACTGACTGGGTTGTTACAAGTCCAGTTGACAGAGCAGTGGGGCTAAGGCAGGCTCCCTGCCCGCCATGGCTCTGCATGGCTCTTGGAAGCAATGGCATGTCCCCCTTCTGACTCCTACTTATAGGGACAGCCAGGGGGCCACAAGCTCCAGCTCTGCAGCTCCCATTGGCCAGGAACTACGGCCAACGGGAGCTGCGGGGGTGACGCCTGCAGATGGGGCAGCGCGCAGAGCTGCCTGGCTGCACCATCACGTAGAAGTCGGAGGGGGGGCATGCCGCTGCTTCCGGGAGCTGCCTGAGGTAAGCGCCAGCGAGAGCCTGCACCTGTGACCCCCTTCCGTTCCCCCAGCCCTGATCCCCCCTCCCACCCTCTGAACCCCTAGGTCCCAGCCCAGAGCACACTCCTACACCCCAAAGCCCTCATGCCCAGCCCCACCCCAGAGCCTGCACCCCAAGTTGGAGCCCTCACACATCCCTGTACCCCAACCCCCTGCCCCAGCCCGAAGCCCCCTCCTGCACCTCAAATTCTTCATCCCTGGCCCCACACAGGAGCCTGCATACCCAGCCAGAATCCTCACCCCGCACCCCAACCTCTTGACCCAGCCAGGAGCCCCCTCCCGCACTCTGAACCCCTCATTTCTGGCCCCACCCTGGAACCCGCACCCCCAGCCCAGAGCCCCTCCCATACTCTGAACCCCTCGGCTCCACTCCAGAGCACCCTCTCATACCATGGACTCCTCATTTCTGGCCCCACCCTGGAGCCCACACCCCTAGCCAGAGCCCTCACCTCCTCCCACATCTCAACCCCCTGCCCCAGCCCAGTGAAAATGAGCGAGTGAGTTAGGGTGGGGAGAGTGAGCGATGGTGGGGGGGGGTGGTAAATGGAGTAAGCAGGGTGCGGGGCCTCGGAGAAGGCAAATAGAAAGTTGGCAATCCTAGCACCAAGAGATCCCTGGGTTACACAAGGTTCTCAAAGAAACATACAAGAGCTGTTTGTGAATGTGTTATGTACGCATTTTGTTATATTAACTACTACATTATTGAGACTTCTGAAATACACAATTAAAATTTCTTACATTTAGATCAAACAGGATGCTTTGGACTGTAATCCTGTCAATGAGTGTATGGGAATGGCTTACCGTAAGGAGACTTTTGTTGAAGTATTCTATTTTCATATTATTCACAAATGTATATTTACAGAAAATTAGATGTCACTTACTGTAAAACAAGGCTGTTTCAATCAGACAAGAAGTCTCAATTTAGATTGGATATATTGAAAATACTAAATTCTAATACTAAATTCTTAGGCCAGATAATGCATGGTAAACTGAAGGCCAGGGTGTGCAAGCTATCTGTACCCTAGGCCAGCGGATGCTGAGTAGGGTTTGGATGCACATGTACCAGCTGCAGTGTTCTTGGATGAATCCTTTGACTTACATATAGAGTGGCATTGGAATCTTCTTTCCAACAGGTTCCTTGTCTCAGCATAAAGTATGTGAAACCCTTTCCCCATCAGGTGTACTTGAGGACAAAGTGAGAAGAGGAAAGAGACTGGAGATAAGATCAAGTCTTTAGTGCCTGAGGGCTTTCATGGCAATGGAACAAATAAAATACAATAAAACTAGCTCTCAATAACAATGTTTTAGTTACTAATACTGTTTACTGTTATCTGTTTTTTTTAGATGAGAAACAACATTAGACACTACTTTGTTGAATCTCCTCCTGTTAAATTATGTTACGATGTCATCACATGGATAGCAACTCAAGTAGCAATAAGTTACACAGTTGTGCCATTTGTGCTGCTCTCTGTAAAACCCTCTTTCATGTTTTACAGGTAAGTACACTTCACGGGTTTTTTAAAAATCACTGAACTCAGAGGCAAGTTAAATTATTCTTTTGGCAGGAGATCTCCTTTGAGTGGTGATAAAAATTTAGAATTTGGATCACTACCTTGCCAGCTAAGTGAGTTGTCATCCAGTTTGGACAAACAAAATAAGTAACAATTTTCCTAGTTTCTTAAGCACACAGAGCACAAGTGCACTATTGAATTTCCTGGAATAGGAGCCATTCAGAGCACACATCTGAGATTAGAAAATGGGTCAAGGGGCACAGAGCAACAGCAATAAGTGACCACTGCCTAAAGTAACTCTCATGAATAACCAGCGATAAAAGGGTAAATAGGCATATATTTCTCAAAAGAGAGAAAGTGCTTCACAGAAGGCTCTTAAATGTAGCAGGAAAACCATTCTTTTTCTTTGCATTATTTGTTTGCAGTTTTAAAGTGACACAGATGTTTAACATGCTATACAGTGTGTGAAAAGAACAAGGAGTACTTGTGGCATCTTCGAGACTAACAAATTTATTTGAGCATAAGTTTCATGGGCTAAAACCCACTTCATCAGATGCATGCAGTGGAAAATACAGTAAGAAGATATACATATACAGAGAATATGAAAAAATGGGTGTTGCCATACCAACCCTAACGAGACTCATCAATTAAGATGGGCTATTATCAATAGGAGAAAAAAAACTTTTGTAGTGATAATCAGGATGGCCCATTTCAAACAGTTGACAAGAAGGTGTGAGTAACAGTAGGGGAAAAATTAGCATGAGGAAATAGTTTTTAGTTTGTGTAATGACTCATCCACTCCCAGTCTTTATTCAAGCATAATTTAATGGTGTCCAGTTTGCAAATTAATTCCAGTTCTGCAGTTTCTCGTTGGAGTCTGTTTTTGCAACAAAAAAATCCTTTTTTGTTGAAGGATTGCGACTTTTAGGTCTGTAATTGAGTGTCCAGGGAGGTTGAAGTATTCTCCGACTGGTTTTTGAATGTTATAATTCTTGACGTCTGATTTATGTCCATTTATTCTTTTGCGTAGAGACTGTCTGGTCTGGCCAATGTATATGGCAGAGGGGCATTGCTGGCACATGATGGCATATATCACATTGGTAGATGTGCAAGTGAACAAGCCCCTGATTATGTGGCTGATGTGATTAGGTCCTATGATGGTGTCCCTTGAGTAGATATGTGGACAGAGTTGGCATCAGGCTTTGTTGCAAGGATAGGTTCCTGGGTTAGTGTTTTTGTTGTGTGGTGTGTGGTTGCTGGTGAGTATTTGCTTCAGGTTGGGGGGCTGTCTATAAGCGAGGACTGGCCTGTCTCCCAAGATCTGCGAGAGTATGGGATCGTCCTTCAGGATAGGTTGTAGATCCTTGATGATGCGCTGGAGAGGTTTTAGTTGGGGGCTGAAGGTGATGGCTAGTGACATTCTGTTACTTTTTTTGTTGTTACTCTCACAGATCTTGGGAGACAGGCCAGAGTATGGAATACATCAAAATATATCATACTTCCAAAATACCCAATGGCATGTGTGACTACAAAGCTGGGTTATGTCCATTACAGCTTATAGCAGAGTGCGGGGGTCACCAAAAAATTAAATTTTGCTATGGTAAATGTGGCATTTTACCTTGGAGCTGTTTATAGTCCAGAATTGTCTATTTTACATTCTAGCAGTAAATATACTGGGAGAGAGTTCACTTCTTGTTGATTCCCACTCTACTCTCCAGTACAATAAAAGGTATTTGAAAGAATGCTAGTGGAAATGTTGATGCCTTGCTGCTAAAGATCATATATGCGGCAAACTGCCTATGTAAGGGCAGTCAGGTATTTAAAGTAGCTATAATAGTGGCCAAAGTTCTGATTAATGATTTTTTTTCTTCTTCTTCTTTGTTTAGCTCCTGGTATTTCTGTCTTCACATTGCCTGCATCTTAGTGTTGTTGATATTGCCATTGAAAAGAACTCAAAAAGGAAGTATAGAACAGGAAAGCATCAAGTCCTCATGGCCCAAAAAACTAGAAGAAGAAGAAAATGTTTTGGGACAGAACAGTTATTCCACAACAAATAATAGTTTCAATCAGAAACGAGAAATAACCTGCAGATATCCAGCACTAAAGCAATGATTGGGAAATACTATGATGAATATATTTTGTATGTTTTCAAAACCCATTTTTAGCACCTTTTAAAGGGGTTTGTATTTGTTTGCAAAGGTGTTTAGTAAGAAAAGAATGCTGTTGCCTAGGGAATATCATATACAATAGTAAGACTGGAAACAAAGCAAATTAACCCCTCCTATGCCATGTCCCTGTGGGTCATGCCTTATATGAAAATATTACCATTATTTCAATGGGCACTCAGGACTTACAACGTATGTCCATAGGGTCAGGTGTGTGCCCCTTTGCTCAATGTACGTTGTGTATCCCAAGGCACTGATGGGGTGGAAAACAGCTGTGTCAGTCTAAATTAACACATGGAAATTAACTTTTCCAAATGAATGACTTGCCTTAAACCCTCTATCTACTGAAATATTGTTTCTAAGTGGTAATTTCATGTTTAATATTATGTGGAAACTGTATAATGTTGGGTGCTGTTTTAAAAAAAGACAGGACTATGAAATGGGAAACTGTTGAAAGGTTGTGAATCTTTTAAAAGGTATTGCAATAAACATCTCAGTATTTGGAGGGTTTTCTTAGATCTCAAACTATTACAGTATGTTGCGGAACTGTAAACGTTACCAATGCCAAATTATAGCTTAGTTTGATAAAGAGAGTCTAATTACAAAGAGCCCTTCTGAAAGGATTTTTTTAAAACTAAAGATTCACCTTTTTTGCCAGGGCTATTAGCTCTGTTCTAGGTTTATTTTATTTTGTTGTTTTTAAAAACACTAAGTGGACTTCGAAGCTAGAGACAAAATGGCAGCCATAGTAGAATACAGATGAAGACACTGTGCAAGCCACCAGGCTTTCAGTGAAAGTGCTTCTTACCCTCAGCTACCGGAGTTCCTTATTCTAGCACTTAAACATTTTACAAATAGTGACTTTTTAATCTTTAAGAAGCCCCTCTGAAGTTTCTCAAACATAAAGCGGTTAGTTGAAGGTGCTTACCATATCAAATAAATATAACAAGATTACCTTGAGGTTGTAACTCAACAAAAGATGAAATCATATGTCAGCCGGGCACTGTATGCTTTATCTTGATAATCCATGGCCCTTCACCCCAAAATGCCTGCGGGCTTTAAGAAAAGCTTTTTTTTTTTTTTTTAATTAAGATTTCAGATGCAGAATTCACACTACACTTTTAGGTAAGATTATGGGAGAAAGCAATGTTTGGGAATGTGAGACTGATATTTCATTTTGAAATTATATCAAGGAAGTAATGTGATAATATCTGTAACAGACCATTTATTGTGGTAATGGCCTCTGCTAGAGAAAAAATGTGTTTAAAGGGCTATGTTTTTATTTGCTTATATTCTGTATTATTTTCATATGATTTTTAGTAAATGCAAACTGTGTTTATCCACATGTTGTTTTAACTTTGAAACTTGTACAAAAAATGCCAGAGCAACAGTAATGAAACTTATTATCAAACAACAGGCAAATGAGGTGAGTAATAAATTTCTTGATTTATATTTTGGATCCTAAAAACTTCTTGGTTGTGCATCTTCCAACATTAGTTGACTGAATATTGTGAATGAGTACAAAAAAGGCAGTTTTCAGCTTTTAGGGACACTAACAAGAAAAAATATAGTCTTCTCGTCATCTAAATGTCAGAAGGCTTCTTCAGCTCAGTTTCCACAGAACCTACTCTTGAGCTGGGTCAGAATTATGTTTTTCTTGCTTGGAAAGTTCAGCATCTGGGTTTTGGCACTCTTCCTAAAATGCCAAGGAAGATGAAGACAAGCTTCTCTTATATGTGAATATTAGCACAAATCTATGAATCCACACAGCTAGGCAGAACTGAATATACCCTGGATATGTCTACACTACGTTAAAAACCCCATGGCATCGAGTCTGAGCCCAGATCAGCTGACTCAGACTCCTGGGGCTCAGGCTACAGGGCTAAAAATAGCAGTGTGGGTGTTCGAGCTTGGACTGGAGTGCAGGCTCTGAGACCCTCCCCCCTTGCAGCGTCTCAGGGTATATCAACACTGCAATATAAGACCCCTGGCTGGCATGGGTCAGGTGACTCCAACTCAGGGGGCTCAGGCTGTGGGCTATAAAATTGCAGTGTAGACATTCGGAGTCAGGCTGGAGCCTGGGCTCTGAGACCCCTTCACGGGTGAGGATGCCAAAGCCTGAACATGTGCACTGCAATTTTATAGTCCTGCAGCCTGAGACCTGCAAGCCCGAGTGAGCTGATCTGAGCCAGCCAGAGCTAACCCATGGGTCGTATTGCAGTATAGACATACCCTGAGAGAGCAGTTAACTCTGCACTTCAAAAATGGCTTGGATACTGGCAGTCCGTGTAATTGAAAATGATCACCCTTAAAAGAAAATGAACAGATTTGTAAACTCCTACCATGGTTATGCAAACAGACCACTCCATCCACTGGGCTGTGGTTATCATACCTTGTTTTTCCCAAACACATCTATCTTTTCACATTGTATATGGCTAAGGGCAGGTTGATCTATCTTATTCCACACAAAAGCAGGTACGGATCTTAGCCATAAATCTGTAACATCGCTTGCATTTTTTCTTTCTGAAAGGATATCAGACTAAACAGGAGACTAGTCAACATTGTACACACTTCTCAGCTTCTTTTGGTTTGTCCCTTTCTGTTGTTATTGAGCTGGGTCCTCTCCTTCAGAACCCGGGCCCCCTCCCAAATGGCATAGAGTCTAATCTGGCACTTCATATACATATCTACATGTATAAGCACTACATATGCAAACAGATTTGCCAGGATGCCAATGCAATACAATCTTTATTTGGTAGCCTCAAACCAAAATGTCTCCTTCTCCCTTAGTAATCTGGTATTTTCTTTTGGTATGCACGCCAGTAGACATCATTACATTTAAAAAGACATTTGCCATTAGTTGTGCATTTGCAGTAACAAGAGTGAATATCCTGTAGAAGAAAGCACTCACAGAATTAAGCAGGCTTCTGATGCAAATACAATTTGTGCTGGCCCTTGCCTTCCTGGGGAATTGGCATAGATACAGTATCATTTAATACTTGGATATGAGGGAGTATAGATAGTTAAGCAACTATGTACATGCACCAGTTGAGCACTATCTGCAAGATTCCTAGCTTTAAATTGGATATAGCTGTCTGCTTCTGCATTTAATGTCATATTTATCACTCTTGATTCCAATTTGGAATTTTGAAATTCCACAGATGTTACCATTGCTGCATAAGAAACAAAAGATAATGAATCTCATTAGTCTTGGGTAGAATTAGTACCCTCAGAATTTTATCTCTTTGTAATATGCTCATTTGTGAACATGAAAATACATAGGGCCAAATTCTGCTCTGAGATGAGAATACCTCCTATTGATTGCAATGGGAGTTGTGTATGTTTATCTCAGGGCAGCCTTCAGCCTTCATGCTTTATACTGTTGCTTTCTCTGCTTTTTGTTATTTACTTTGCTATAACAAATTAAAAATACTGCACCAAATTCTGTTTGTGAATTAAGTTCAAGACCAGCCTTCAGTAAATTTAATTATTTAAAGATTATTCAGATAAGAAATATTTAAGTACAGGATTTCACTTTAAAGGCTTATGTAATCATTTTAGATGACTATTTTAGTGATATTTTAATCTTTAAGAAGAAATTTGAAGTTTATCAGATACAAAAGTCACCTGCTTTTAAATATTCAGTCTCATTTTATTTACCATCTCCTATACACATTAGATGAAGGATTATATTGGATTCCAATTAAACATTTTTATGAGGGCTAAATATAACTCATCCTTGTTTGTAATGTTATGGTGCTTTGTAGACAGTTGCATATTGAGGACAGTTCTTCTGGGCACTTAATGAAGAGCTAATGCACATTTTTAAATGTAGTATCCCTCATAGTAACTGTTCACTAATTATTTTTAATATTTTACACTTTTTATGCATTCATTGAAGAAAAGAAATATAAAGAAGAATACTTTGAGTGGTGCCTACTACTGTCACTAGAGTGAAAGATCTGTTAGTTTTAAAAATATATATAAATCCTGTTTTATTCAGCCATAGACATTCCTTCAATGGACACTTATCATACAAGATTTCTGCACAGGTAAAGTTTTTTTAAAGGGACATGTGAAAAGATATTTTCTTTAAAAAATAGTCTTGTCTGTTTCAAATAACATCTTAAGAGAGAAGATGTTCAAAGAGAGGTACATATAAATAATTGCATGTGCCCTGGTCTACACACAGATTTTGTATAAGCATTTTGGTTAAGAGTGTGGCTATTTTACCAAAATACATATATGGTAACACCTAGTGTGAACTCCATTATACTGCTAGTTTATATAAAAGTGCTTATAACACAGTAGTTTATTCCTCTGCCCTTAGGCGAATAAGCCATACCAGTATAAAATCCTTTATATCAATTGAAGTGCATCCACCCTGGGGAGAGAATTATACCATATTAATAATACTGATATAGTTACAGTGGTACAACTGTTAAGTAAAGACAAACCTAGGTACTAAGATATCATGGGTGAAATCCTGGTCTCTTTGAAGTCAATGGCAAAACTCCCATTGACTTTATTGGGGCCAAAATTTTACCCCGTGTGTGCAAACTGTATATCAGCATACACATATGGCTACCTCTTCTCCATGTGTGCATGCAAGTATCTGAATATGGACCTACATCTAACTTTAAAAACCTGGCCTTAGATTAAAACATAAAGAAGTTTAAAAGTATAATGTAATTTCCTCATCAACAATTACAATGTTTGTTAAACTTTGCTTTGTAACTACCCTGGTCTGTTTAATGTTTCTAATTCTCATTGGGGTTATGTGAAATCAGCTTTGAAAACTTCAAAGTTTTTCCTAAAAATAGATGTGTTCTCAAATGAAAAATTGAAATGTTGCCTTTTTTATTGAAAATTAACCAATTTTACAAAATCACAATGAAATGTGAAGTTTTCAGATTTAATGGAAAATATTTTACATCCATAGTTCTCATGCATTAATATTCCATTTGAATACAGCATTTAAGTACATGTTTAGCCTCAGATATGTCCTTAACCCCATCCTTATTCAGCACAGCACTTAGGTATGTGCTTAAATCTAACTGAAGTCAATGGGACTTAATAACTGTTTGTTTGAGATGAAGAATGTGCATAAGTTCTGTGCTGAATAAGGATGAACTTAAGTAGGTACTTAAGTACACGGCTAAATTGGGGCCTTCCCCAATGATGTGGTGTTTCAAACAAAGAAACTGAAGGGGATGATTAATAAAGTAAACTAAAATTACTTTTTAATACTTTAATTTCATAGATTTCAGATTAGATTTTTGTATTTCTTTGGTTACCAAAACCTGCATTTCAAGCCTATTTGTATTCCCTTTAACAATATTTTAAAAATTCTTTTGGAAGCATTTTGGTTACAGAAGTGTGCAAAAGTAAGCAAATAAATGTACCAGTAAGTTGGTCAGTTCATCCTCTTGTATCTTTCTCCAGGCTATTAGTCTTCAATGGATTAGGCCTGGTTTAGTATTTTAAAAATTAAAAAATGACATGTTTTCATAATTTATTATGTATATCCTTATAAAATTGTGAAAATGCAACACTCTGGACCGAGAAACTGTTATGGTCTGTGGTGTGCATAACCATATGTAAGTGTCTGTATAACTATTTACACAAAACTAGTTTGTCCCCTCGGATCATATATCATACACCACTGAATTAAGTTCTGTTTTTATGCTGTTACTTCAAAGAAAAGATAAATTAAACCTCAGAATGTCAGTCACATTAAGGTCTGAATAAAATGTATGAAAGGACTCGACTGGGCTGTGGCAAAAATGATCTCCTGACCAGTATCCTAAAGTGAAAATATAACTGTTAAGCCAGAATCCAAATGCAAAGTAAAGGTCTCAGCTGAAGTTTCAAAACAATCTCCACTTAAAGATTGCCTACAGCCAGTCTTTGAACACAAAATTTGACTTCCCATTGCCAAATTATTTGAATGGAAAACAACGTAGGGCTGCTTTCAGATGGACCTTTTCCAATTGCTCCATCAGAGAAGGGAAGTGAATAAGGAAAGGAGATTTTGGAGAAATAGATTTCATTCACTGAGATATTGACCTGGCATGGGAACTAGACTGAGTCAGGAAGAATCACCCAACTTGGATTCATGGTAGAGTTCTTACCAAAATTTACAATGTGAGCAGACACCGTTGGTTCATCCAGGGTTATGATTTTAATTCTCTTTCCTCCAAACCCTGAAAAGGGTTTGTATGTCCAACTAATTACAATCACAGCTTAATGAAACAGAGTGCCCAGTACTGGAAATCTCAAAACACTATGGCATTGCATATCAATGGTGCAGCAACATTTTGTCACAATGGGTTAAAGAAAAGGATATTTGCCTACATGTTTCTTTTTTGCCTTTTTATGTGTTTTAGTTCTCTTAACTTTTTTTAATTAACAAGTTTCTCATTTCATACACATTTTCTTGTCCAGTGATATTGACTATTTCTATGAAGAGTCTTCTGACATGTCTTAGAGTGACAAATGGTGTAATATGATTTAGTAGTGACTAGGTAGTTATTTTTAAATTCCAGACCTCAAGAGTATTCTAGATCAGTTAGAAAAGAAAATTCCAAATGTACTGAATGGAAACTAGTTTAAGTCAAGATGGGTGAACATAGCATTATTCAAACAATATAAGATGTTGTAATAAATTATTCAATTTAAGAATCTAAAATATGAAATTTAGTTCTTTCCTGTCTTGGTTACACATTCAAAGGTATATTATTTACCTCAGTGCAGACGTAGTTATGCACCCAAATACCTAAACATAGAGTTGAGAAAATAGGCCTAAAAATGGATAGTTACGAGTATTCCTCAACTTGCCTTTTCTGGTTCAGAATATAATGCATTGTCCGTGAATTTCATTTTTATTATTCCAAAATATATATTTTTAAAAAATTGTTATTTTTCAACAGATCCATAAACCTAGATCTTGGTGTATGGTAAATTAAAATACCACTGTGTTAGTTACACTGTGATGTGATATTTTAATAATTACTCATTTCTAATTTGTCTCAGCATTGCTGCACAGGTAGCAAGCTGTTATGTTTTAAAGATGTTTTTAACTTGCATATAAATGTTTTCTAATTTGTGTCTTTAAAATCTGATTAAACAGTAGTTTAAAGAAACCTTGAATTTGTTCTGCTAATTTCATTGGTGTCTTAAATAACTGCTAAGTAGTAAAATTATTCAGTGCATTGCAGCAAACCATGAGATCTAAGAAGCTAAGTAGACCCTTTGCTAAAAAAGAAATGTTTTCTTCACCAGAGGATCAGACCTCTGATACCTGAACTACTCAACACTATAGTTAGACTATCTAACAATGTTAAAAATAATAATTAAGGAATAGTAGGGATGGATGAAGAGCCTCCAAATAATTTAATTCAAACTGAATATTAAGGGTTATCGATTTTAGGAATATGGGATAAGGAAAAAAAACTATAATGGAACTAATAGGGGGTAAAATGTGAGCTATGATGGCCAGTGTAGTTAGGATGGCATCAACACCAGCCTCACAGTAATAGTGAGAAAGAACTGAGTTTTTTCACCGAGTGTCTGTGTATCCTTCAAGAGGAGGTAATGGCAAAGTGATTCAGGCAGCACTGACTGGACATGGTACATGACTAGATCCTGGTAGCAGGATCACAGTAACAGGCAGAGAAGAAAGGAACGCTGTGTGTGTATATATATAATATTTATATATAAAAATTTTGTTTTTATGGTGTCTGTGTAAATTTCACAATAGTGAAAAAGCCCAAATGAGTTAGGGATGACTTCTAAATACTTGAGCTACATGACTGAGCCTAAATCGACTTTGCAAAGCTGTTATGAAAATTTACTAGGCACAAAATCAACTGACCAGTCATTTGCTGTGTGGGGATTAGTGAAAATGACCCCACAAAAAACTGTATTGTTGTAGATATGTTGGACCCATAGTAAAGTGAAATATCCTTCACATGTGGGTGAAATAAGACAATCACTGTGCTCTTGAATTAACTCACTGGATTTATGGCTCATTACAACAATCTGTAACACACTAGCCTCCTCCCCTGTGACTGCAGAGGTGTTAACTGGTCACTTCACCTAGAATGGTCTCTTACAGTATTTGAGAGACAAGGTGGGTGAGGTAATATATTTTATTGAACCAACTTCTGTAGGGAGAGAGAAGTTTTCGAGCTTACACAGAACTATTCTTCAGATGTGGGAAACTTACCTGAAGAAGAGCTCTGTGTAAACTTGAAAAAAAGCTTCTCTTATGAACAGAAATTAGTCCAATAAAAGATATTACTTCACCCACTTTGTCATTTAATATCCTGGGATCAACACAGCTACAACAACACTGGATCTTACAATGTGTGTTAACTACTTGTGCTAAATAACTTGTTCCGTAAGTTAGCTGTGACACCAAGTAAGTTTCCCAGACGTGAGGAAGAGCTCTGTGTAAGCTTGAAAGCTTGTCTCTCACCAGCAGAAGTTGGTCCAATAAAAGATAATACCTCACCCACCTTCTCTCTCTAAACCAGGGGTGGGCAAACTTTTTGGCCTGAGGGCCACATCGGGGTTCCGAAACTGTATGGAGGGCTGGGTAGGGAAGTCTGTCCCTCCCCAAACAGACTGGCCCCTGCCCCCTATCTGCCCCCTCCCACTTCCCACCACCTGACTGCCCCCCTCAGAACCGCAGACCCATCCACCCCCCAGCTCCTTGTCCCTTGACCGCCCCCCCCGCTCCCTGTCCCCTGACTGCCCTGACCCCTATCCACACCCCTGCCCGACCCCCTGGATTCCCACACCTATCCAATCCCCCTGTTCCCTGACAGGCCCCCTGGGACTCCCACACCTATCCAACCTCCCTGTCCCCTGACCGCCCCCCAACCTCCACCCCATCCAACTGCCCCCTGTTCTCTGAATGCCCCCCAGAACCTCCTGCCCCTTATCCAACCCCCTGGCTCCTTGCCCCCTTACCATGCCACTCAGAGCAGCAGGACTGGCAGCTGCGCTACCTGGCCAGAGCAGCCACACCGCCGCACTGCCTGGCAGGAGCTCGCAGCCCTGCCACCCAGTGCGTTGGCGGCATGATGAGCTGAGGCTGCGGGGGAGGGAGGACAGCAGGGGAGGGGCCAGGGGCTAGCCTCCCCAGCCGGGAGCTCAAGGGCCAGGCAGGATGGTCCAACAGGCCAGATGTGGCCCACAGGCCGTAGTTCACCCACCTCTGCTCTAAAAAATAATTTTACAGACATGTAAATATATTTGTGTGTGTGTATAGTAATTACCCCAAACAATGAGTGGGTGAGCAGAATTTTGTAAGGCTGCTCCAAATCCAGCCAGTGACTAGTTGGATGACACTCTCACAAAACTTTGAAATCTCCCTCTCAACCCACCGAGGTGGATACATTCCTGAATATGCAACAACCCAAACTATTTATTTGGTTCACCCACCCCAAAGAAATAGGATTGTTAAAATGCATCTCAAATGCATCAGAGCTTCAGCAGTTTTTGCTCTGGTAGTAGGACTTACCTTGTCCTTGTTGGCTAACAATAATATTTAAAGCAGATTTGGACAAATGTTGGTCTTTGCCAATATATACTGTTGTACAAAATGAGCAGAACCACTGATACTCCCCAAAGGCATACTGTTTCCAACTTAGACATAATGAAGTCCAACTACAGGCATAGGAACACAGGACTTAGCTTATATATTTGTAGGCAGACCTATTTGTTTAATTTGTAAACACCTAGAGGGTAATAGGATTATAAGGAATAGCCAGCATGGATCTGTCAAAAACCAGTCTTGCTAAACCAATCTAATGTCCTTCCTTCACAGGGTTCCTGGACTAGTGGATAGGAGGGAAACAGTAGACATGAAGAAGTATCTTGATTTTTTTTAGTAGGCTTTTGACACAGTCGCATAACATTCTTGTAAACAAACTTGGGAAGTATGGTCTAAATGAAATTATTATAAGGTATGTGCAAAACTGGTCAAAAGACTACTTAAAAGAGTAGTTATCAATCATTTGCTGTCAAATTGGGGGCACATGTCAGATCTTCCAGTCCTGGGTCCAGTACTATTCAGTATTTTCATTAATAACTTGGTAATAGAGTGGAGAGTATTTGGACATGACACCAAGCTTGAAGGGGTTGCAAGCACTTTGGAGGATGGGAATAGAATTTGAAGTGACCTTTACAAATTGGAGAATTTATATGAAATTGACCAGATGAAATTCAGTAAAGATAAGTGCAAAGTATATTTCATTAGGAAGGAAAAATCAAATGCACAACTACAAAATGGGGAATAACTGGCTAGGCAGTAGTACTGCTAAACAGGATCTGAGGTTATAATGGATCATAAATTGAAAATGAGCCAACAATGTGATGCAGTAGCATATGCCTCTAAGATCCTGAATGGAGTAGAACAAGGATTCACTCCTTGTGAAAAAGAGGTATTAGCCTTAGTTTGGGCTTTACAACTTTGGGAATATTTAGTAGGACTATCCCTAGTGCTTCTTAAAACATCCCATTCTCCTGTGAGATATGTATTAACAGGAAAGATTCATGATGGACATGTTTCTAACCTTAGATTAGCAAAATGGACGTTAGCTTTATTGAAGGTCCCAAGTTTATCACCAGTTCCTTATGGTCTTATAACTGAAGGGGAAGAACATGAGTGTCCCTTACCAGAAATTCCTCCCGAAGGACCTATATTGTTCCAAGGTGGAGCAATCTTAAACGAAGTCATAGATACAGTAGATGTAATTTGGTTTGTGGATGGTTCTAGCTTTTACAAGAATGGTAAACCATATACTGGATATGCAGTGTAAGAATATCTGATTAAAATTTTTTCAGGGACAATGCTCACCTCATTCAGCACAAGCTGCTGAAATTGTAGCAGTGGCACTGGAAAATACATCAGTGGATGAAACTGTGGCTATTTTTACAGATTCTGAATGGGTATTGAGAATGGCCCATTGTGGCCAGAGGGGCATGAAATCAGCAGATTGTAAACCCATCACTCATGTTGAAAAGTTAGCTTATTTTTGGGATTTAGCACAACAAAGAACACAGCCTGTATTAATGGGCAAGGTAAAAGCCCACTGGAAGAATGTTGAAGGAGCTCAATGGAATGAGAAGGCAGATGAACAGGCTAAAGAAAGAGCCAAGGAGGGGATAGCATGGCAGCCAAAATTCCAATTGGTCCCAATAGCTAAAATAGAAGAAAAGAAAATAGAACAGATCAATTAAGTAGCATTACAAAAAAAAAGATCCAGAGATAAAAAAATTGGTGTAGAAAGGAAAACACCAGGGATGGAAAATTTGGCAGCATGAAACAAGATTGGCATTAGCTACTAAAACACATGACTTGGGTGAGTTAGAATTTAATATTGCTAATACATTACCAGCATGGTTAGAAGTGCAAGAAATGGACCACTTTGAGATTATAGGACCACTGGACAAACTGCAGTCTAATCTAACAGAGGCACTATGCAAGTACAGCAATTGCTTCTCGATATTGCAAAGGCTATACTCAAGAATGGTTTTAATGCTATAGTGCCACAGGAAATTAAATACATTATCTGGTCTAATGCCACCAAATTTGAAAAAGAAAAGCAGCAATGGTGGAAAATGGTGAATTTCACCTATGACCATGCTAATGAGACTATTGTGGCATACGTACTTAATTTAAAGAATTCCAAGGAGGAAAAGAATTCACTCCCTGATTCCTTTGCGAATGTTTGTGATCAGTTCCCTAATGATGCCTATGGAAAATACCAAATGGGTACACGGAAGAGGAGAGCAATATTATTCTTTAAACTTACAAGCTTGTGTGGAGCAAGACAAATTGGGTTTTACCTGTACCACTGGAGTATGGAAGGAAACTCGTATATGTTTAGATCCCCATGAAGGAAAATGTAATTACCAGCTCCACCATCCTACGTATTTTCAAAATTCCACTAGAATGGTTGTTAATTGTCACCGTCTGTGTGTAAGAATTTTATGTAAAAATGTGTTAATTAATGGTTTTTATCACATAGGACACGATGCAGGAGATAATATATGTTTATGTGCAGTCTTTTCTGTGATGGCCTGTGATATAAATATTACTCTGTCAGAAGTGGAAGTGCAGAACACAATGGCATCTTACTCGATCTATGACCATCTTCCACCTATTCATATATGAGCAAACTTCCAAGCATTACAACATTTAATGCACCACAAGGATATGGTTTATCATCTAAAGCAGCTTCAGGCTCAAGGAGTTCACACCTTACTCACTGTACATCATTCTGTGGGTCAAATCACAAAGGTGTTAAAAAGAATTGGTGATAAAGCCAAATCGTTCTATTGGTGGGAAGATCTTTTTACAGCTAGATTGGGTGAATATAAAAAGGCTTGGGAAATCATGTTCCATCCAATTGTAATAATATTACTCATACAGCTGGTTATAATTGTATACCTAGTAATTATATCTGTGTATGTGTGTAAAAAGAAATCTAAAGATTCTACAGTAATGCCTTTTTGTAATATGTCAACCTGCATAACCACATTATGGGGGGGATGTTCAATGGTATTGATGTAACAATAATGTCAGATGCTTATTAAAGGTTGTCATAAATATAAAGGGAAGGGTAAACCCCTTTAAAATCCCTCCTGGCCAGAGGAAATCTCCTCTCACCTGTAAAGGGTTAAGAAGCTAAAGGTAACCTCGCTGGCACCTGACCAAAATGACCAATGAGGAGACAAGATACTTTCAAAAGCTGGGAGGAGGGAGAGAAACAAAGGGTATGTGTGTCTGTCTATATTTTGTCTTTGCCGGGGATAGACCAGGAATGAAGCCTTAGAACTTTTAGTAAGTAATCTAGCTAGGTATGTGTTAGATTATGATTTCTTTAAATGGCTGAGAAAAGAATTGTGCTGAATAGAATAACTATTTCTGTCTGTGTATCTTTTTGTAACTTAAGGTTTTTGCCTAGAGGGGTTCTCTATGTTTTGAATCTAATTACCCTGTAAGGTATCTACCATCCTGACTTTACAGGGGGGATTTTTTTTTATTTCTATTTACTTCTATTTCTATTAAAAGTCTTTTTGTAAGAAAACTGAATGCTTTTTCATTGTTCTCAGATCCAAGGGTTTGGGTCTGTGGTCACCTATGCAAATTGGTGAGGCTTTTTATCCAACATTTCCCTGGAAAAGGGGGGTGCAAGTGTTGGGAGGATTGTTCATTGTTCTTAAGATCCAAGGGTCTGGGTCTGTAGTCACCTAGGCAAATTGGTGAGGCTTTTTACCAAACCTTGTCCAGGAAGTGGGGTGCAAGGTTTTGGGAAGTATTTTGGGGGAGAAAGACGTGTCCAAACAGCTCTTCCCCAGTAACCAGTATTTGTTTGGTGGTGGTAGCGGCCAATCCAAGGTCAAAAGGGTGGAATATTTTGTACCTTGGGGAAGTTTTGACCTAAGCTGGTAAAGATAAGCTTAGGAGGTTTTTCATGCAGGTCCCCACATCTGTACCCTAGAGTTCAGAGTGGGGGAGGAACCTTGACAAAGGTGGTCACATCTGTCAAGGAGGGGATATGTAAGGTGTTATTGGTGTATGGTTATACTTTTGTCATGTACTATGATAAATGTTGCTGCAATTCAAAATGGAGTCTAAGAATTCAAGATGGTGCATGTGGCAAGAAAGGTTTGAATTCCATCTTGGTATCCTATCTTCATGGCATTTTCCCTCCAAAACTCTGTTTCTCGCCATAACTTGAGGGACTGAGAGCTTGCTGGAACCAGTTGGGGTCAGTGTCTGACAGAATATGCCTCAGGAATTCACACTACAGAGAGCATATAAGGAACTGTCAGTGATGACACAGGGGTTGTCCACCATCTAGACAGCCAAGTCCAGTTTCTTTGCGTGGGCATCAGATCAAGACTTCAGCTACTAACACCTGCCAAGGACTTTGATACTTACCTGATATCTGATTCCTGTATTCCATCAAAGGATCCAGTGAAGACTTTGCCATCAGCCCAGATCTGTTTATCTCCTGCTTCGGTGGTAGACAGCCAGATCCTCTGATGTTCCTGAGATTCTAAGAGGGTCCATCAGTTGCTGGTGATCTCCATCTGCAGTGAAAGAGAGACAGTAATTGTTTTTTGGGCACTTAATAGTTTAACCAAGGGATGGTTTAAGGGTCTGGGCTTTATGCCCTTGCTGGAATCTGTTCTTGGATATTTGTAATAATCCCCTTAGTGGTTCTTCCTCCCCAGCTGTAACTACCCTTTAATAAATTTTCTTTCTGTTTAAGGTTATATTCTCTCTATCCTTTATTTCAATGCAGCACGGGTGGGAGGCACACAGATTTCTAACTCTCCCAGTTGATAGATGCTGGTAGCAGTCGAACCTGTTATTTATATGTCACCTCCTTATTACTCTATAACAGAGATTTTGGGGTAACACCATTAATAGTTAAGGTGGGAAATGTGACAGTATATGGTATATGTTCTGGAGTCAAAAATCTAGGAGATAATCTTGGAATAATGGGAATGGTTATTCTTACGGCACTACAATGCTCAATAGACTTAGAAAGAAATATTTTATGGGCAGTAGTATAAAAATAGGTAAAATAAAAATGTATAGGTATATATGTACATAGTATTTTTTTTTATTTTTATTACTTGATAGAGAAAGAAAAGGGAAGAATAGAACAGATAAATAAAATGGCAGCATGGTTTGGGGAAGTGCCAGATATGAATGAAGAGGAAATGGGAAATCTGATGGATTACGAAGAGATCTAGATATGCCAGTAGATGAATTTATAAAACTAGCATAGGCAGATGCAACAGATGATGAAGAAAGTGGCATCTATAAGCCCAGAGAGGAAGGAATCTCTCCATTAATTGTATCTGTGATATATCTGGACCATTTGACCCCATTCAAGTAATTGAAGCAGAGATTGAAACACTTTGTTATATGGATATTAGGTCATTAATTTCATTAATACAGTGATAGATATAGATATTACATGATATATGTCAGGAGACATGTATATGCTTACAGGACTATTGGGAGAACAGATATCCATTCCTTTAAGTATTCTTCTATCTATCAACCTAGGTATTAGATGGAAAGAGAATGTAAGATTTGGCAAACATGGGAGTCAACAATAGAAGGCTTATGGGAATAGATATAATAAAAAAATTGAATTGTATGATTGATATAAATGTAAAAGTACTGTGGAATGCAGGTGAGTAGAACAATACTTTTAAGAGAAATGAATAAATAAGCATGTAGTACACTGTTTCTCAAATTGGCATCCATGGACGCCTGGGGGTCCCTGAGGATTCCCCAGGGGCCCTGCTGATCAACTTCTCCCCTCCCTCAACTCCTGCACGCTAAAAGTCCAGTGGCGCAATGGAGCTAAGGCAGGCTTCCTACCTGCCCTGGCTCCATGCCACTCCCGGTAGTGGCTGGCACATCCCTGCAGCCTTGGGCAGGGGGGGTGGCAGGAGGTCTCTGCATCCTGCCCCTGCAACTAGCGCCGACTCCACAGATCCCATTGGCCACAGTTCCTGGCCAATGGGAGATGCGAGGGCAGTTCTTGTGTGCAGGGGAAGCGCACGGAGACCCCCCGGACCCCTGCCTAGGAGACGCAGCCAGAGGGATGTGCCAGTCGCTTTCGGGAGCTGCCAGAGTTTAGTGCCACCCGGTGGGAGCCCACCCCCCTCACTCCCTCCTGCACCCCAACCAACCCCCCTGCCTCAGCCCAGACTCCGCACCCCAAACTCCCAGAGCCCGCACCCCAAACCCCCTCCTGCACCCAAATTCTGTCCCAGAGCCCGCACCCACCTCCTGCACCCCAAACCCCTGCCCCAGCCTGTGAAAGTGAGTGAGGGTGGGGGACAGCGAGCCACATAGGAGGGGGGATAGAGTGAGCACAGGTGGGGCCTCAGAGAAGGGGCAGAGCAAGGACTGGGTGGGGGGAGGATTGGGGGTCCCCAAAATTTTAAAATAAAAATGGGAGTCCTTGGGTTGTTAAACCTTGAGAACAGCTGATATAGTAGATAAAGTTTGTAAGTATTAAGTTTTGCAATAATAATAGTAACTATAAAGATGGAATAAGTTTAATGATAGCAGTAAGACTAGAAAAAGATTATGTAGACAATATGACAAGTGATAGGAATGGAAAAAGTTATAACAAGTAATAGTATAAATACATAAATTAAAAATAATAAGAATACTTTTTGTTTCAAATAAATAGGGAAAAAGGAAAATAACAAGTAAAAAAGAGAGAAAGGTAGAAAAGAAAGAAAGAAAAGAAGTGAGAAAGACAGGAGAAAATGGCGGGCAATTGGTTCCAGAATCTCCCAGAGGCAAATGAAGAGGAAATATTGGACTTACTTGAAATGGAAAAAGAAGAATTATTAGATTTAATGGAAGAAGAAGGGAAAACGGCGAGGATAGTGGCATAGATACAGACAAGGGAGAGGAAGAGAATCTAGGCCAGGCGTTGATTTCTCGACTGTATCTTAACCCATCTGGAAGACCCTTAGTTCAATTGTTTTCAATGCAGCAGAGATAGGTGTCGGAATGTTATGTTACCTGGACACAGGGTCAAGCATTTCTATATTGAACACCACAATAAACTTTGATTTAAGGTACTATGCATCTCAGGATATATACATGATCCTGGGGACAATAAGAGAACAAGTCCCCATGATTTTGACCCAGCCCATCTCGATCACCATAGGAGCATGGCAATTAACTAATGTCCACCTCAGTCTGATGGACCATGGAGTGACGTCCTATGGGATCATAGGAATAGATGTGATAAGGATGTTAAATTGTTGTATTGACGTGGGACACAGGGCACGGTGGAATACAGCTGTTTTTGCTTTTGTTTTTTTAAATTACAAAGTTGTATGTTATAATATGTATATTGTCTGTATTAGTCAGTAATGTGTATTAAGATAGTATAATGTGATTAGTTAAGATGTGCTTTAATACATATTAGAATTAAAACAACATAATTAATAATTGGATTAAAATAGATATAGGTAGGATAAGTATAATGTAAATAATAGATTTTAAGAAAAGCGATTGTTATTAAAAGTTATTTTTGAAAAGTTTGTTATTACAATAGTGGGCCAAGTCCCATCTCAATAATGAAGCTGTTGCCAATAATATTGAGGAATGTGTTTTTACAATTCCAAGAATAGAAAATAAGCCAAGGGTGATAAAAGTGGTAATGGGACCTGTCCAAATTATAGAATTCATTGCACAAAATCATATTGGTAGAACGCTTATTACTGATGATGCCCATAAGTACAATATTTTATTTGATGCTCAAGGCAAAGGAAATGTAATGGCCCAAAGATGTGACAAAAATTTACCACAACCCTCAGAATGTACATAGAAATCTCAGGAAGGGATAGGTACAATACACGGTAGAGCATTAAGAGTTGGACTGTGGGAGTGTGCACTAATAGAAGGATTAAAAATGATTGCAAGCTCACCAAATCTCTTGATAGGTTCAAAAAACAACAGTAGATTCAGATACGAAAACTATACGTTGGATCAAATCCAATAAAATGGCTAATGTCAATAGTATTCAAGAGTATGCTTTTACAATTCAAAAAAAATAAGCTCAGAGTAATAATGATTATAAGAAGAACAGGACTACTTGTGGCACCTTAGAGACGAACAAATTTATTAGAGCATAAGCTTTTATGGGCTACAGCCCACTTCATCGGATGCATAGAATGGAACACACAGTAAGAAGATAGTGTGTATATATATATATATATATATACACATACAGAGAAGGTGGAAGTTGCCATACAAACTGTAAGAGGCTAATTAATTAAGATGCGCTATTATCAGCAGGAGAAAAAAACTTTCGGAGTGATAATCAAGATGGCCCATTTAGATAGTTGACAAGAAGATGTGAGGATACTTAACATAGGGAAATAGATTCAATATGTGTAATGACCCAGCCACTCCCAGTCTCTATTCAAACCCAAGTTAATGGTATCTAGTGTGCATATTAATTCAAGCTCAGCCGTTTCTCATTGGAGTCTGTTTTCGAAGCTTTTCTGTTGGAAAATTGCCACCCTTAATTCTTTTACTGAGTGGCCAGAGAGGTTAAAGTGTTCTCCTACCAGTTTTTGAATGTTATGATTCCTGATGTCAGATTTGTGTCCATTTATTCTTTTGCGTAGAGACTGTCTGGTTTGGCCAATGTACATGGCAGAGGGGCATTGCTGGCACTTGATGGCATATATCACATTGGTAGATGTGCAGGTGAATGAGCCCCTGATGGCGTGGCTAATGTGATTAGGTCCTATGATGGTGTCACTTGAATAAATATGTGGTCAGATATGGCATCAGGTTTTGTTGCAAGGATAGGTTCCTGGGTTAGTGTTTTTGTTGTGTGGTGTGTGGTTGCTGGTGAGCATTTGCTTCAGGTTGGGGGGCTGTCTGTAAGCAAGGATTGATCTATCTCTCAAGATCTGTGAGAGTGAGGGATCATTTTTTAGGATAGGTTGTGTGACAGGTGTCGGTCGGTCCTCCGAGCCCCTAGGGGCGATGGAGAGCTATGGTCTCCATGGCAGGCCTCAGCCACACCTTCCGGGCGTTGGGGAATTAGCGGGGAAGGTGTGCCGGCCGGAGTCCGTAGCGCGCCCCTCAGGCCGGGGAGCGCCGGCAAGAGTCCGTAGCGCGCCCCTCAGGCCGGGGAGCGCCGGCAAGAGTCCGTAGCGCGCCCCTCAGGCCGGGGAGCGCCGGGGTAGGGGAACGCAGGCCCACCCAACTCCACTGCGTTCCAGCTCAGGGCCCTGACAGTGGCGGGAGGCGAAAGTCCCGCCACTGGGTCAGCAGGGCCATCCGCGCCCGCTGACCAAACACACGCACCCCACTGTGTAGTTCAGCCCCTGGGCTACTTCCTACCCGGTCTCTCAGGCGGGTCACTCCGGTCTCTCCATCTCCTCCGGGTATTCCGCTGCGGGCAGCTCCAGTCCCTCCATCTTGTCCAAGTATGCCGCTGCGGCCACTCCGGTCCCTCCATCTCGTTCGGGTATTCCGCTGCGGGCCACTCCCGCTCCCCCTTGGTATCGGACTCACGCTGGCCCAGGCTGCAGTCAGGCCCCTCCAGGTCCTCTGGGTATTCAGCGGCTGGCAGCCCTGGTTGCCACAGGCCTTCCTCCCGGTCAGGCTCCTCCTTGCCCAGGGCTTCGCCGGGTCAGCAGCAGGATCGCGAGGGAGCAGCCTGTGTCTGTCTCTCTCCCTGGTGCTCTCTTCACTGGGCAGAGGGCCCCGCCCTTTGTACTTCCTGTCCCACCCTTCCCCTTCCAGGGATTGGCGGAAGCTTGGCCTGGCCCCGCCCACTCAGGCTGAAAGGGTGGCTCTTTACCCTCTGGTTCGGAGGGGAGCCACCCTGGCTCCCTACAGGTTGTAAAGCTTTGATGATGCACTGGAGAGGTTTTAGTTGGGGGCTGAAGGTGACAGCTAGTGGCATTCTGTTATTTTCTTTGTTGGACCTGTCCTGTAGTAGGTGACTTCTGGGTACTCTTCTGGCTCTGTCAATCTGTTTTTTCACTTCAGCAGGTGGGTATTGTAGTTTTAAGAATGCTTGATAGAGATCTTGTAGGTGTTTGTCTCTGTCTGAGGGATTGGAGCAAATGCGGTTGTATCTTAGAGCTTGGCTGTAGACAATGGATCGCATGGTGTCTCCTGGATGGAAGCTGGAGGCATGTAGGTAAGTATAGCAGTCAGTAGGTTTCCGGTATAGGGTGGTGTTTATGTGACCATTGCTTATTAGCACAGTAGTGTCCAGGAAATGGACCACTTGTGTGGATTAGTCTAGGCTGAGGTTGATGGTGGGATGGAAATTGTTGAAATCATGGTGGAATTCCTCAAGGGCTTCTTTTCCATGGCTCCAAATGATGAAGATGTCATCAATGTAGCTCAAGTAGAGTAGGGGCGTTAGGGGACAAGAGCTAAGGAAGCGTTGTTCAAGTCAGCCATAAAAATGTTGGCATAATGTGGGGCCATGTGGGTACCCATAGCAGTGCCGCTGACTTGAAGGTATATATTGTCCCCAAATGTGAAATAATTGTGGGTGAGGACAAAGTCACAAAGTTCAGCCACCAGCTTTGCCATGACATTATCGGGGATACTGTTCCTGATAGCTTGTAGTCTATCTTTGTGTGGAATGTTGGTGTAGAGGGCTTCTACATCCGTAGTGGCCAGGATGGTATTTTCCGGAAGATCACCGATGGATTGTAGTTTCCTCAGGAAGTCAGTGGTGTCCCGAAGATAGCTGGGAGTGATGGTAGCGTAGGGCCTGAGGAGAGAGTCCACATAGCCAGACAATCCTGCTGTTAGGGTGCCAATGCCTGAGATGATGGGGTGTCCAGAATTTCCAGGTTTATGGATCTTGGATAGCAAACAGAATACCCCTGGTCGGGGTTCTAGGCATGTGTCAGCACAGATCTGTTCCCGTGCTTTTTCAGGGAGTTTCTTGAGCAGATGGTGTAGTTTTTTTTGGTAATCCTTAGTGGGTTCAGAGGATAATGGCCTGTAGAATGTGTAGAGCTGCCTAGCAGCCTCTTGTTCATATTCCAACTTATTCATGATGACAACAGCACCTCCTTTGTCAGCCTTTTTGATTATGATGTCAGAGTTGTTCCTGAGGCTGTGGATGGCGTTGTGTTCAGCACGGCTGAGGTTTTGGGGCAAGTGATGCTGCTTTTCCACAATTTCAGCCCATGCACGTCCGACAGAAGCACTCTATGTACAAGTCCAGTCTGTTGTTTGACCTTCAGGAGGAGTCCGAATCCTTATTTTTGTAGAGTTGGTAGGAAGGATTCTGTGGCTTAGTTTGTTCAATTGGAAATATTCTTTGAGTCGGAGACGTCGAAAGTAGGATTCTAGGTCACCACAGAACTGTATCATGTTTGTGACCCTGGAGGGACAAAAGGAGAGGCCCCAAGATAGGACAGTCTTTTCTGCCGGGCTAAGAGTAACAATATTAGCTGGAAAGATTAACAATATTGTTGGTTGGGTTAAGGGAACTACTCTTGTGGCTTCTTGTGGCTTGTAACAGTTTAGATAGTTTAGTGTCCTTTTTCCTTTGTAGACAAGCAAAGTTTGTGTTGTAAATGGCTTGTCTAGTTTGTATAAAATCTATCCATGAGGAAGTTTGTGTGGAAGGTTGTTTTTTTATGAGAGTACCAGTTTTGAGAGCTCATTCTTAATCTTTTTCTGTTTGCTGTATAGGATGTTGATCAGGTGGTTTCGCAGTTTCTTTGAGAGTGTGTGGCACAATCTCTCAGCATAGTCTATGTGATATGTAGATTGTAATGGATTTTTTACCTTTAGTCCTTTTGGTATGACATCCATCTGTTTGCATTTGGAAAGGAAGATGATGTCTGTCTGTATCTGTACGATTATAATGGGGACCATGGGGATTATAAAGTCTGGTGCACAGAATCAGAAAGGTAAAACACTTATTATGTATTATGATGCTCATAAATGTTCTATTACCTATGCCTTTCAAGGACAAGGACATTTAATGACCCACTCGGTTTACCATACTTTGCCATCAAAATCCTCAAGATGCAATTGAGAAGCTACTGATAATGTAGGTAAAATATGGGGAAAACTGGGCAATGGCAAAGTGCAGTGATAGGTGGATCTATAAAAATCGCATGCTCATATAATCTTACAATACCTCCAGACCAGAATTCTTCATGTGCTATTATAGCATGGTATGTACCTACATGGATTGCAAAAAGTAAAAAAACAGTGATATCATACACAATGGTATCATAATATACAATGGTATCATAATCTTATTAATGATATCAATCATACAATGGTATAATCTTATTAATAAAACGGAAACTAAATTTCAGATCATTGATCCATGAGAAGGAATTAGTAAAATAGATATTCAATGTAAATTACAAACCGAAGTTACATTTCGGAAGCAATTAAAGTTTCAGGTACCTTGGTATACGCATATAATAAAAACCAGTAAGTATACGGAAGAAAGTAGAGGCCAACTTTTAATTCACTATTGGTGTGAAGGTAATATGAACATAACAAAAAGGTGTGAAGTGGAACATAGAGAATTATGGGCCTTCAAATTAATTATATTTTTACTGTTCTTTGGATATCTAAACCTGAATCAATTGATGTTGGCCCATATGTAGTAAAGGAAGATATCAAGAAACAATTGATAATAGACCCCACTTACTCCTCAAAGAAAGTAATGGTAGATTTAGCTCCTTATAGGCAGTCCAGTGTTGGGATGCCTTAAATTCAAATTTTGGGGTAACACCAGAGCCTCTCTAGGCAATTAATTCCAGTGCTTAATCACCCTGACAGTTAGGAAGGTTTTCCTAATGTCCAACCCAAACCTCCTTTGCTGTAATTTAAGCCCATTGCTTCTTGTCCTATCCTTAATGGTTAAGGAGAACAATTTTTCTCCCTTCTCCTTATAACAATCTTTTATGTACTTGAAAACTGTTATGTTCCCTTTAAAGTCTTCTCTTCTTCAGACTAAACAAATCCAGTTTTTTCAATCTCCCCTCATAGGTTATATTTTCTAGACCTTTGATAATTTTTGTTGCTCTTCTCCGGACTTTCTCCTATTTGTTCACATCTTTCCTGAAATGTGGCAGCAGAACTGAACACAATACTCCAGCTGAGACCTAATCAGCACGCAGTAGAGCGGAAGAATTACTTCTTGTGTCTTGCTTACAACACTCCTGTTAATACATCCTAGAATGCTGGGTTTTTTTGCAACAATGTTATACTGTTGACTCATATATAGCTTGTGATCCGCCATGACCCCAGATCCCTTTCTGCAGTACTCCTTCCTAGGCAATCATTTCCTATTTTGTATGTGTGCAATTGATTGTTCCTTCCTAAGTGGAGTACTTTGCAGTCCCTGCCGTCGTTGATCCCTTGAGGTTGAGGATGATCTCTTTCACAGATTTTATTTTTTATGGGTCCTTTGCTGACTGAGGAGTCCGATCCTTGAGCCGCAGGCTCATTTGCAGACATTGCAGGTGATGTTGGAAGTCAGGGTTGGGCCACGATTGCTGTGACAGCCTTCTGTTCCCCCCCTTTTTTTTCCAAGCATTTTTCTGTGACCAGGACAAGGTGATTTTCCTCAAAGGTGGGCGTTCCTTCTCTGACGTCTTCACCAGTTATCCCTATATTGGGCTACTGTCTCCCAGTGTGTGGTTTTGAAGCCAATCTCTTGTTTTTTTTTCTTGAGGGTGTCTTTAAAGTCTTTCTTTTGGCCTCCCCGTTTCCTTCCTCCCTTTGGTGAGTTGGACATACAACAATTGTTTTGAGAAGCGTACATCAGGCACTGAATTTAACCCTCTGTTAAGGTTACCTTTTTATAAGTACCTGTGGGCTTTTGACACCTGCCTGCTCTGAACGTAGTTTAAAGCCCTCCTCACTAGGTTGGTGAGTGTGATAAATGGGGGGGGGTGCGAAGCTCCCTTTTATGGACACCCAGCCAGTAGCTATAAAATCCCTCTTAGTAGCTGTTCTCCAATTGCTCTACTGCAAGCAGTTAAAAAGTCTCACTGCTATGCACAGGTAAAAGGAAGTGAGTGGGCACCTGGCCAAAAGAGCGAATGGGAAGGCTAGAACTTTTTAAAATTGAAACAAGAATCCCCTTTTGTCTGTCTGTTGTTGTTCTTGAGGAGAGGCAGACAGGGAGCAGTTATGCTGAGAAGCTCAGCCAGGTATGAAAAATTATCAGTATCATACCTAGAAACTACTCATCTAAAACCTCAGATATGTAAGTAGATCAGGAAATGTCTAGAAAGACACGATTAGGTTTATTCCTTTTATTTCTTTATGGCTTGTGGATTCCTCTGTGCTAACCCCAGGTGCTTTTGTTTTGCTTGTCACATCTAAGCTGGTCCTCAAGAGAGCAATTATTGATGTTTAATCCTTGTAATTGTTTTTTTTTTAATCTAGCAAAAAGCCTAAATTCCCAGCTGTATTTTCTTCTTTTTTTTATTAATAAAATTTACTTTTTTAAAGAACGGAATTGGAGTTTTGTGTCTTAAGAGGTTTGTGCACTTGTTGTTTAATTAGCTGGTGGCAACAGCTGAATTCCTTCTTTTTTTCTCTCTCTCAGCTCTTCCCCGGAGAGGGGGTGAAAGGACTTGAGGGTACCCCACAGGATGGAATTACTAAGTAAGCCCTTCCTGGTCTCTCAAAGGGTTTCTGCACTTGAGTGGTGGCAGCATCTACCAATCCAAGGTTAGAGAAAAGCTGTAACCTTGGGAGTTTAATACAGGCGTGGAGTGGCAAGTATTAATTTTTTAGAGTCCTTGTGGGCCCCCCACCTTCTGCACTCAAAGTGTCAGAGTGGGGAATCAGCCTTAAGTGTGAGAAGATGCTCTTCCCATTCTTAGTTAGGTGGACCCCATCTCTTGCCAGCAATCCTCATTGCCAGAACAGCATCCCTGGTCAAGGAAGCCAAAGCCCTCCTGCTGAGACCATCTGTGCAACCATGTATTCATCTCCAGGATGCGTGTGTGAGCAAGATAACAGTTCCAAACTGAGACAAAGCAAATGCATCTCAAGGAGAGGGGCAAGAAATGAAACCACACATTTTTGTTTGTGAGATTCATGAGATTAATTGATTGATTTTGTTGCCACTGTTTCTGCTCTCAGATTTTCCTGCCAGCCTCTGCGTAGTTTGCTTGTGTTGTAAGGGTTATTTTACTGGATCCAACCATTTATCAGCTCTGGTTGGGACTGGAGAGAGGTGTTTGGTTTCTTTAATATTGTTTTCATAAGTATTTAACATCTTGGCCTCTTGTTTGAAGGGACTAGATAGATGCCAAACATTTAAACTAATGTTTAATTTTCAAGCTCTGAAAAGGGTTGGGTTTTTTTTTTAATTTTTTTTTTGCTGGGCTGTTTTTTTAAAGGATGGTTAACATAGTGTTATTGCAAGTGAGTGACACATCTTTCACGAGGTCCTGGATTTGAGACTCAGTCCTTCATTCCCTTCCTCTCTCCCACACATGCATATGTGTGCACACACAAACTATCAAAGCAACTTGCTTGTAGTCAAATGGTAGAACCTCTGAAGAGGTGGAGTTCCATATCACATTGCTTGAATCAGGTTGTATACTGAGTTGGATCCTTTCCCAGTTTTTCTGTTTGTGTTCAACCCCTGCCCCCAAACTTAATTTTAACATATGCAACATAAACTTCAAATATAAATCCTTGATGGGGGGAAGAGGAGGTAAATGTGCTGGGTGAAAGAATTTTTTAGGATTTTGTGGACCATATCCCCCACTGCACTAGTTTACAAGCATTAATATTTATCATACTATATTTATAAACACCATAAGGGTATGGTAAATGGCACTTTACAAACTCTGAAAACATCCCTAGCCTGAGCAGCTAGCAATGTAGCTCAGACAAATGTACACTGGATGACATAACAAATTCAAGATGATGTTGGGACGTCTGTTGAGATTAGTGTTTAAGGTTTTACAAAAAAATTGGATTTGAAGGAGGAGAAGGATGATGCTTAGGGTTGAAATCCTGGCCCCACTGGAATTCAGTGGAAGTCTGGCATTGACTTCAATAGTGCCTCTGTGTGAGGCAAGGGACAGCTGTTCCACGAGTAGGTGATAGCATAAAAGTGAGACAGGGCTGTAGGAGTATTGAGAGCAAAAGAGATCAGAAAATATATATAGGTAGGACAAAGTTGTGAAGAACCTAGAAGATGAGGACAAATTGGAAAAAGATGGGAACCTCGTGAAGGGACTTGAAAACGGGGGTGGTGGTAGTGAAGTTGGAGATGATTTCAGAAGCAACATTTTTGATAAACTACAGAAGTAATATGTGCAGAAGGCTAAAATCAATAACTTTCTGCATAGCATCACCAAGTCCTCCAGCTACTTAGATTCAGACAAACAATGGAACACTTAGAATTGTGAAAAGAGCTAATTATGTCTGGGAAATGTTTGAAACTCCATAAAGCTCAGGAGGTTAACACAAGAGAGAGGGTACGCTAATGGAACTACTTATGTGGATAAAATCTTGTGGGTGTTTCAAGAATCATGACCTGGCACTGACGCTCTTCAGCACAGGGAGCCGGTTATCTTGCCTTTGTTTGTAAACCCTTAGGTGCACCTCACTTCTCAGATGACCGCTGCTAGCTGAACGCTCAGAAATAACAATTGCTTTTGCTCTTAAAATGTTTGAGTTCAAGCTCATTTAAATGAATTCACAATGAGGCGCATCTCCCTTGTGAATTTAGATTACGGAGCTGAGCACAACGACTGCAGCTTTCTTTTCTGGCGATTTCAAAACAAAAGTAATCAGGTCTGTATTTATACATGCTCAGAACCCCTATCGTGGGGGTTGCACAAGTTGACTGGCTATATTCGTCTTGTAGCATCAGCTGGCCTTGAGACAAGACTGCAGTTGCAGTCTCTGCTGCAGGGACTCCTCTGGCCCCAGACACCACGGTGAGAGGCGTGCGGTGGAAGAACCCGTTCGTTAAAATAACGTCTGACAACCACCCAACGGCACAGTGGTCAGAGCTCGGTCTTCTGGGGCGGGCAGCGCCTCAGCCCGCCTGCTGCCGGCCCACACACCAACTTGCTTATCTCACTAGCCCTCTCAGCAGCCAAACGACACGCTCCTGGTGCTGGGACCGCTGAGGCCGGGAACATTTAGCAGCCGGGCAAATCCCGCCGCTCTGCCCAGGGACCAGCGGCCACGGCCCGGCGGGTGCAGCCTGAGGCCAGCGGTGGCGCTGGCGCAGAACTCCGAGCGGGGCGCCCCCGGGCAGGTTTCTCAGCCGGCAGATGCTGAGGCGGAGTCTGTTGAAGGGGGAATTACTTAGAGGAGAAGGGGAGGCTGCTGGGTTCCCGCTGCCCCCGCGGGGGTTCGAACCCCGCCCCTCCGGCTCCGAGTCTGGCACTAACGGCTAGGCCAGCCGCCTTCCTGGCATCCCCCGCCCCTCCTGTGTCCAAGGCGACGGGAGGGCTCACGTGACCGGCTCCGAGGAGGGAGTGGGGGGGACAAGGAGGAGGCAAGATGGCCGCCGCCGCTGCCGGGTGCAAGTGAGGAGCCCTTGGCGCTGCTACCCCCGCCGCCGCCTCGGCAGAATCTCCCAGGACCGGAGAGGCCGCCCGCGGGGGTCGAGTCCCGCCGGTTAAGGGTAAATAGCGAGAGAGCGCGGACCTGTCACACAAAGGGCGCGACGGAGCCGCCTTGACCCGTCGGCGGCGGCTGCCCGGTCTGCGGCCGGACGCTGGGTAAAGTCCCGGCCCCGTGTGCCGCTTGCTGCCTGGGCTGGGCAGGGCGGCGGTGAGGCTGTCCAGAGAGAGGCACCGCCCGCCTACTCTGTCCCTCCAGCTCCCTCAGCTGTGCTGGGGGGTCGCGTGTGTGTGTAGGGCAAGGCAGAGCGTTGCCCGGGCCCATGAAAGGGCCCGTCCTTGGTCCATTTACACCCGTGCAGTGAATTTTCATTTATACCCTTCCACCACCACCCCTGTGTAGGGAATTTTCATTTACACCCCACCACCACACGCGCTTGCCCATGCACAAGCACACATTTAATGAACAGCTCATGGGACACTACAGTCATGAACAAGCACGGTTGTCAGCCACACTAGAGCATCTGTCTTCTAATGGGTTTTTTTTTTTTTCATTATTGCTAATGTGCGAAGACAAACATGGTCTTGATGCAAGGTATAACTCTCTGTCAAACCTGCTTGTTTGCCATGTTGCAGAAAATTTTAAAAAAATAAGCTGCAGAGCAGGTGGAAAGACAACATAACAAGAGAAAAGGGAATTGCTCTTCAAATCCAAAAACCATATAAAAATGTAAAAGTAATTAATTATTGATTTACTGGGTAGATGCTTTTTAAATGTCTAAAATATATTTGAGAGACGGGGTGAGGTAATATCTTTTATTGGACCAACTTCAAGAACGTTAACATCTGTTAGGCAAGTAATATAATTTTTTTTAAAGGGTTAAACGTATTCACATTATAGAGACAGTGTCATTTGAAGGAGCCATTGAAGTGAATTCATAGATTATAGCATATATGAAATGCTATAATCTAACAAAATTTTCTGTTTTACAGATTGTTAGTAGTATAAATATGAGAAATTAAGAAGTCTGTCTTTTTGAAATCTCATTACATGATAAAAAGAAATGAGTTAACAGTAAAGATGGGAAACTGACAAGGAGATGGGAAACCGACAAGGAAACTGCTGCAAGGAGTTAGTCTAAAACATAGGTAGCACAAGATGCACTAGGTGACACACAGTGGTAATTTAGGCTCCAATCCAGTAAATGTATCACTGCGGGTAGACTCCCACATTGGCATGAAACACCGGTGAATTCACTGGGGCTCCATGTTAAGCACAGAGGTTTGCCCATATGGATCAGTTGGAAAGATAGGGGTCTTGGTGCAGTTATTTTTCATGGTGAATAAACCTGTTCATACATACAAGATAAGAATCAAAACAATTTTTAAAAACCTTAGATCTTTAGATTTTAATATATTGTATGTCATTTTAATTTTGTTTCATTATCTTCAGTAATTGTTGTCAGAATAGCTGTAAATGTCAATTTTTTTGCATGTATCTAGATTGTTTTGTTGGCAGTTGGAGTCAGAGTTGAACACCTTGTTTTTCTTGTTAATTTAAAAGTTTATGGACTTGTCATTAACGCTATATGGGATATGTGTATGATGAGTAGTGTTAACGTTGCAAGCTAACAAATGATAAAATACACTAGTGGAATATGGTATAGACTCAGTGTTCGCTTTTTTACCAGAGCAGAAAGTAATCTGAGCTATTACTGTACAAAATAGCGGAATGGTTGTGTATCAGAAATTAGGTCATCGGTTCTGTGTGTAGACAAAGAATTGTACATATAATTGTTCCCTATATTCATAGATCATATATCTTTTTTTATGAGTATTTCTTCCCCATTGCACATCTGAGGCACAAGTGTAGATTTTAGTAACTATGTACTATAAAATGCACTGTCTGTTTAAGGAGTCAACTAGGCATTTACTGTTAGTAAAGAAAAAGATCTTAGCAGTAACATGTTGGGAATGAAAAGATGCGAGCAGAAATCCATGAAACGAGAAAGGAGTAGTGAGTGAGTCAAGGCAAGACATAACCCATGCATGAATCCAGTGCTGGTTAGGATGGAGAGGAATGATCTGATCTTTTGGCTGAATATCATGGAAAACTTCCTGAAGAGAAACTATTCCAAAGTCTAATAAGCACTATGTTGCTTGGCAGGCTAAAATCTGGTCAAAATATTAGAAAGTTTACTACAGACAACTATCTTGTTCTGGCAGGGAGATGAGACGCTTCCATCATTAGGTCCTATGATCTTGAATGAGGCTGACTTGTTTTTCTTGGGGAAAAAAAAACCCAAAACAGCCAAATGGGAAAGTCATGATTTTTACATAAAAACGGCCATACTGGGTCAGACCAAAGGTCCGTCTAGCCCAGTATCCTGTTTTCTGACAGTGGCCAATGCCACTTGCCCCAGAGGGAATTAACAGAACAGGTAATCATCAAGTTATCCATCCTCTGTTGCCCATTCTCAGTTTCTGGCAAATAGAGGCTAGGGACACCATCCCCGCCCATCCTGGCTAATAGCCATTGATGGACTTATCCTCCATGTATTTATCTAGTTCTTTTTTGAATCCTGCTATAGTCTTGGCCTGGCAAGAAGTTGCACATGTTGAGTGTGCATTGTGTGAAAAAATACTTCCTTTTGTTTGTTTTGTACTTGCTGCCTATTAATTTCATTTGGTGACCCCTAGTTTTTCTGTTATGAGAAGGAGTAAATAACACTTCCTTATGCACTTTCTCTACACCAGTCATGATTTTATAGACCTCAATCATATCTCCCCTTAGCCATCTCTTTTCCAAGCTGAAAAGTCCCAGTTTTATTAATCTCTCCTAATACGGAAGCCGTTCCATACCCTGAATCATTTTTGTTGCCCTTTTCTGAACTTTTTCCAAGCCCAATATATCTTTTTTGAGATGGGGCGACCACATCTGCATGAGTATTCAAGAGGTGGGCATACTATGGATTTATATAGAGGCAATATGATATTTTCTGTCTTATTATCTATCCCTTTCTTAATGATTCCCAACATTCTGTTCACTTTTTTGACTGCCGCTGCACATTGAGTGGATGTTTTCAGTGAACTATCCACAGTGACGCCAAGATCTTTCTTGAGTGGTAACAGCTAATTTAGACCCCATCATTTTATATGTATAGTTGGAATTATGTTTTCCCATGTGCATTACTTCGCATTTATCAACATTGAATTTCATCTGCCATTTTATTGCCCAGTCACTCAGTTTTGTGAGATCCTTTTGTAGCTCTTTGGAATCTTCTTGGGACTTAACTATCTTGAGTAGTTTTGTATCATCTGCAAATTTTGCCACGTCACTGTTTACCCTTTTTTCCAGATCATTTATGAATATGTTGAATAGGACTTGTCCCACTATAGACCTCTGGGAGACATCACTCCTTATCTCTCTCCATTCTGAAAACAGACCATTTATTCCTACCCTTTGTTTCCTATCTAACCAGTTACCAATCCAGGAGAGGACCTTCCCTCTTATCCCATGACTGCTTACTTTGCTTAAAAGCTTTTGGTGAGGGACCTTGTCAAAGGCTTTCTGAAAATCTAAGTACTCTGTATCCTGAATGTGATTTAGAGAATCATGTTGTCAGCAAGAAATATTGTGATAAGAACATTATTAAGCAGGCTTATTTTCTGGGCCACAGTTGGGTTCCACTTGGTGCAAAGATCACACAGAATGGATTATTCTTCCTTACTGCAGTCATTTGAGATAGTTCACATTGGTACTTTTGTTTGCTTTGAAACTTTATTTTTCTTTAAAAGAATTGTTTGAAACAGAAAATGACATATTATAGTATTAATTACCATGCTTTTATTATGTAGAAGTTTTCAGTGTATTATAGGAAATAGGTAGTGCAATATTTTACTAAAATCCAAATGTATTGGATCAATCACTTGTTGTTCATCCACCAATATTTAAATTCTGTCTTAAGAGTGCAAGATTTTTCTGGCAAGATTTATGCTTTAAAAACCCTTGTCACATACTGTTCATGGGTCTGTTATCTGCTAGATGTTTGTTTTCTTTTAATGTTTGCTCTTTTTATTAAGCAGGGAAGTTAGACTTATAAGGTAGTAATTACCACTTTTTAGCCTTTGTTTAAAATATATACTGCATTTGCTTTGTTCCAGTCTTTTGGTACCTTCCCAATTCTCAGTGACTCTTCAGAAATTTTTTGACTCTGATATGTAGTTTTTATAAAGGCTGTCTGATTTCTCCTTATTCTTTAACTGACTCATTCAAACATGGGGAGGAAAAAATGCTTTCAAATGCTGAGAAAAGATAACAATCAACATAGGGTATTAGTCAGGAGGGGAATTGAGACAAGGGGGAGATGATTCAGGAGAGGATTATTGAGGTGTTCTCACAAACATTCATCCTCCCTTTTTCTGAGGGCCAGAATTAGATCTCCCCAAGCCCTTGTCTTCAACCTCTTGTCCATCATTTGGCGGGAGAGCTGTATGAAAATTTGACTATAATTAGATGTTAATTAGAATTCTGACCAAAAAACTTATATTGGTCCTCAGGACCTACTGACGTGTATTTAAAAGGAGGCAGCACTTCTTACACATGGTACCTGCAACATTACCTAGTTTGTGATACAGTATTGGTTATTATAATACTCTACTTCCTGGTGAAAATAGTTGCTGCTTTTCTATTCCATATGACCAGTTCAAGTTGAACCCTTTTGCTCCTTCCACTGTGTCAGGCAGTCCCTGCTCCAATATTAGCTATTCTTCTTCATCTATTAGACCCTCAGATGGGTTGGATACTATGTCAGTAAATCATATTTGTTATTAATTGAATAACCATTAAATACATTAGGAGCAAGAGAAACATGAAGTAAAGTGTAGGTCCACTATTAGCATGGCAGGATAGCTAATAACTGATGACATCAAGATGGCTGAGGTGTTTGATGCCGGTTTTGCTTTAGTCTTCACCAAAAAGTTTAATGGTGAGCAGATATGTTACACAATTACCATTAACAACCGGGGGAAAGAACACAAGCCAAAATAGTGAAAGAACAGGTTAAAGACTATTTAGATGAGTCGGATGTGTTCAAGTTGGAAGGTCCTGATAAAATTCATTCTAACTACTTAAGGTACTGAAGCAATCTTGGAACCATTAGCAATTATCTTTGAAAACTCCTGGAGGATGGGTGAGGTCCCAGAAGACTGAAGAAGGGCAAATATGGTACCTATATTTAAAAAGAACAGAGAGGATCTGGGAAATTATAGACTGGTCAGCCTAACTTCAGTGCCTGGAAAGATACTGGAACAAATTATTAATCAATTTGTAAGCACCCAGAGGATAACGGGTTTATAAGGAATAGTCAGCATTGATTTGTCAAGAACAATTTATGCCAAACCAACCTAACATCCTTCTTTGACAGGGTTCCTGGCCTAATGAGTAAGGGGGAAGCACTAGACATGTTGTATTTTAATTTTTTTAAGGCTTTTCACACAGTCACATATGACATTCCCATAACTAAGAAACTAGGAAAATGTGGTCTAGGTGAAATTACTGTTAAGGTGGGTGAAAAACTGTACTCAAAGAGTAGTTATCAACGGTTTGCTGTCAAACTGGGAGGGCATGTCTGGTTGAGTACCACAGGGGGCAGTCTTTGGTCCAGTACTATTCAACATTTTCATTAATGGCTTGGATAATGGATTGGAGAGTATTTGCGGATGACACCAAGCTGGGAGGGGTTGCAAGCACGATGGAGGACAGGATTAGAATTCAAAATGATCTTGACAAATTGGAGAATTGATTTGAAATCAACAAGACTACCCGCTCAAAGGTGACCAAGAATGCTTCTTGGTTGCCCCCGGGCCCATTTTTGAGAGTCTGATGGGCTGCCTGCTGGGTGGAGGACATTATCTGAGGGTCCTGGTGCCATGGCATTAGATGCAACCTGCGGCTGCAGGAGTGTTGCTGCCTGCTGAATTAGGTGTGGCTATAGTTCCTGCTGCTTTGCTACCAGCTCTTGGAGTAGCTGCTGCTGCTGTTGGGCCGCTTGCTGTTGCTTCTGGGCAGTAGCTGACCCTGCTGTTGCTGGACTGCCTGCTGTTGTTGGCTCTCTTCTTGGGCCGATATGCTGGCACGTCTGCTGTCCTTCTAACAGGACTGGGCTGGTGCCTGCATTCTCCTTCAGTTATCACTGGGGATGGGGTGGGGTGGGGAAGGGATTTGCATCAGAGTCCAGTGGTATCAGCCTGTGATGAGAGTCTGTGGGGCTGGGGGTAGGGAAACCCAGGCCTGTCCTGCTTCATCAGGTTCCATCAAGCCCTGTGATTGGCACACTGGATATGTGACCTGGGGGCGGATGCCACAAGCATGCTCCCTGAGTCACTTTCTACCTGTTGTCAGGGGGGTTCTCCCTGACAGTGATTTGGAGGCCCGCTGTTTCTGGTCTCCATGGGGCGGCTCAGAAACAGGGTCTGGTCTGGGTAGTGTGGAGCTCCTCCGGCCTCTCTGCAGGGGCAAACAGTTTAGGATTTCTCCCTTACTCTGCCCGGCTTTGTGTCCTCCGTTTTGAACATGTCCAGCAGGTGCAGCTGGGTGGGGCCTTCTGGGCCCAGAGCTCCTCTTTAATCCTTGGTTCCCCAATGTGGGGCTTATACACCCCATCACACGGATATGTAGGTTAGATATAAGGAAAAACTTACTTACTGTAAGAGTAGTTGAGCTCTGAAATAGGCTTACATAAGAGGTTGTGAAATCCCCATCGCTGGAGGTTTTTAGGAACAGGTTGGAAAACTAGCCTTACATTTTACTCTGATGCTATTATTGCAAAATATGGAATGATAGGGAAAAATGTTTAAAATTAGACTAGGCAACTCAGACAGTAAATTGCAGCATTTTTTTGTAAAGCCCACATTTACTCTCAGTAAAAACAGCAATGATTTACTGATTTACCAAAAATCTAGTCTATCTAAACTGCAAGAGCTCCTAAAGCTAGCTGCACAGGTCCTGACAAACAAAACCTGTAAGCTTCTATTTACTCTCACAATCCTACTCACACCAGTTTCAAATTCCATAGAGGGAAAAAAATGTTATTTCGTGTTAACCTTTGCAGTCACTCAGTATACTCTCTCACAGATCTCTCATGTTTTTAAGATCACGGATGAGCTTTGCCCATTTGGTTTCTCAACTTTGAATGAACTAGTTGAATCAGCTGAAATGATTTCAAAATATTTTCTCTGTACCTGCAGAAGAAGCTACTGAAGTCAAAAATAATTTGGTACTTCAACAAATTCTCCACTAGTTCAGTGGTTTGACTTTCTATAAAATGTTGACAGCACAGATTAACTGCTTGAATAGTAAGATTAGGCCTTAACATAGGTTGTCATAATTTCAAATTTAACATTAAGTAGGTTTATTTTAAAAACGAAAAATAAACATTTTTGATTTAAATAAATTATTTTTGTATAAAACTTGAATTTTATCCACTTGACTTCTCTATTCAAAATTTACAAAAGAAACCAAAATAAAACTATACAAAATTCAAAGAGCATAAAAACTACCCCGTGTGAAATTCCACACTGATTGACCTACTGCTTTTAGACTTAACAGGAATTTGTCGCATTTTGAGCCCAATTAAGAATGCAGTCCTAATTTATGGAGTTGCAACTGGGTGCCTCCATATTTACTTCAAAGAGACCTCAATCAGGAGGATCACTGCTCAATTGCAGTAGTTTACTGTACAGATGCTGATTGATCGCCTGCCTCAAAGAACTTACAAGAAAAAATGGCTAATGGAGGAAGAACAATTTAGAAATTAGGCTTAGTCATACTTCCAGGATTTTATTCCTAAAAGGAGAGAGTCTTAATTTTAAGGAGGTAATTATTTTATGTCCGTGACATGTGGGAACCCTAAACAACAGTTTTACTGTGCTGTTAAGAAATGGTTTATTTCATGGTGCTTAGCATTTCAAAAAGTAAAACTTCAGAGTACATCTAACATAACAGATTTGTTTAAGCCACTGTTGATATTTTTTTTTTGAGGACCGCAATGTCAGTTATTTAGCTATTTCCTGAAGGTTTAATTGATATCTGAGGGATAAAAATCTACATTAAATCAGAATGTTCACCAGTTGAATAATTTACAAGGCTGTGCATTTATCTACAGTGCAACAGGACTGTCTTTCCACTTTTGAAATGTGGAAGTCAGTGACATTAAGGGAAGAATCTTGCTTTCAGTAGGGGAGGTATGCTGAATACTGTGTTCCCTCATACTCACTGTAGAATTGCTAACTGAGAATTTGCTGATAAAATGTTGACCACAAATACGTAGTGTAATTTATTCTGAAAACATTCACCATTTTTTGCTAATACATTTTATTTATTGCAACTTTTTTTGGTATAGAAATATTTGTTCCTCTGGCAGAATGTTTTCAAGAAAATGTCAGAATAATAATATGTAGAAAATGACAAAGTAGAAGGCTAATCAGTAGACTTTTAAAAAAATAGTAGTTTTGTTGGAATTACAAAATATAATTTTAAAAGTTTAATATTAACTGAAAAGTTTTGTGTTTGCAGTGCCTATTGTTGCAATGGTTGATAAATGTTACTGTGGCAGTCTTTTCCTTATTGGGCTATTAGGCCTTCATACAGCAAGGTACTTAACCCTTGTTTAACTTTAAGCATGTGAATATTCCATTTGGCATGGGATTAAGTACCTTGTGAATTAGAGCTGTAGTGTTAAAAACAGTGGATGGAAGTAATGTTTTACTTAGGCCTAGTCTACACCGTGGCAATGCTTTAACGTGGCTTGTGTAGTCACGGCATTTTAAAAAACCACCTCCATGAGGGGTGTAGCTACCAGCGCTGGGGGCGTAGCTACCAGCGCTGGTGCACTGTCTACACTGGCGCTTTACAGTGCTGAAACTTGTAGTGCTCAGGGGTGTGTTTTTTTCACACCTCTGAGCAAGAAAGTTAAAGTGCTGTAAAGTGCCAGTGTAGACAAGCCCTAATTCTGTTGATGTCTTTTGTATGATTTTGTTTGAGGGGATATCAAACCCCTTTGTATGTTGGCCACATCATAGCATGCTCAGGATGTGAACTTTAGATTGTCTGTCTGTATTGTTCCTCTTTGTGATACATTGTGGCAGCTGACTACGCATCCATAATTTCTTATGGGATGGAAAAAACTCACATTTCTGTTTTTCTCCTGTGACTGTCTGGCCCTCATGGCAACAAAGCGACAAAAGCTGGTAGGAACCACTGCAGAAATGGCTGAAGCAGGGACTGCTGCACTGGGAGAAGGGGGGGGGGGGAAATGGGCCCCAACCAGGGCTACCCCAACACAATCCATACCCAGAACTGTGCAGGGAGACACTCCTTTCCCAAGCACTAGGAACCAACCTGCTATCTGGCCTTGAGAAAAGAAACTGCACGCCCAAGCCAGCCAGAAACTAGCTGATAGGGGGGACTCCTATACACTGATCTCTGAGAAATTTCTGCAGTTTTGACCAAACTTACTCTGCCTTGTGCTGATTAACAATTTGCTCCAACTCCCATCTGCCCCCTCTCTAACAGTTTCTTAATTTCAGCCTCACTCCACGCCTACCCCTCTTGCCCTTCTCTTTGCCCCTGCCCTAATCTGCTCATCACCTTCACTTTTCTTTAATTTTAGCTTAAGATTTCCTAACTATCCCCTAACACAGATTTCAGAGTAGCAGCCGTGTTAGTCTGTATTCGCAAAAAGAAAAGGAGTACTTGTGGCACCTTAGAGACTAACCAATTTATTGAGCATCCGATGAAGTGAGCTGCTCACGAAAGCTTATGCTCAGATAAATTGGTTAGTCTCTAAGGTGCCACAAGAACTCCTTTTCTTTTTCCCTAACACAGAGGTTCTCAACCTTTTTCTTTCTGAGGCCCCCACAAACATGCTATAAAAACTCCACAGCCCACCTGTACCACTATAAGTGGTTTTTTGCATATAAATGCCAAGGTCAGCATTAGGAGGTAGCAAGCAGGGCAATTGCCTGGGGCTCCATGCCACAGGGGCCCCCATGAAGCTACATTGCTCAAGCTTTGGCTTCAGCCCCGGGTGGTGGAGCTCAGGGCCCTGGGCTTCAGCCCCATGCAGTGGGGCTTCGGCTTTCTACCTTGGGTTCCAACGAGTCTAATGCTGGCCCTGCCTAGCGGCCCCCCAGTGGGTCCCAGACACCAGATTGAGAACCACTGCCCCAGAACACTACCTCCACAAGTGGAATTAACAGGATATTTGCCATCATCACATTGTTCATTGTGCTTGAATATTATACTCCTTTCACATACCCTGTGTTTGATATGTCTATTTAGATAGTCTCTGCCCCAAAGTATGCACAATCTACTTTCGTGTTTGTATAGAGCCTAGCACAATGGGGCCCATTATTATTATAATGGATGCTTATATACTAATTGTCCTGTTTGTCTGGAATGGATTGTAATTTTTAAATCATGTCTGTTGGAATTATTAATAATATAAATTTTTAATATTAATATGGGAGACCACCAGACACCAATTTAACCATGAATTCCTTTAAGTAGTCTAAAGACCAAATAGTGCTTTGTATAATTGCTCCAAACAGCCTAAAAATAAGCAGTCACTGCATCCAATACACTAACAAGGTATTCATAAGCATGTGATCAGTATACTCATAAATAGCCCAGACTTAGGAAAACTGTCTCATCCTGGTGTGCTCCAGCATGATGAGGTAGGGTCTGACAAAGAACCCACAAATTCGTAACAAGAGTTATACCCTTTAAGAAACAAATGGCATAGCCAATTACCATTTTAGCTAACAAACCAATTTGAGACAGTTCCGCCATCTTTATTTCCAGATTTAATTTAGATAACATTTCCAACCTCCTTTCTCCCTAAGGTCTTTTCTCGTTGTCTCTTCCGCTGACCAACACCTTTTTTTTTGTTGGTTTTGTTTTTTTGGTCAGACCTGGTTTCAAATAGGCTTCACTTTTAAGATAACGCTGGTATGTGGTGTAGAAAGGTCTATGTTGGCTCCTTTTAAGACATTCTTGTTTTCTTATTTAAAACCATCTGTAGTCACCCCTATTTGTCAGAGTGAGGTCTTCTTTTTAGAAATTCCCCTTATCTCATTAGTTATTCTTTTAACCAGACATCTTCCCTGCTTCATTCCGTCTGGCTTTATAACTCATTATTTTCAAGTCCTTCCTTCTACTTGCTAGTCAGGGTCTTTCTTTACAACACACACACTGTGACGTTCCCCTCCAGTGTTATCCGGACTGGTGATCTGCTAGGTCACTTCAATCCTTGAATCTGGGAACCAGCCTTACCCTGCTCTGCTGTGAGAACCCCCACCCCTGGGCTGTTCACGCACAGCTTCTGGCATGTAAACTGCTCCTGGGATTGTGCAACTGAATGACACTAGCCAATATCTCCAGTCCCAGACACAACCTTAGGAACCTCTGTCTTGCAGTGCCCAGTTATGCCCACTGGACGCTGCAAGCTTATATGAGTTTGTCAATTTAACAAAGAAATTGATACGTACTAGGCCTGTTATCCCAAGGGGAGCCTCTGACATGCTTCAAACTAAACACGCTGCTTCAGGTAGAATAAACAAACACATTTATTAACTATAAAGATAGATTTTAAATGATTGGTTTAAGAGTAGCAGCCGTGTTAGTCTGTATTCGCAAAAAGAAAAGGAGTTACCCATTGTTTCATGTTATCTATGTATATAAATCTCGTCACTGTATTTCCACTTTATGCATCCGATGAAGTGAGCTGTAGCCCACAAAAGCTTATGCTCAAATAAATTTGTTAGTCTCTAAGGTGCCACAAGTACTCCTTTTCATTTTAAATGATTATAAGTCAAAACATAACAAGTCAGATTTGGTCAAATGAAATAAAAGCAAAATGCATTCTAAGCTGATCTTAACACTTTCCATGACCTTACAAACTTAGATGCTTCTCATCACAGGCTGGCTGGTTCCTCTTCAGCCAGGCTCTCCCCTTTGATCAGTGCTTCAGTCGCTTGGTGTGGTGTCTGTAGATGTAGGTGAAAGAGAGAGGAAGAGCATGGCAAATGTCTCTCCCTTTTATCATGTCCTTTCTTTCCTCTTGGCTTTGCCCCCCCCACCCCCTTCAGAGTCAGGTGAGCATTACCTCATCGCAGTTCCAAACTGACCAGAGGAAGCGGGGTGACTCCCTCGAGAATCTAACAGATTCTTTTGTTGTTGCCTAGGCCAGTGTCCTTTGTTCCTGTGAGGCTGGGCTGGGTTTGTCTCATACCTGCCCTGATGAGGTGTGAACTGCCTCTCTGCTCTTGGAGAGTTTTTGTCTGGGCTTATTTTAAGCCACGAAGGATGCATTTTCAGCCTCATAACTATATACATGAAATTACAACCTATAACAACATTACTATAACATCACTGTAACAACAATGCTCAGTGCATCATGAGCCTTCCGAAGACACCCGACATGACAAACTTTGCATAGGATACCACACAATCATTTTACAAGGATGAACATGGGGGTGCTGGGTGTTCCCCCGAGGTGCAGTGTCACACACACACACTAGCTAATTCTAATTCTTTAATTTTGTATTTATCCTAAGTGGCCTTCCATAATGTCATTAAATCATGACTTTCAGATGGAGAATTGAGGTATGTAGAGATTAAGTGACTAGCCTAAAGTCATGCAGTCTATGGAAGAGCTGTAAATAGAACCCAGTTCTTTTCCAGTGTCCTGCCCGAATCACAAGATCATCCTCATTCTTGTGGATGAGGACAGCAGCATAAAATGAATCCATAGAAGCTTTGAGATTGTTCTGCCTTTTCTGTGATTATGTAGAGATGTTTGAGTAGAAAATTTGCTAAGCTTCATTAAACGCTGGGCTGCCTGGGTAAAGTTTTTGGTGTCTGTGCTGACTACAGGAAATTATACCCTTCTGGATATCACATGACTTTCTGTCATTAAGGAATTGCTGTTATCTATTATGTACATTGCATGTTCAGCAGGCATGGGTGAAGATGCCAAGATTTGGCACCAACCTAATTAATGAGGTAGACAGAATCACTGTAGGGCAGGTAGCATTGATTTGCGTTGCCATAATTACTGGATATTATCAGCACAGCAGCCAAGAAGAATTGGGATGATATGCTTACCTATCCTCATTAAGGACATGAAGGGTTACATTTTAGTTGTGAGGAGACATATGGTATTGGTCCATTAGTAGATGGAAATGGTATAGTTGTAAACAGTAAGGCAGAAGCATTTTAATATTTCTGTTCTATTTTTGGGGACAAACAGATGAGATTGTTATCGCCATTTCATGAGACTTTCTTTCCATTCCACTAGTATCTCTGGAGGATGTTAAACAGAAGCTTCTAAAATTAGACATTTTCATATCAGCAGATCCAGATAACTTTCATCCACGAATTTTAAAAGAGCTGGCTGAGATGCTCATTGAACCATTAATATTGATTTCAATAAGTCTTGGAGCACTGGAGAAGTTCCAGAAGATTGGAAAGAAAGCTAATGTAGGGCCCTATGAAATTCCTTTTCTTATTGTGGATTTTTGGATTTATTTTCTGATTTTGTTTTTTTCCATTTTTATGGTATTTTTTAAATTAAAACTGTTTGATACATTGACAACAAATAAGTAGCCTTACTATAAATGCATGAAAGTGTTCAGAATTGGACTGCAGTGTGAAAAACTGATTTTGCAAAAAAAAACCCCAAAACCCTACAATTTAAACAGATATACAGTATAAGTATATGGTAAAAGTAACATATTTTAAATCACTTTTTAAAGTAGTACTTGGTAATATGACCAAACTGACATTGTTGACAGTAACACAAGAAGTCCACTGACCTGTGTGTGGGGGAGGAGGGAGTGTGTGTGTGGGGGAGGAGGGAGTGTGCATGTGCGTGTGTGGAGTGAGGGAGTGTGTCCACTGCTTTCTTGTTAAGCACAGCACTTGCCAGCTTGAACGCTTGTTCAGACAACTGCAACCGCTCCTGAGCCTGAGGCTAGTGCACAGACAGGTGCTCCCCTATCCCCCTACCCTGGCTCAGCAGAGACCAGGTATACAGGCGGGGGACACCCTGACAGCCCCCTATCCTCCCCAGCTCTGCACAGCAGATCAGGAGGCTCTGATGCAGAGCAGCTTGACTCTCAAGTGCAGCTGCACGTAGCTCAGTTGTGCAACCTGCCCTGTCTGCCTGCCTCTGTGGTTCTGGTGCCGGAGAAAGCAGGATTCCACATTAATGTTTTGATTCTGTGATTTGGTCTGTGTTCTCATTAACACAGATTTCATAGGGTACTATTAATGTTGTGCCAGTTTTTAAAAAGGGTAAATGGGACAACCCGGGTAATTACTGGCCTGTCAGCCTGACGTTGATCCCAGGCAAGGTAATGGAGTGGCTGATATGGAACTTGCTTAATAAAGAATTAAAGGAGGGTAATGTAATTCATGCAAATCAACATTGGCTTATGGCAATACATTTCAACCTTTGGTCTGTGGGCCCCTGGGGGGTCCGCTGACTATGTCTAAAATTTTCAAAGAGGTCTGCATACCCATTTGAAATTTTTTAGGGGGTCTGTAAATGAAAAAAAGGTTGAAAACCACTGGTTTATGGAAAACAGATCCTGTCAAACTAACTTGATTTTTTTTTTTTAAATGAGGTTACAAGTTTGCCTGACAAAGGTAATAACATTGATGTAGCATATTATGACGTGGTACCACACAATATTTTGATTAAAAAACTAAAATGATATAAAATTAACATGATGTACACAAAAACTGGCTAAATCGTGTCAAAATGTAATTGTAAATGGGGAATTGTCATTGTATCAGTGTTTTCAGTGGGGCCCTCAGGGATCAATTCTTGACCTATGCTATTTGACATTTTTTTCAGTGATCTGGAAGAAATCATCAAAATTATCACTGATAAAGTTTGCAGATAACACGACACAAAAATTAGGGGAGTGGTAAGTAATAAAGAGGGCAGGTCACTGATTCAGAGGGATATGGATCGCTTGCAAACTAAGTGCAAGCAAACAATATGCATTCTAATACAGCCAAATGTAAATGTATACATCTAGGAACAAAGAGTGTAGGCCATACTTCAAGGAGGGGGGACTCTCTCTTGGGAAGCAGTGACTCTGAAAAAGATTTGGGGGTTGTGGTGAATAATCAGCTGAACATGAACTCCTAGTATGACGCTATGGCCAAAAGAGTTAATGCGATCCTTCGATGCAGAAACGGGGGAATCTCAAGTAGGAATAGAGAGGTTATTTGATCTCTATGTTTTGGCATTGGTCCAACTGCCGCTGCTCTCTACAATTCAAAAGGATGTAGACAAACTGGAGAGGTTGGTTGAGAGAAGAGCCACAAGAATGATCATTAAAGGATTAGAAAACAGTCCTTAGAGCGATGAGCTCAATCTGTTTAGCTCAACATTCTACAAACACATTAGAAGCAAGAGGAAGACCAAGGATAGGGTAGGCCTGTTACTCAATGAAGCGGGAAAAACAATAACAGAAAATGTGGAAATGGCAGAGATGTTTAATGACTTTGTTTCGGTTTTCACCAAGAAGGTTGGTGGTGATTGGACGTCTAACATAGTGAATGCCAGTGAAAATGAGGGAGGATCAGAGGCTAAAATAGGGAAAGAACAAGTTAAAAATTATTAAACAAGTTAGAGATCTTCAAGTCACCAGTGCCTGATGAAATGCATCCTAGAATACTCAAGGAGTTGACTGAGGAGATATCTGAGCCATTGGCGATATCATTGAAAAGTCATGGAAGATGGGAGAGATTCCGGAAGACTGGAAAAGGGCAAATATAGTGCCAATCTATAAAAAGGGAAATAAGGACAACCTGGGGAGTTACAGACAAGTCAGCTTAACTTCTGTACCCGGAAAGATAATGGAGCAAATAATAAAGCAATCAATTTGCAAGCATCTAGAAGATAAGGTGTCAGGGTTCCCTTCCCACTCTGAACTCGGGTACAGATGTGGGGACCCACATGAAAGACCCCCCTCAACTTATTTCTACCAGCTTAGATTAAAACTTCCCCAAGGCACAAATCCCTTCTTGTCCTTGGACGGTATTCGCTGCCACCACCAAGTGAATTAGACAGAGATTCAAGGAAAAGAATCACCTGGTGTTCGTGTTCTCCAAAATATTCCCCCCCAAACCCCTTTACCCCCTTTCCTGGGGAGGCTTGAGAATAATATCCTCACCAATTGGTACAGGTGAGCACAGACCGAATCCCTGGGTTTTTAGGACAAAACCAATCAGATTCTTAAAAAAAAAACAACAACTTTATTATCAAGAAAAAAAGTAAAAGAAGCTCCTCTGTAAAATCAGGATGGAAGGTAATTTTACAGGGTAATCAGATTCAAAACACAGAGAATTTCCCTCTAAGCAAAACTTTAAAGTTACAAAAAACAGGGATAAACCTCCCTCTAAGCATAGGGAAAATTCACAAGCTAAAACAAAAGATACTCTAACGCACTTCCTTGCTATTACTTACTATTCCTGTAATTTTAGATGTATCATTCAGTAGGAGCTGGATTACTTGTTTGATCTCTCTCTTTGTCTCCCAAGAGAACACACACAGAGCACAAAAACAAAGCCCCTTCCCTCCCAGATTTGAAAGTATCTTCTTTCCCCATTGGTCCTTCAGGTCTGGTGCCAACCGGGTTAATTGAACTGATTAACCCCTTACAGGTAAGGGGATTCTGTACCTCTGGCCAAGAGGGATTTTATTTTCATAGAATCATAGAATATCAGGGTTGGAAGGGACCTCAGGAGGTCATCTAGTCCAACCCCCTGCTCAAAGCAGGACCAATCCCCAATTTTTGCCCCAGATCCCTAAATGGCCCCCTCAAGGATTGAACTCACAACCCTGGGTTTAGCAGGCCAATGCTCAGACCCTTGAGCTATCCCTCCCCCGACAACCTTTACTGCATACATAAAGGTTGTTACCCTTCCCTTTATATTTATGACATAAGGTGATAAGTAACAGTCAGCATGGATTTGTCAAGAACAAATCATGTCAAACCAACCTGATAGCTTTCTTTGACAGGGTAACAAGCCTTGTGGATGAGGGGAAGTGGTAGACGTGGTATATTTTGATTTTAGTAAAGCTTTTGATACTGTCTTGCATGACCTTATCATAAACAAACTAGGGAAATGCAACCCAGATGGAGCTACTATAAAGTGGGTGCATATCTGTGGTTCACAGTCATGCTGGAAGGGCATGATGAGTGGGGTCCCACAGGGATCAGTTCTGGGTCCGGTTCTGTTCAATATCTTCATCAATGATTTAGATAATGGCATAGAGAGTATACATATAAAGTCTGTGGACAATACCAGGATGGGAGGGATTGCAAGAGCTTTGGAGGATAGGATTACAATTCAAAATGATCTGGACAAACTGGAGAAATGGTCTGAAGTAAATAGGATGAAATTCAACAAGGACAAATGCAAAGTACTCCACGTAGGAAGGAACAATCAGTCACACACATACAAAATGGGAAATGACTGCCTAGGAAGGGGTACTGTGGAAAGGGATCTGGCGGTCACAGTCAGTGTTCCCTCTAATTTTTCCCACCCATGTGTGGAATGAATTTTGTTATGTGCACCAATATGGAGGTGATGTGTGACATATCACCTCCATATTGGTGCACATAACAAAATTCATGTGGTGGGGGTGTGGCTGAGGGGTTTGGAGTGCGGGAGGGGGCTCAGGCTGGGGCAGAGTGTTGGGGTGTGAGGGCTCCAGCTGGGGGTGTGGGCTCTGGGATGGGGCTCGGGATGAGGGGCTCAGGGCTGGGGCAGAGGGGTTTGGGGTGTAGGAAGGTGCTCCAGGGCTACAGTGGGAAGAGAGGTCTCTCCCAGGACCTGGGCTGGCTGGGAGAGGTGCATCTCCCTGCCATGGGAGCTCTGGGGCTGGGGCTGCAGGATAGGTGCCCCTTCCCTGGCCGCAGCAGCGCCAGGCCACGCCTGGGTAAGGGTTGGGCCTGGGCCGGGCTGGGCCACTCCGGCCGTATGTCGGGTCAGGCTGCCCGCATCTGGGGCCCGCAGCAAAGTTGGGGCCAACAGAGGGGTGCCTGGTCGTGGCAGGTTGGGGTGGGGGTGGGGCACCCCTGCGCCGGTCGATCCCCAGCTGCGGCAGGTCCTGGGTGGATTTCCTGAGCACTTGCACAGTGCTAAATAGGCTGCTGTGCAGCTGACAGGGAGATTAGGTCATAGTGGACCAGAAGCTAAATATGAGTCAACAGTGTAACACTGTTGCAAAAAAAGTGAACATCCTTCTGGGATGTATTAGCAGGATTGTTGTAAGCAGGACAAGAGAAGTAATTCTTCTGCTTTGCTCCGCACTGATTAGGCTTCAACTGGAGTATTGTGTCCAGTTCTGGGTGCACGTTTCAGGAAAGATGTGGACAAATTGGAGAAAGTCGAGAGAAGAGCAACAAAAATGATCAAAGGTCTAGAAACCCTGACATTTGAGGGAAGATTGAAAAAATTGGGTTTGTTTAGTCTGGAAAAGCAAAGACTGAGAGGGGACATAACGGTTTTCAAGTACATAAAAGGTTGTTACAAGCGGGAGGGAGAAAAATTGTTGTTCTTAACCTCTGAGGATAGGACAAGAAGCAATGGGCTTAAACTGCAGCAAGGGAGGCTTAGGTTGGACATTAGGAAAAACTTCCTAACTGTCAGAGTGGTTAAGCCCTGGAATAAATTGCCTAGCGAGGTTGTGGAATCTCCGTCATTGGAGATTTTTAAGAGCAGGTTAGACAAACACCTGTCAGGGATGATCTAGAACAGGGGTAGGCAAACTTTTTGGCCCAACGGCCATATCGGGGTGCGAAACTGTATGGAGGGCTGGGTACGGAAGGCTGTGCCCCCCCAAACAGCCTGGGCCCCTCCCACTTCCCACCCTCTGACTGCCCCCCTCAGAACGCCCCACCCATCCAACCCCACCACTCCTTGTCCCCTGACCGCCCCCTCCTGGGACCCCCACCCATAACTGTCCCCCTGGAATCCCCCTGTCCCTTGCCTCCGCCCAAGAACCTCTGCCCCATCCAACTGCCCCCTGTTCCCTGTCCCCTGACTGCCTCCCGGAACCCCCTGCCCCTTACCCAACCCCCCACCCCCTTACCATGCTTCTCAGAGAGGCATGTCTGGCAGCCGTGCCGCCGGGCCAGAGCTAGACACGCTGCCGCTCTGTGCTGCAGGAGCGCATGGCCCCGCCGCCCAGAGGGCTGCCTGCGCAGCGACGTGGCTGCAGGGGAGGGGGGGACAGTGGAGGAGGGGCCGGGGGCTAGTGCCCAGGGGCCAGGCAGGACGGTCCCGTGGGCCAGGTGTGGCCCGTGGGCCATAGGTTGCCCACCTCTGATCTAGAATGATAATACTTAGTCCTGCCATGAGTGCAGGGGACTGGATTAGATGACCTCTTGAGGTCCCTTCCAGTTCTATGATTCTATGAACATAAAGAAGATTAAGGGGTGACTTGATTACAGTTTATAAGTATCTGCACAGGGAACAACTATTTAATAGTGGACTTTTCAATATATTAGAGATTGGTATAACACAATCCAATGGCTGGAAGTTGAAGCTAGACAAATTCAGGGTAGAAATAAGTCATAAATCTGTGATGGTGAGAATAATTGACCATTGGAATAATTTACCAAGGGTCATGGTGGATTTTCCATCACTGATAACTTTTAAATCAACATTGGATATTTTTCTAAAAGATAAGCGCTAGGAATTATTTCGGGGAAGGTCTATTTCCTGTGTTATAGAGGAAGTCGGACCGGATGATCACAGTGGTCCCTTCTGACCTTGGAATCGATGCATCTATTAGGGGCAGAACTCTTAAAAATAACTGAAATAATTGAGTTTGGTATATAGTTTGTGGCCAACTGTGCTGCAATTGAGTTCCTATATACTAAGAAACATGCAACACAGGTAATACCTTTCAGGGGGACAAGGACATTTGTACAGTCCTGTACGGTACATATATAAACTGTGAAAGAATATTATCTGTTTCCTTCAGAACCTGTTGTTCCTGCACAATGCTAAGGATAGGGTAAACCCTTGAATTTTCAAAGAATTGCAAAAGATTTAGCAACTCGGTCTTCATTTAAATGTCGATTTAGAGTTGTTGGTCACGGAAATGTTTTATTGCTGAGAGTGGCAGATACTTAAGTGCAATCAGCAGTTTGGTTTCTGTAATAAAATCAAATCTTGTTTACTAATACTTTTTTTTTTTTTTAACTACAGGTATATATTGTTATAGAAGTACTTGAAGTACTATCTAAAAATGGCAAGTCTCATGACTCAGAGTCTTGTGACCTATGTGGAAGAGGAAAATGTTCCTGCTCTAAAAGCACTTCTTGAGAAGTGCAAAGATGTGGATGAAAGAAATGAGGTAAGATGAGTTTTTCAAAGATTTCTTGAATATTGTTACATGTTAATTGCAGGATGAATAACTGATATGATATCACATCACACTGGCTATTTAACGATGATAAATTCCTATCCAGTCATTTTCTTCTGTGGTCCTTTCTTTGTCCTTGAATTGTACTCTCAGCTCATAAGAGCCATACTGTGGCCTATCTATCTTAGGTATTTAGATGGTCTCCATTGATGTAGTATCTGACTGCCTCACAATCTTTCAGTATATTTCTCCTCACAACACCCTTGTGAGGTAGGAAAATAATATTATCCTCATTTTAGATATGGGGAATTGATGCACAAAGAAACTAATGGTTGTGTGACATTCTCCAGAGTGCAACCTGGACTGCTCTGTTCCCTTACCTCTCCAGCCTGGAATGCTTTTTACACTGCTTTGCTGGTGAACGGCAAACCACTCCAGGCTCTGCTCACTCACAGCCACCAGCATGAAAAGTCACACCCAGCTGAATACATGAATGCTCTCCCAGCCATCCATGAATAACATGCAGGGTGACACCTGCATATTTCCAGCCTTGCACCCAGAAATGTGTGTATTACACTGTTCAGTACCTTCCTGAACAGTGTAAGCTCATATATCGTCTGTCATTCCAACAATGGGAATGATTATGCACCAGCTTTTGTTATCTCAAGTAGAGGTTTACCAAACACTTCAATCAAACACACTGGTTTAGATAAAACAATAAAGCAAGTTTATTAACTAGAGAGAGAGAAATTTTAAGTGATTACAAGTATGGATGTATATAAGTCAGTATTGGTTACGAAAGAAATAAAAAGGTAAACACACAAGCTAATTATTAAATTTTACCAAGGTAATAGGTTTAAAAGCAAAAGGTTTGTCTCACCATGAACTGCCATACATTTTGCTGGCTGTATCCCTTTTCAGCGTGGGACCACTCCTCCCTTTGTTCAGTTCTTTGAGAGTTGTTGCTCTCATGAGAAGAGAGAGGAGGCTAGGGGCAATTTCCCTCTCTTCTTATACTCCAACCCTTTGTTCTGGAAAAATCCTTGCTGGGTGATGGAGGCAAGCAGTTCCATTATGTATGTGAGCTCCAAACTATCCTTCAGGTGAATTGTAAATTCTTTGTTTATACCTCCCGCCTTGCTTGTGAATAACTGATTAAATAGGTAATGGCCCTTTAGCACTTTGCTGGTGTGCCAGTGTGTCTTTGTCTCTGAGAAATTGGTTTTTGGGTGTTACCCAGAATTACAACATATTCCAGTAACAATCATACAGTTAAATCTCCTATATTTTCACAGTGTTGTTATGCACATCTTAATAGGACAATTATATTCAACAGTTTGAGTTTTCAAATGATACCTCACAGGGCAAACTTTGTACAAAATATATCATAACCATATAAAAGTTGTGAACATGGGGTACAGGGTGTCATATGAGATATAGGGTATCACAGGCTGTCGAGATTTTGGCTACTAAATGCCTAAATCCGTTTTGAAAATGAGACGTAGGCTCCTGAATCAGTTAGACGTTGCAACACTGAGTACAGAAATGCTTAAATAACTTTAAAAATCTGGGCTTAAATGACTTGCTCAAGGCCTTACAAGAAGTCTGTGACAGAATACAGAATTGAACCTGGATCATCTTATTCCTGGTCTAGCACCCTAATCACTAACCATTTCTCTCTCTTTTTAAGGGATCGAGTTTGATTTTGTCTAATTATAACATAGCAACAATGCTAAAGTACTGAGGATGCAACGCAGACAGTCAGCTGTATTGTAGTTTTCTTAGGCAGTCCAGCGGATGCTTACAAAAATCATTTTTTCTTGGAGTTTTGTACATTTATGCTACTGTGATACTTTTGGTTTTGTATCTTTGTCACTTTATTAAGGGTTGAGAAACATGATTTGACTAATTGATTATTACAGAGTATTGGAACTTCTGAGAAGAGGCGATGGCTAGTGTTTAGCATAATAACTTCTTTCTTTGAGTCTTTTTCATTTTACATTAAAAACATGAATTTCACAAACATTATTTTTTTAGCAAGCAGCATCAGCATAGAAGCATGTCCTCTGGCATATGAATGTTTAGCATATCTGGCACATAAATACATTGCAATGCCAGCTACAAAAGTGCCATGTGAATGCCTGTTCTCACTTTCTGGTGACATAAGAAGTAGGTAGAATTATCTCCTGTAAATGTAAACAAACGTGTGTCTCTTAGCCTGGCTGAACAACAAGTAGAGTGGACTTGTAGGCTCTAGAGTTTTACATTGTTTTCTTATTGAGTTCAGTTATGTAACAAAAAAAGAATCTGCATTTGTAAGTTGCACTTTCACAATAAAGAAAATGCACTACAGTACTTATATGAGGTGAATTGAAAAATACTATTTCTTTTGTTTATCATTTTTACAGTGCAAATATTTGTAATAAATATAATATAAAGTGAGCACTGTCAACTTTGTACACTGTGTTGTAATTAAAATAAATATATTTAAAAATGTAGAAAAACATCCAAAATATTTAATAAATTTCAATTGGTATTCTATTGTTTAACAGCGTGACTAAACTGCGATTAATCGCGATTAATTTTTTTTAGTTAATCGTGTGAGTTAACTGCAATTAATCGATAGCCCTAAAAATATGTTTTTATTATTGAAAAACATTAATATAGCACCATACACTTACTTGGCATTTTACAGATATACAGTCATGTTTTCTTCTCAGAAGAACTTACAATTTATTACACTGTAAGATATGCCCTGTAGTGCAAAATGTACAACTGTGATAATTATTCATAATGATACTATCTAGAAAAATCCAATTTAAGCTAATTTAAGGAAAATGCCTGCTACAGCAGAAATCTCTCCTGGATGAGTCAATGCATTTCCATCGTTCATCGTACCAAAAGCAGAAGAAAGGACTGATAATATATATTCCTTAATTAAGTAGTCAGCAGCAAGTGATTAGTAACCTTAACTAAAGCCACTGTAATCAGATAAGGTGATTCATCTTGTTAGTAGTTTACATTTTCAGGAAAAACATGGAGTTTTTATGGCACCTTAGAGACTAACACATTTATTTGGGCATAAGCTTTTGTGGGCTAAAACCCACTTCATCAGATGCATGGAGTGAAAAATACAGTAGGCAGATGTATATATATTACAGCACATGAACAGATGGGAGTTGCCTTACCAAGTGGGGGGTCAGTGCTAACGATGCTAATTCAAACAGGGTGGATGTAGCCTGTTCCCAACAGCTGACAGGAAGGGGTGAGTATCAACAGAGGGAAAATTACTTTTTGTAGTGACCAAGCCACCCCCAGTCTTTATTCAGGCCTAATTTGATGGTGTCAAGTTTGCAATTAATTCCAGTTCTGCAGTTTCTTGTTGGAGTCTGTTTTTGAAGTTTTTTTTTTTTGTTGAAGCATGCCACTTTCAGGAAAGTTACTAATGTACTTCTTACAATGACACGGTTGTTGTAGGCAGGCATTCAGTGCATATTACTAAAACTGAGGGAATTTGGTTGCTGTTCTTTGCATCTTTAAGGGAAGCAATGATCCATTCAGACGTAGGGTAACTTCTAGCTTGAAGATGGAGCAAGGTGGGAGGAGGGTAGGGAGAAATCCATCATCTCACAGTGGCCAGCTGTAGGCACTTTCAGACAAATTCTGTTATCTGCAAACTCACCATAACCTTGAGTTTATCAGATTCTCTCTCTCTCCCTTCCCCACTTTCCCCAAAGTCTATTCTTCCTCACAATCAGAAATTATCTTCTACGATGCCCTAATGGATTGTGGAGAAACCATCATACAGGAAAGCCCTTGTATGGACTCTTTGTCATAGCTAACGTGACTTATGGATTGAGAGAGGATGCAAAGGATGGTGTCTAACAGCAAGCAATGTTATCTGGGATAGTTCTTTTGTTCCTTGTGCTGGGAGAGATACTTTTCTCCGAGAAGGCATCTCCGTAGAACGGAGTCAGCTTTGTATCAGGTTTTTTTTATTATCCCTGATGGCTTGATCATGCAAGATGCTAAATGCCTTCCAGTCTTGTTTGTTTCAGTGAGATGAGACCTTGCAGGATAAGATTAATAGACTCTAAGTTGCTCAGTTGTCTGGTACAATGACAAGCATATTGTCTGTGTTCAGAAAATAATACATGTGTAACTGAACTACGTTTTCTGGACTTCCAAAAGAAATTTCAGTGTGGACTTTTGGTGCTCTGCAGATTCCAATTCATTGGTTGGACTATGGTCTTTCTAACTGTATGGCTAAGCTTCTTCAAGCTGTGAGTAAGGAAGAAAAAACTCTGGACCTCCAGATGTGTTAGGTGGACAAATGAGTTGTGGACTGTTATGCTTTTAGTGTATTGCAATTATTTTCTAAAAGCCACTCTTTAAATATTTGAAACCACTTACTATACTATATGGACTACTATATGGAAAGATTTAATATTGTGTTGCCATTTCTTTTTTCACCAACTTTTTTCGCATGTTTGAATATGTTAAGTTTTACCAGTGTTTCTCATAAACTGAATCTAAGCATAAATTAAGTGAGCAGTACCTGAACTTCCTTTATAGATGATGGTACTTCACTGGTTGTGTATATAACTATGGGATTTTAAAGATGTATCAACTTGTCTAAGTAGTTCAGTTGTAACTATCATTTGATTACAGAATGGTCAAACCCCATTGATGTTGGCTGCTGAGCAAGGCAATTTAGAAATTGTCAAAGAATTGCTCAAGAAAGGAGCTAACTGCAACCTGGAAGATACAGTAAGTATTGGTGTCATTTTCTTTTTCCAGGATGGTTCCTTAACTAGCACTAATGTGTCTGGCCCTAAATTATCATGTAGTTCTGCTTCAGGTCTGTTAAGTGAAGCACCTTTGCGGCTGAGTTCAGATCAGTTATAATGGTAAAATAGTTAACACGTTTACCACTGTAACTGATCCACAAGGAAGCTCTCTTGACTAGGTAGGTGCTGGTTCCTTCTTTGTAGCAGCATAGAACAGTAGTGTATAGCTGTTGGTCATGTAGCATCACAAAGCAGGCTGTGTCCTGGCATTTCCATATTTAAACTGATGCCACTATGAAAGTTTGTGTATTTGGGAATACAGTACAGCTTTATTTTATGAGGTGTCTTTCATGGCTTATCTCAATTTTTTTTTTACAAAGCTGTAGTAAAGAATTATTACAGAATTACATAATAGCAGAGGGGAAAGAAATCACAAGGCATAGATGAGGAAGATGTGCTTAGCTGAGTTTTGAAAAAAAATGGAGAATGGATGAAGTAGAGAGATAAAAGGCAGCTAATTCAATATGGGAGGAGCAACACTGGAGAGAGCTCTTGCATCAGCAGTAGCAAGTTTGCATGGAAAGATCCAGAGATAAGTGCTAGATAAGCAGGGGACTTGAGGAGTGGCAAAAGAAACAGGCAGGGTGGAGGAGGATTTAAAGACAAGATGGGAAATTTTGAACTGAATCCTGAAATGAATGGAGAGGCAGCTAGGTTTATTGATGATAGAAGAGATGTCATTCAGCTGCTTTAAACCTGTTAGAAGCTATGCAGAATACTGCTGCTAGTTTGAATTTGGGAGGCAATAGAGATGAGTAGCAATAGTTAACGTGAAAGATAAATGGATATATTAATATTACATCAGAGGTGTGGAGCAGGGGCAGTTTTATACATAGCCAGTGTTGTGGGGTTGGTGACAGGAAGATTTTACAAATATAAATATGAGAGGAGAGAGTTTGGAGTCAAGTATGTTTTCAAGTTATAGACAAAGGAGAGGTGAATGGAAGATAGAGTTATATGGATTCTCCTTCTGCTGCTCATGAGAATGAAAACTCCTGAGACTTAGTTTACTTGTTTGAACAATCAGTGAAAGAGAACAGATGGATTTTGAAGGCTAAGTACATTACAGTTCAAAACTATCAATGGAAAAAAGGTCATCATTTCTTCACCTTTAACAAGAGGGAGAAGTTAGTTAGACAAGTGTAGATGGCTGATAATGGAGCTTTGTGGAATTTGGGAAGAAGTGTCTTGGCACAGGAGAGAAACCACAACCATCAAAAGAGTTAAGTCTGATGGAATTCAAGACACACACATACCTGTGTATAAAAAACGGGGAGTACTTGTGGCACCTTAGAGACTAACAAACCTGACACATACCTATGTATGTAGATTCTAGAAAGCTGAAATGTTTTAGCGTTGAGGGCTGCATTGAAGTGAAAAAGAATCATATATTTTTAACTACACAGAAGAGAGTAATTCCCATCCTTTGGTCATGGAAAAACTCAGAAGTATAAACTTGTGATGGGGGAATCTCAACATGCTGGTTGTTAGTTTTTGTTAGTTCTAGTAAGTATTGATACAGATTTGAGTTTAAGCCATCTTTATCCTCTTGGCTTATTAGTATGATGAAGGCTTCCATTTGAAAAAACAGACTTCACAGTTTGGAAATACATTAAATCTTGCATTATATTGAACACATACCCACAATTTCACAGTGGGTGTATATTGTCATTAGTTGAATAAATCAAGCACATTATAAACATGAATTTGTACTTTATACTAAAAATGATACTTGATAGCTCTAAGGGAACCACTGTACACTGGGACTAGTAACTTGGTATGTAAAACCTTCATATTGTATCCTCTGTAAATATCACTGATTGAATTTTTAAAAAACCAACTACATCTTTCAACATTTTTCTTGTTGTAGGATAACTGGACAGCTCTTATTTCGGCAGCTAAAGAAGGATATGTAGACATTGTAGCAGAGTTATTTAACTGTAATGTAAATTTGGAGCACCGGGATATGGTATGAATTTTTTTCTAGTTCTAAAATGGAATAGTTATGCTAATAGGGACAAATATGGAGTTGATTTTCCAGCTATGCAAAACAGAATGAAGATCTTCTATTGTTTGTTGAGTACTTTAAAATGTAAAGAAGTTCTGCTTTAAAATGTTTGTCTAATGATAGAAAAGAACATACCTTTTCTGGGGTGGTTTTCTTTTTCTGTACATTAGAATTTCTTCGAGTTTAAACTAAAATACTGTAACTGTCTGTGAAATGTAAACTGTATTATGCTTGAGACTTTCTTGCATGCTGGAGGAATCTCAGGTCTTGAAAGTTTTAACCATTTTATTTAAACACATAAAATTCATTATATTTAATCTTTGCAAATGTAAACTAGGAAGGGGCAAAGTAACAAGCACTCCAATGGTTGATTTTGTTAGCTGGGTGAAGAATGCATCCTAAAGGATAAATTTAAATCACTCCAGCAAGTTCAGTATAGTTAGAGGCTTGGTTTATCTGGGCAATTGTATGTGTAACTGATAGGATAGTCTCCTTATGTGGCATATGTTAGGGATAATTAATCTCATTAAATTGCAAAGTCCAACTCTTTAAATTCTTAGGATTCTGGGGAAGGTAGCTAAAGAGAAAAATACTTTTTGTTGTTGTTTTTCTTCAGTAAAATAAATGTTAATATGGTGCTCTGGGTAGGGATAAAACCATTTAGAGTAACTCCTCACTTAACCTCCTAATTATGTTCTTGAAAAATGCAACTTTTAGCGAAACGATGTCAAGCGAATCCAATTTCTCCTTAAGAATTAATGTAAATAGGGGGAGTTAGGTTCCAGGGAATTTTTTTTTCTCCAGACAAAAGACATTATATACATATACAGTATAAGTTTTAAATAATTTTAAACAAACAATTTAATACTGTACTCACCAATTATGATTTTGAAGCTTGGGGTCGGGGCGTTGGGGCTTGCCCGGTCCCTGGCTGAAATGCTGGGTGGGCAGCGTGGGGTGCCCTGACCCACCTCCCCAGCAGGCGCACCGGGCGGGTGGAGTGGGGCAGGAGCCCTGGGAGGGTGGAACAGGGCAAGCCCCCACACTCCCACCCCGCTTCCTGGCTGGAATGCCTGGCGGGCGGAGCGGGGCAAGCCCCGGGCCCCGGCAGGAGCACCGTGCAGGCGGAGTGGGGGAGCCAAACAAGGTTATAAAGGAACATTGCAGGACTTTAAAGGAGTATGTTCTCTAATAGATCAGCAACCTAATAACGAAACAATGTAAACCAGTGTAAGGTTAAGTGAGGAGCTACTGTATACTTTTCCTTTATGGAAACATGCACATTCAAGTGGCAAGCCATGCTCTTGAACTCCGTCTGTTTAGTTTTATAGAACAGTGAATTCAGATTTGTCCGTGAGTTTCCCAATAACTTTTATTCAACTGTAACATTGGCAGGTTTGTCCACTTTCATTTGAGAGCCATTATGGAAGCATCTTATTCAAACTAGATTCCGCAGTGCTTTTGTTTGAAGTCTGATTTTATCTGCGGCAAGTTTGATAAAATCATTTAGGAGAGCATTTTTCTTCCTCCTCCCCACCTCCTGCCCTAAGTTCTGTATGTTGCAGCAAAAAAAGTTTAATTTTAAATGTTACATGTTTGAATTTTTAGGCTAGTTAGATGGCAACATTTGTCACTATTGCTTGTGATAGGCTCATAAACAGGAGTCTAAGAACAGGTATGCAACAAAAAATGCATAAATATAGGTTTTAAATAAATCTCTCTAATATTTTTCTTTGTTGTGTTTGACAGGGAGGGTGGACAGCCCTAATGTGGGCATCATATAAAGGTTGTACTAAAGTAGCTGAGCTGCTTCTTGAGAAAGGAGCAAACCCAAACATCACTGGGCAGGTAAGGTTTGATCTTTGAGAAGAGAAATATTCCTCAAAAACCTGAATTGTGTAGTAGTAGTCTCTTGCGAAGAACTATGAGTTTTATACAAAATTTTATACTGCATTTCATGGCAATAAAGTGATAGTTTTATGATTTAGTGTCATTGGAGCAGATGATGTTAAAGATTTCAGTAAAGTTTACATCAGGAAGATATTAAGATAGTGACAGTAATTTCTATGTGTATTAAGCCATGTACAGTAGAAGGAGAATTCTATTCAGTTTTAATTATTTTATTTCTAGAAATCAATAATTGAATAAACATTTATATAATTAAGAGTAGTAACATCTCTTGTTTTAATTATTTCTCGGTAACTAACAAATAGTCTGGGTTGTAACTGTGTCATATATACAGATACTCCTGAGAAGACTAGTCATGATACTGATTTTTGGGGCTCTGTTCTGTCTTCTGCATGTGTTGGCATTATTAGCTCCCACTGATGTTAGAAGGTGTATATGGTGTATATGTACGTGGTGCGTTTTAGGTTCTGTTTGTCATTACAACTGTGTAAATAGTGAGGTATTAGGATATGATCTTTTTAAATCCTTGTTAAGAATAACTGTTTCCAAACAATATATGACTTTTCTACTACTGACTAATCCGTTTAATTGGCAACAGTTACTGAAGTATGATCAATAGATAATTTTGTGTGTATTTCCTTTCATGTTTTATGAAGACAGAGGCATTCTAATAGATATTAATGTATAAATAAAAAAACAAGTAGAGTTAAGAATATGTTTTTGTTTCCATGGCTTAGTTTTTATATTGTTGTTATCTGATCCAAGCAATATAGCGTTTATCCAATCATTTGGGCAGCAGGACGTGGCCACTCGGATATAGTACATCTGTTACTGCAACATGGAGCTAAAGTCAACTGCTCTGATAAAGTAAGCTATGATGTTTGTTTAGTATTTTTATATTATTACAGAATTGTTTGTACAGCCCAGGAAAGAGTGTTAAACGTCAAGGAAGTTATCTAGCATACAATATCCAGAATTTCTCTTCATTAAACATTTCATTTATGCAAGAATTTCAAAATTTATACATTTTCTGACTAAAACATCTGTCACTGATTCTGAAAAATTAGACTAAATTACATTTTTTTGCTCACATGGTTAAAATCCCTGTGGTATGGACCAAGTCACTGGCTTGGCAAGTGTCCTTTGCAAATCTTGCTTCATAGTATATAATAGTTTACAGTGAGTAATATACTAAATATAATATCAAAATATTGCAGTGAACACTGATTGCCTTAAATCATGTTTTTCTCCTTTTGCTTCTATAGCTTTTGGAAACAGTGCTAACCTGACTTGCATACATATATAATTCTGGTATCTAGAAGCCTGTGAGAAAGGAGTTAAAATTGCAAGCATTTAAAATGTGGTAACTTCATTTTGTGAAGTGTAGCTTTTTGACCAGTTAGCTGATCACTGTTCCATAGCAAATAGCTTCTGAAAACACAGCTTCAGACTAAATAAACAAACACAGCTTCAGACTAAATAAATAAACTTAATAGGACAGGTGAGAGAACACCATCTCCATCTTATTGCTTTCACAAATAAGTTTGATCACCTAATAAAGATGAGATCATAAAAAAACTTTAAAATAAATAATATTTATTTTTAAGGTTTAGTTGAAATATTCAGGAGAAATTGGATGACAAAATTATTTTTTTAATTCAAAGTTACTTCCTGGACGATTAAATATTCTTTGGATTTTTTTAAAAGTTCCTGTTCCAAGGCATGGGTCTATGTGATAATGAAAATGCAGATTGCTGACACTTAACCGAAGGATGAAAATGGAAGTAAATTACTAAGTACTGAGTTTTGAAACAAACATTTCATTTCGTTTTCCATTTTGCAAACTGGCAGGTCATTTAAAAAAAAAGAACTTAATATTTTAACTTTCTATATTGTTTTTCATTGTCCTGAATAACAATACAACATCAAAACATTGCTTGTTCTTTTAATCCCCGACTCTGTCTCATCTTAAGGGACATATTATTTATTAGGGAAGCTTACTTTTGAAATTTGGGTTGTTAATTTTAAGTCCTCGATGAGACTCTTAGAGTTACAGGAATAAAACCCTTTCCTCACACAAGCTCTTTACACTTCCATCTGTAAAAACCGACTCGGTTGCTAGTCAGTTTCCTTTTATAAACAGCTGCTATTAAGTGACCCCTTTGTGGTGCTCAGGATGTCTCTGTCTAAAAACGGATTGTATGGCTCTCCATAGAGTAAAATAATAATTTTTTAAAAATTGCATGTGTCTGAAAATACTCCTCAGATTGATCTTTCAAACAATCTTTTTCCCAATGAAATTAGTAGTCATTAATTATAGGATTTTATTCCTTGTATTAAGTAACTTTCAAAGAACAGCTGTACAGGATTTCCTACAATATATATCTTTATTTTTTAAATGTAAAAGCTGCCTTTCATGAAATCTTGATGCTTATACACACTGATTAATACAAAAATTAACCAAACACTGTTCTCAATCACAGGTTAAATTATTAATCTGAAAATAAATTCCCTTCCCTATCTGAACTGTAGTTTTCAACCAAACCTTTCATAAAATGCCTAAGAAATTAGATGCATGTTGAAGCATACTCTGAAATTTTGGGGCTAGGGTAGGGAGGAGGAAATGAGTTTGTCAAGGATCCCTCCCAAAAAAAAAAAAAAAAAAAAAAAAAAATCTTACCATAAGCTCTCTCTCTCTTATTTCAAAAACAGAGGACTAAAAGGTCATTGCCTAAGCTTACCACACTAGCAGCAATATTACATGGGGAGGGAGGTGGTCTCTCAAATGGCAAAGACTGAAATCATTTAATCCCTGATCCAACAAATGCCTTAAACACATACTTAACTTTTAGCATGAGCATATTCCCATTGAAGTCAATGGGCCTACTATTCACATGATTTAAAGTAAAGCATATGCTCAGTTACTTTGTTGGACTGGGGCCTTGTGGCTTTGTAAATCAAATCCTGCACTTCAGAGTCCTTCGGAAACTAATACACAGCTCTTGCAGACTGTTGAGACCTTATTGAAACTTTGACCAATCCAGAATACTTGTTCAGTCCTCCATAGTCTTCTAACTTGAAATACTATAGGATCTTCAGTAACTGCCCTTATGCTTGCACTATATCTTCCCCTGATCCACCGAAAATACATCCATCACCACTTTGTGCACTTCCCTGTTTCTTTCCTGCCCCCGGTAAACCCCTTGTGCACTGCTTTATGTTTAAATTTCTTGACACTATAGCCCCAAATGCTTACATTGTGGGTCTTATCTTCCCCTATTCTGTCTTTCTACCAGTGATTTTAGCATCATTGTGCTGTTAATTCCTTCTCCAGCTCTCTCCTCCATGAATTTTCACATGTTGCCTCCTATCCAGGGAATAACCCAGTATGCTAAGATACCAGTGTCTTCTCAAAACTTTCCCTAAAACTCCACTCCTATGATATGCATCTGTTGCGATTATGAGGGGTGTATCTTTTTTTATACTGTAAAATAATTGGGGAAGGCAAGGCCTGTCTTTATTTTTGTGTATTTTATAGTGCCGAGCACACTCTGCTAGACAGTATAGGACACTAGTCCATTCTTGACATTAAATACAGTAACTCAATTTGAAAGAACATATTAATAAGTTTTGTGATTGATTTTGTTTATAGTATGGAACCACACCATTGATTTGGGCTGCTAGGAAGGGTCATTTGGAATGTGTGAAATACTTGCTGCAGATGGGTGCTGATGTTGATCAAGAAGGGGCTGTAAGTAACTAATTTTGTTTTCCATGGTAAGATGTGTCCACATCTCTTGTTTCTAGCATAAACAGATTGACCTTTCTGGTGTGCAAAAATAAAACAAAGCAATGAAGAAAAAGCAATTTATTGGCCTTGATCTGTGTGCAGGTTATTTTTTAAGATCTAATCAAAAAGACATACAAGAACTCAAACTATCAGAGAGCTTTTTATGACTATGGATTTTGTACTCTCAGCTGTGACATTGCTATATAATTTTTTGAATGATGAATTTTAAATTTAACAGATACATTACAGAAGTAGTGGAAAATAGTGGCACACATTTAATTTCTTTGGATTTATACAATGAAAAGGAACATCTGTGCTATGTTTTAGGAGTCACAACTTAATAGATTGTCAGTTGCTATTTTTAGAGATTTAACTACTGTGTCAAAACTCGATAGGCAGAATCTTGGTAGGCCAAGCACCTATCACATGTTGCTATTTGAATAATAAATCATATATAAAAGTTGGTGTGGCTCTTCATGTTTTCCACATAATATGTTTAAAACTTATTGCTTTAATTGCCTATTTTGTCTTATAACTGAAAGGCTGTTTTTATTTTAAAATAGTTATTGAACAGTGTTCGATATTTGAATTGAAAATAATGTAATTAGTTCATTTAGAAAGGTGACCTCTCTGCATAAAATGTTCAATAAAAATTCCATAAGAACACACAGTACTTACGTTAAATACATGTGGCAGCAGTCTTTGTCATCTTTAGTCCTGCAAAGGAAACATGCGGGCAAACCCCCTACACCTGAGCAGTTCTCTTTACAGGATTGGGGCCTAATGTGATAGAATAAGCTGACAGTTTCCAAGAATTCATGTAAATGAATTGCATCCTGAATTCAGAAACAATGTTGTGCTTTGATGAAGACAAATGTTGAGTTTGAGTGTAGTAGTGCACTTTCTCAGTATACACTGTATGTTGATGCATGGGTACTGAAATAATAGTCAAGCCCTAAACTAATAAAACAGGAATTCTATTTGGCGTCACAACACATGGATTTTTGATGAAAATGAATATTTAAATTGCACTAATTATACAGGTTAAAGTGGGTGCTGCGAATAACCCCTACAAAAAAACAAAAAAAGTTCCCCCCCCCAAAAAATGTTTCAGCATTCTTCTTATAATTTAAACATTTCATATCACTCACATTTAAATTGTGATATTCTTACTCTGAAAAGTACTTCAAATACTCTTTAAATAATCCTACTGAAATTAGTGAGACTGCTCAAGAAGAAACATACTACTTAATGTAAGGGTATTAGTCTAGTTGCTGGTGAAAACTTTGCTATCTCATTAGCATTTCATTCTAGATAACTCTTCAGATGGTTGGAGGAGGGACAGTGGAGGGTAATATTCTCACTTCAAAGTGTGCAATAAAAAAACAGTTTGTTCTGGGGTAAACAAATAAAAAAAAAGTGGTTCTAATTTATTTTTCTGAAGTGGAATTGGCATATTTAGTGCACTGATATGATTTTCATAATAATGCAGAAAGATTGTACAGTTCATATTTTTTTCAGAAGTTATGATAAATTGCTTTAGGATTTCACACTTGCATTTAGAAAGCTCTTTGAGATAGTGCCTGTTTATTTTTAAACTTTATAAAGTACATACTGCCATATATGGTACATTTAATAAATATCTGTGCTAACATTTGAATGCTCGAGAAAGTATTTGATACTTTCATGAGAAATCTTTCCTTCTTCTTTAGATAGCTTGCCGTGTTCAGGTATTGTAATTATTTGTATTTCTTATTTAGGGTGTAATAATTTCTTCTTTTTTTTTTTTTTTTTCAGAACTCTATGACTGCACTTATTGTGGCAGTAAAAGGTGGTTACACTGACTCAGTAAAGGAAATTCTGAAAAGGAACCCAAATGTAAATTTAACAGATAAAGATGGAAATACAGCTTTGATGATTGCATCGAAGGAAGGGCATACTGAAATTGTTCAGGATCTACTTGATGCAGGAACTTATGTGAACATTCCTGATAGGGTTAGTAAGTGCTCTGATGATAAACTTGGTGTCAAACATATGCCTGATATATTAGCCTGCATCACTTTATGTAGTGTATAGTGGTGTTATTAACTCATATATATACTACGTATTCTCATATTTATTTTTTAATTTTCTGCAACTAGGTGGCAGACTTCTGTGTTACCATTCTAAATCAGCCATGGGCAACGTGCTTGATAGGAAAAAGAAATGTTATTTGTATAGAGCTAAAGAAAGTCTAACATTCTTCTGGCATTACCAGTTGCCACTAATGTATAGGTGGACTAATGTCACCTCTTCAGCATGCCTTTTTCCAGCTCCCTTGGTTTGTAAGAGTCATGAAATCCATTCAGGGCCTGGGTTAACACAGCAGTGCAATACACTGTGGGACTATCCACTTGAGTTTCTTAACAGATGCTGCTTTTTGTTTTTTGATGTCCTTCCAAAAGATATGCTGTAGATCAACCATAGTATATTGAACTCAGGATTCATTTATTGGGTGGTGAAGAATAATACCCTCCCTTGCTGGAATTACTGGTTGATATTCTACGTTCTTTGTTATTCAGCAAATAAGAATAAGGGATCAGGGTTGTCCCTTCTAGCATTAATATTAATTAAATAAATATTGTTTACCAGAAAGTCACTTTCTTTTAATTTTCAATGCCTTTTTCACTTTTAACAGAGATCAATCTTTTTTTTTCCTGACACAGCAGGTGCTTAGAAAAATGTAATGGGTCTGGAGGCAGTTTTAATAGTTTCTAAAGTGTTTCTAGTACTGTCAAGTTACAAGGTAGAGTCATTCTGGATTGACATCTTGCTTTTTCTTTCTTCAGTAGTGATAGAAATTTAGCAGCTAATATTTCACAAGCTGTTATGATTGGAAATCAGTGTTAAGCATTCTTTTCTAGTTCTAAAACAAAGGACATTGGCTCAGTTTGAAAGTATGTAGGTAAAACTGATGCATAAAAATGCCAGGAATCATTTTACAGCAGCAGTAATGATGGCAATGAATTATATCTATGCTACTACCTCTTGTGACTCCACTGCTCTAGTGTTTTTTTGATAGCAGAGGCTTAAATCATATTGAAAGTCAATTGGCGGCGGCTGCAGGAGGTGGGGGAAGATAGTAATCAGAATGAGGTTATTGTAAGGTCTGATATCTTTGAGCTTGACAGAATTAGTAGGCATTGATCTATACTATTAAACAGCTAATATTTTGTTCTGCTAAATACTAACACATAATACATTTGGTTCAGTGGCAAAAACTCTCAATGGTTGCTGCCAGAATTCAAAAAGTCAAAAAAAATATTTTTTTTTGCCGCTAATGGTTTCCACACTTAAATATCCACTTCATGTGTCTCCTAAACAGTTTTGTACTAAACTGCAGTGTGTGTCTGATGGCGTATGTGGCATGAAAAATTATTGGTCTTACAGAAACAAAGGTTAAAATACTTAATACTCTCACCTTCTGTTAGGAGCCAGATATGTAGTGACTTCTAATTGGTGTGGATTGGAATTCCTCATTCTTAAATTTTCTGATTTGGGTCCCAATTTGAGCTATGGTATTGGTTGAGTAATTATTTCACAGTTCCAAAGGATACTTAATTTTATTATATGCTCTCCCATCCCCTATCCCCCCTTTTCTTTTTGGTACAAATTACTGTGACAAAAAGAAAAGAAAAAAAGAAAATTTTGAGATAGAATAATACTATTTTGATTCTGGTTGTCGCTGCAAATGAAAACAGTTTTATACAGAGGGATTTAAAATAGTGAATAGTGGGAGCACTAGCACCGATTTTGACTTGCTGCATTTAAGTTTAGTATTTTGCTACTAAATACTAAAGGAGGGGATGTTACTGAAATTCACGCCCTTAGACTGCTTATACAAAATGGTGGTTATGTTTAGATACTTGTTCATTTACTGATGGCATTTATTTTCTCTGTTTCACTGTGGAAAAAAATTAGACATGCCATATCAGTTCATGGCTTCAGTTTTTGTATGTTATAACAATTACAAATTATGTGAATTGAGAGGAGTTAAATAAAATTTATATTGGATTTTAGGCCTTATTCTTCAGATTGTATACTCATATAATTCCAATGACTTCTGCAAAGTTACGTCTTCTTTTTTATGTTGGAGTAACTGAGACCAGAATCAGCCCCTTGTGCACAGCATTTATTTATCAAAAGAGAAGACCTCAGTATAAAAAAAAACCCATTGCTCTATGAAGAAAAAGCACAAATTCCTGAAGGACTTCAGAATGATTTTTCTGTATGAACACAGAATTAACACAGAATTAAGCAAGAAAAATTTATCTTTTCCCATATTTATTCTTTCTTGTTCTTTTCTATGCTTGCTTTATTTTAAGATTTGGTTCCTCAAATTGTAATCTTGCACATGATTAGGTTTTACTTCAAACGCTTAATGTTTGACCTCTTTGCAATAAAAATACTTGTTGAAAAATGGAAGCTTTTTCTACTCTCTGAGTATACTTAACCAGTGTAAACTACTAATAGGTAATCTGAATTTCATTATATAAAGATTTAGTAAAAATTGACATGATTTATATGTTCATAGGCTATAATTTGTCACCTAATGTGATTTTCAGGCAAAATATTATGTTTTCTTTTTGGTAAATCGTTTTAATCAAATGAGGGAAGATTAACCTATTGCTCCTGTTTTCTATCATTTAATTTATTTTCAGAGTGGAGACACTGTGTTGATAGGGGCTGTTAGAGGAGGTCATGTTGAAATTGTGAGGGCCCTGCTACATAAATATGCTGACATAGACATTAGAGGTCAGGTAAGTACAATGATGGTGTTTTGTTTTTTTTTATGGTGGAATGGGAAGTTGAGAATTGTACAGTTCCCTGAAAAATACAGCTTGAAAAATTTGTCCATAGTCTTACCAGCCAGAGGACAAAGTCTACTAACTAGTATGAAGAAAAAAAATCTCTTCTGACACTGCTCTTGCTCTTGCTCTTGAAGGAATACATCTTATATACTGTATTTAATAAAAATATGTTGTCAACCAACTTTTTACTTTTAATTACCTAACAGAAAAAATATTTATTGAATATATTTGATGCATTTTACCAGTATTCCCATAACATATTTGCTGAATAAATTATATTAAATATATTGTTGTCAGTACTATTTGACCGGGCCTACTCAAAACATCTTTCTTGTTTTTGTTAGAACTTCTTTCCCTTCCTGGCTTAACTCCACTTTTTTTTTTTTCTTTTAATACTCTGCATTATTATCAATTACTGTTAGTTTTTTCTTCCACACTGTGCTTCTACTCACTTTTTCTATCTTCTTCCATGTCTTCTTCCTCTTCTTTCTTCTCCCTCTAAAGCCTCTCTCCCAATACTGTATTTCTGTTTTCAAGCTCGTCACATCCACGTTCCTTCTACTCCTTTAACCTTTCCCCACCACCTGTATGTTGGCGTGTAGTAAAGCACTCATGCACTACTTGCTAGAACACTAAACTTACTAGCCACAAAAAAAATAGATTTGGTGCCTCAGTGTCTTTGCAGTGACCAAGAGAGAAGCCAAGCTGTCTCCCCCAGCAGCTATGAAAGGGGGAGGGTTTTTTAGGCCTCCTTCCAGCATGCTGTCACTGGAACCTGCTTGTGTGTTCCATCTTTGTCATATCAGCTTTTGTCTACTACATGTCTGATAAATTTGGAGCCCTTCAATGTCCTCAGGATACTGGAATGGAAAAGGAAAACGTTCTTGTAGTTGCTTGGCTGCTACATTGAAGAGGGAAGGTTGGGTCACCACTGCTTGACCTCCTTCCCCAAGTCTCTGTTTTTTACTTCTTCCTCACTGAATAGCTTCTGTGGAAGGTCAGAGCTTTTCCAAGCAACAGTGGGACAAAGCTGGCCTGATTCTCTGGTGTGAATTCTCTGCCAGTGAAAACAGACTAAAGCCAGATAATTTTTCATTGTACTGTAGCTTGCTAAAATTATAATGAACAGTAGAGATACTTCAGTAGTCTGTTGGCAGACTTAGACAACACTACATCGATTCATATATGGTTAGTTTTTGAAGGGTTATCAGGTTATCTTCTCAGGCAAAAGAGCTAGAATATTATTTTTAAAGAAAATCTTTTGATTCGGCGAAAGTTGATGATCATTGCCTATAAAAGTTTCCTGCTTGTCCTTGGGGAGTAAACAAGTGGATTTTTTCCCCAAGCTCTGCTTGGAGAAATTGTATGACTTGTAGACCAAGTTTTAAATCTAAATTTAAAAATGACTGTATTTTTTGGTTAAATATTTAAACCCCAGGCCATGCAAATAGGCCAAAGTTCTCAGTGGGTCTGCCAGCACACTAAACAAAATGACTATGTACTTATAAGCTAACTCTCTAGTGGTGAGACCTTCCATTCTTTCTTGACCATAAATCTGAAACCCCTTGATCCTGCCTAAGCACAACATAGTCAGGCACTGAACTGATCACCAGAGCCAGTCTCTTATACTAGTGGTTCCAGTACTGTAGACTGTGAAGCATTTTCTTCTGGTCCTTTGTGCTGGCTCTAACTTCTACTGCCTTCTGTACATGCAAAGAAAGAGCTTGGAGACCTGTAAAACAAAGAGTAGCTTCTGCTACTAGAGGCTCTTGTGACAGGGAGAAGAAAAAGGAGCTGCTCCTCAGGCCTGGAGCTACTTTTGTGATTGGATGTATGAACCATCAACATGAGAGGAATTCCAACAGAAACAGTCCAGTTGGCTGGACACCATACCAATCCAAAAATATCTACAACTGGAAATCTACCACATGTATACAATGGCAACTGACATGATGGAACTCTGTATTGCAAGCCTTCATGTCTCTTCCCTGGCTCCCAATTCATGAACTACTTGCAAGCCCAGCAGATAGTTCCCCACTAGTGCCCTTCTTTGAACTTGAGAGTGGATGGGGAAAAAAAACACATAGGGTGGGACAGGAAGTCGAACCCATATCTTGGATCTGCTTGTACAGTCACCAAGGTGTCTGACCAAATTAGGATGGCCTGAAGGCTTTGTTGCATTGGCCAGCACAGTTCCCATCATTGCCCTGTGCACTACATCTTGGGTGGTACTCAGTCCTCATAGAGATGAATCATCCAATCAGATTGCCTTGCATGCTCGTCTCTCTGTAGGCTTCCTTTCTTCCCCCATTAATGTTACATAGTGTGTGAGAATTCCCCATTTGTCCCTGCCCTATTGCTTCCAGCAAGCCAGTCCTGGGTGAAGGGATGGACTGAATTGTTCATTAGTTCTTGGCTGACTACATGTTCACAATTTATTTTTCATAGCTATCTAAAAACTCAGTACAAAGACCTCTGATCTTGCAAGTGAAGAAGATTTGGGCCTTTTCTATATTTGGATTGTAAAACCTATCTGAGAAAGCCTAGCAATCTGCAAGAAATGGTGTTGATTTTTCCATAGGTAGTACATTTCCCTCTGAGTCATGACTGAAGCAATGCCCTAGTATGGTGTTAGGAATTGCTGTGTTGTTGGAAATGCCATCTTTTGGATTAACCAGTTTATTTGAGCATAAGCTTTCGTGAGCTACAGCTCACTTCATCGGATGCATACTGTGGAAAGTATAGAAGATCTTTTTATACACACAATGCATGAAAAAATGGGTGTTTACCACTACAAAAGGTTTTCTCTCCCCCCACCCCACTCTCCTGTTGGTAATAGCTTATCTAAAGTGATCACTCTCCTTACAATGTGTATGATAATCAAGGTGGGCCATTTCCAGCACAAATCCAGGGTTTAAGAAGAACATCTCGGGGGGGGGGGGAAACAAGGGGAAATAGGTTATCTTGCATAATGACTTAGCCACTCCCAGTCTCTATTCAAGCCTAAGTTAATTGTATCCAATTTGCAAATGAATTCCAATTCAACAGTCTCTTGCTGGAGTCTGGTTTTGAAGTTTTTTTTGTTGTAATATCGCAACTTTCATGTCTGTAATCGCGTGACCAGAGAGATTGAAGTGTTCTCCGACTGGTTTATGAATGTTATAATTCTTGACATCTGATTTGTGTCCATTTATTCTTTTACATAGAGACTGTCCAGTTTGACCAATGTACATGGCAGAGGGGCATTGCTGGCACATGATGGCATATATCACATTGGTGGATGTGCAGGTGAACAAGCCTCTGATAGTGTGGCTGATGTTATTAGGCCCTGTGATGATGTCCCCTGAATAGATATGTGGGCAGAGTTGGCAACGGGCTTTGTTGCAAGGATAGGTTCCTGGGTTAGTGGTTCTGTTGTGTGGTATGTGGTTGCTGGTGAGTATTTGCTTCAGGTTGGGGGGCTGTCTGTAGGCAAGGACTGGCCTGTCTCCCAAGATTTGAGAGAGTGTTGGGTCATCCTTCAGGATAGGTTGTAGATCCTTAATAATGCATTGGAGGGGTTTTAGTTGGGGGCTGAAGGTGACGGCTAGTGGCATTCTGTTATTTCCTTTGTTAGGCCTGTCCTGTAGTAGGTGACTTCTGGGAACTCTTCTGGCTCTATCAATCTGTTTCTTCACTTCCGCAGGTGGGTATTGTAGTTGTGCTGGAAATGGCCCACCTTGATTATCATACACATTGTAAGGAGAGTGATCACTTTAGATAAGCTATTACCAACAGGAGAGTGGGGTGGGGGAAGAGAAAACCTTTTGTAGTGGTAAACACCCATTTTTTCATGCATTGTGTGTATAAAAAGATCTTCTATACTTTCCACAGTATGCATCCGATGAAGTGAGCTGTAGCTCACGAAAGCGTATGCTCAAATAAATTGGTTAGTCTCTAAGGTGCCACAAGTACTCCTTTTCTTTTTGCGAATACAGACTAACACAGCTGTTACTCTGAAACCTATCTTTTGGATGATACTTAAAGCAGGTCCTGACTATTTTGAGTAGTTAAAGATCCTCCTGGCACCTTACAGAGGTGTTATCCCCTATTTTCTAGCCAAATTCTGGTGTAAGGAATTACATTCCTTGAAGTTTTAGTTGGATGTGGTAGTGTCCTCTGCCTTTCCTGAACTGTGATATAATTTTGCTGTTACTTTAAATAGTGATTATCCCATATGGTCTACAAAATGGATGCTGCTGGATGAAAAGTGCTATGTAAATCAAAAATGTTGTTGTTTTTGTTTTGTAGGATAGCAAAACTGCTTTATATTGGGCTGTTGAAAAAGGAAATGCTACAATGGTGAGGGATATCTTGCAATGCAATCCTGATACTGAAATGTGTACAAAGGTAAGTGACTGGGATTGTAACCACAGATATGGTGTGTTCTTTTTTTGTCTTCCTCCTGAATGGATTTGAGACCGTACCAGCAAATTCCAATTTCACTGGCAAGACAGACAGTTCACTCTTACAATACTGGTTAATTTCAGCTTTATATTTCTGTGCTATATAATCAGTGCTCCGTACCCTCTGCAGCCATGCCTTTTGCTGGTAGAAACCAATCTGTGCTCAGTAAGAGCCATTCAGGGAACTGAGAGACTCTTGTTGGTGATGCTGGTGTTGCTGAGGTAAAGTGAATGCCAGTTAATCTGGTGAGGGAGAAGGAGAGACTGTGCTAATAAGTAATAAACTTGAGCTCTGACAGTGAGTGATTGCATGTACAGGAATTGAAAAGAGAGAATACTATACATAGCAACGATTTAACTTTTTCCCCAAATGCATTGGTAGCCATATTATGGGAATTCCGCCCCCCACCCGCCCTTTAGACTGTTATGAAAGCAACTGGCTTTGGACTGTGTAATAAAGTGGCTGTAGAAAGGCATTTACATTGCTTATGATGAATGCCTTTGATCAGTTTACTCTGTTCTTGAATAGTAAGTGCATTTTTAAGGGAAAAGTTGGGAAGCACTATTTTTTTATGTTGTGATGCTTCTAGAATGATAAAAGTGTCCTCTCTTAAAAGTAAAGAATTTAGTTTTTTAAAACATTCCCAATTATGGTTGCTCAAAAGGAATGATTTTGTATGTAGGTTTTTATATTTGTTTTTATAAGTTTTCTTCTATTTTTTACTTTTAGGATGGAGAAACACCTCTTATAAAAGCAACCAAGATGAGAAATATTGATATAGTAGAGCTTCTGCTGGATAAAGGAGCTAAGGTTTCTGCTATTGACAAGGTAAAGAATATTTGGTAACTGATTTATAGCATGTCTAGTCATGTTAGTTTTGTACACAAGTTTGGTAGTGAATCGTGAGTGTTTTTTGAAGCCAGATAGAGCCCTGTCTTTTGGGAGCAATCCATGGACTTCTCCGTCCTATACCCTATATTTTATTTTAGTTCTTACACTGTAGCCATCATCATGGTATCTTAAGCAACATGTGTTCTACCAATGGTTGGACTGCTGGTGTGCTGAGGCTACAGCCTATGATGCTGACCAGTAAGTTCTCATTGTTTTCTTGTAGTACTCAGTCTGTCTGTATCCGTCTGTTGCCTCTTGTCTTATACTTGGACTGTAAGCTCTTTGTGGCAGGGGATTCTTGGTTTTCTCTTTGTACAGTGCCTAGCACAATGAGGTCCTGGTCTATGATTGGGCTCCTAGGCACTGTAGTAATAGCCCTCTCCCCCTGCAAACAGGTTTCTGTGTAGAGTCCATTCAAAATTAAAGGACCTGCTGATAGATACCACATTGTTCAGCAGTTCAGAGTTTTTCAGTGTTAATGGCCCTTGAGTGTTCTGTGTCAGCTTCTTTTACATAGTCTAAGGCAGAGTCTGTCCACTTGGTGTCAAGTCTGTGCTACAAAATGGATGCTCTGATCTACAGTGAAGGTTACAGTCATAAATAGGGTTGCTGCAAGGGCTCCCCACCGTTCACTCTATCTCCCCTCCCTCTGTCACTCGCTGTCTGCCCCCCCCTCATTTTCACTGGGCTGAGGCAGGGGTTTGGGGTGCAGGGGGGATGAGGGCTCTGGCTGGGGGTGCGGGCTCTGGGGTGGGGCTGCAGATGAGGAGTTTGAGGTACAGGAGGGGGCTCCACGCTGGGAGGTGGTGGGGCTGAGGGGTTCGGAGCGTGGGAGGGGGTTCTGAGCTGGGGCAGGGGGTTGGGGTGCAGGAGGGAGGTTGGGGTGCGAGCTCCGGGAGTGAGTTTGGGTATGGGAGCGGGCTCTGGGCTGAGGCAGGGGGTTGAAGTATGGGAGGGGCTATGGGCTCTGGGCTAGGTGTGTGGGCTCCGGGGTAGGCCAGAAATGAGGGGTTGGAGTGTGGGAGCGGGCTCCTGGCTGGTGCGAGGCAGGAGGGGTGTGAGGACTCCAGCTGGGGGTGTGGACTCTGATGTGGGGCCAGGGATGAGAGGTTTGCGGTGCAGGAGGGGGCTCTGGACTGGGGCTGAGGGGTTTGGAGTGCAGGAGGGGGTTCTGAGCTGGGGCAGGGGAGGGGATGTACAGGAGGGGATCAGGGGTGCAGGCTCCGGGTGGCAGTTACCTCAGGCGGCTCCCGGAAGTGGTGGCATGTCCCTCTAGGCCGCTCCTAGACAGAGGCACAGCCAGGCAGTTCTGTGCGCTGCTCCCATCTGCAGGTGCCATCCCAGCCAATGGGAGCTGCAGGGCCAGTGCTCAGGGCAGGGGCAGCATGTAGAGCCCCTTGGCTGCGCCATGCCTGCGCCATGCCTAGGAGCCACAGGACATGTCGTTGCTTCCGGGAGCTGTTCGGAGCCCCGCTGCACTGCCAGCTGGACTTTTAGCGGCCCAGTTAGAGGTGCTGATTAGAACCGCCAGGGTCCCTTTGACCAGTCGCAAACCAGATGCCTGTCAACCCTAGTCATAAATGGAATTCACAAGACAAAATGCAGTTCATAAGCTGACATACACATTTCCTCAAGCAGTCACATTATGTGTAAGTTGAGCTGATTATGCTTGATAAAAACACTAGAAAATAAAACCTTTATAGGTTCTGTCCATTAACATTCATACTTTCAAAGTGTTAATTTGTATTGTCTTCAGTGATATACAATACCAGAAGAAGTTAAATTTTACATTCATGCATAAGAAGGAATTTCACAAATACAATAAAACTTTCAAAAACAAGCAAGTTCCAATTGAGTAATTCTGCCAGGAGTACAAGTCTGGGCAAGCAATTCCAAAGAATCATAACACAACTTAACCCGAGGACCAATAGTGATGAGGTGGACAAAATAATGTGGCCAAATCTGTCTTCTTTCTCTCTGTTTAGATCAGTGTTATTGTTTGGCACTCATATTTGGTTTTGATTGATACTCTAATAATAATTAAATAAGTGAGTCAAAGTACTAACATGATGTACTCTACTGCCCATAATAACCCCATAACCTTTTCTGTTTATTTCTTCTTGCAATTTTCTTCTTCCTTCCACTCCTGTCTTCATCTTTCTCCTTGTGTTGTCCATTTACATTGCAAGCTTCTTGGGGAGAGAGGCTTGTTTTATTTTACATCTGTAAAGCACTGAACACATTTTTGTGAGGTAAATAATAACAGAATTAATGTGGTATTGATTTGTTGTTTTGGGAAACTTTAAGACTCTGAAAATGCTTTCCTAGTTAAAGCTGTCAGTGTAACACAGTTTTATACAGCAGAAAATAGCATAACCGGGTTTTAACTGTCTGATGTTACTAGTTTCACAGTGGTAGCTGTGTTAGTCTGTATCAGCAAAAACAACAAGGCGTCCTTGTGGCACCTTAGAGGCAGGACTCCTCATTGGTTTTTTTGATGTTACTAGAAGATTGATGTTAATAGCAACTTTTGGTTTCACGGGCCTTAAAATATGGAGAGAGACTACTTAAGATAGCTGCATTTTTTAAAATGTATTTTTACTATTATCCTTCTCCCTTGCCTACATGTTGTTAACTTTTTGGTGAATTTCTTCAATGTTACATTAGGGAGCATGTACCAGGGAGGGGTTTATGTCATTAAGATTCCTTTTAAAATATGTTTTGTTTCAGTGAACTATACACCGTAATATTTTGGAATATGTACTACATTCAAAATCTCACTTTTCAAAATAAACACCCATGGCTTTTACTAGAGTTTTTCACTTGATGTAATTACAGAAAGGAGATACTCCACTTCATATCGCCATTCGTGGAAGAAGCCGTAAACTTGCAGAACTGCTTTTAAGAAATCCAAAAGATGGCAGACTGCTTTATAGACCCAACAAAGCAGGAGAGACACCTTATAACATTGACTGTAGTCACCAGAAAAGTATTTTAACTCAGATATTTGGTGCCAGTAAGTGTAAACATTATTTGTCTTTTCCTTAAGTATTGATATCTGCTTTTGAAAGGAATGGAGCTCCTACTAGGATTTAAAGGACTAAATAACTAGCAAAAAGAAAAGGAGTACTTGTGGCACCTTAGAGACTAACCAGTGTATTTGAGCATAAGCTTTCGTGGGCTACAGCTCAGTACATTAGAAGAATCTTCTAAGGCCATGTTTCTGCTTATCCCGTTGTATGATGAAAATTGAGTGTAGTTTAGAAATGTGCAAATTTAATATGGGGAAAGGTGGTGATCTGTAAAGAAAATTAGAGCTTCACAGGAATATAGTAGGAAAAGCCATTATTTCAGAGCTCTAATACGGTTAGAATTAACCTTTTGTCATTTGTTTCTGAACAGGAAACTAATGTGAGATGTGAAAAGAAAAGGAGTACTTGTGGCACCTTAGAGACTAACCAGTTTATTTCAGTATAAGCATAATTTATTTGAGATGTGTCGACAATGACTCCCTTGCATTTGGTTTTGGCTATGTTTAGTCCTTGTTTTTGAGAGGAATTAATTTGCTTTAACTTGCTGTGACTGTGGGATATTGTTTGAGTCCTTGCATACTAAATGTTAATAGTTTTAACAACTGTACAGTTCCTATGAGCTGCATCCTATATTCTTACTATACTGTGTATACACTTACGGTTGAAATCCAGTTGAGCAAGAATATATAAACAAAAACAATGATTTTTTTGTTCTTCCATTGAATTACTTATTATACAAGTAAATTTGTCATGATTTCAAGTAATTGTATGAAATATATAATATGAAAAAACAATGTATATTTACATTGCAGGACATTTATCTCCTACTGAAACTGATGGAGACATGCTGGGTTATGATCTCTATAGCAGTGCCTTGGCTGATATTCTCAGTGAGCCAACCATGCAGCCACCTATCTGTGTAGGGCTGTATGCCCAATGGGGAAGTGGGAAATCTTTTTTGCTCAAAAAACTGGAAGGTAACATTTGATTTTTAGCTTTTTTGTATGGTTAGATACATAGTCTATAAAATATCACATAGGTGTTTCTACACTGCGGTAGACCATCTAGTCCAATATCCTTTCTCTGGTTCGATAATATATAACTCTTCTCTGAAACTTCCCCCCCCCCTTCATATTGCACCCATCAATCAGGGAAAATATAAAACATGAGGATTGATAACCTTTAATTTAGCTAGTGCTGCCATAAATTTGTACATTTTATACAATATCTAACTAGTTTTTAAATCTTGCTAACCTATTAGTCTGCAAGGCTTCCTGCGGCAGTGAATTCCCCCCATATGGTAATTCTGTTGCTTTGAAAGTATTTCATTTTGTTAGTTTGGAATTTTACTTTCAATTTTAAGTTAGTTTATCTTTGTATTATAGGAAAGGGTGAATACTGATGGCTATTTCTTTGAGATATTATTTGCTCTTTTTACATGCATCACCCATCTTGCTAGTTTACCTTTCAAAATTAAATTCTGGTATTTTAATTCTCTTATGTAAGTGTTCTTTGATTCTAGTAATTTGCGTTGCTATTTTCTGGACATTTTTGTTTCAGAGGTTAACTTTTTGAGAGCACATAATCATGCTGACTGCAATATTTGAAGAGAAAATCACCATTAACTCATTTAATACCATTTAAACATTTTCCATGTATTCTCTATCCTCTTTGTAATGCATATAAACTCTTATTTACTGCTGCTCATTGAGATTTCCAGGTTGACCCTGTAAATATTTGAGATGTTCCATCTAATTCATAAGTTAAAGTATCACCTTACTTCTGAGATGTATTATAATGATCTCTTCAATTTAATTCATCATCCTGGTGCCCAGTCACTCAAACTTACTCATATCTGCTTACAATTTTTATGGTTTGAATAACTTAAATAATTATTACTTGAGTGAATATATCCATTCACTCATCCACCTTATCATTCCCATCATAAATAAAAGTAATGTACGTTATTGGTGCTAATATCTACCCTAAGTTAACTTTTCTATTTGGAGAACTTTTGTTTATTCTCAATCTTTGTTAGCTGTTCCTCAGTCATTTTTTAATTTATGCCACAATTTTTTTACCTCTCACTCCATGGATACTAAATATGTGTTGCAGGAATTCTCATTTGTATGAACTTAAACTGAAAACCAGAAATAAATACATAATATAATGGCTTTTATACTATGGTGGTTATTATCAAGGTTCTAACACAATTGGTTTGCAGGAATTTATTTTTTGTCATAAAAATATACAACTAAGGTTGACTTTTCTGTATGCTTTTTCTGTTCTAGATGAAATGAAAACTTTTGCAGGACAGCAAATTGAACCGCTGTTCCAGTTCTCTTGGCTTATTGTATTCCTTACGGTCTTGCTGTGTGGAGGACTGGGTTTATTGCTTGCTTTCACAGTGGACACAATGCTCGGAATAGCTGTGGCACTGAGCTTATTAGCAGTTCTATACATATTCTTTAGTAAGTTTGTTTTCACTTCATATAAAACATACTGGTTCCATCTATTTTTAGAGTTCAGTATTTATTCATAAGCAAATGCTGTGCTTCTGAAAAAAGTCAAGTCATTTTGCAAAAAATGCAAAGAAAACTGAGATTGTTTGTTTTCATTGTGTTTAATAATAAACATTGGAGAATAAACTTAGTAAGAACAGCAAAACAATGCATTTGACTTCATTAATATGAGTTAGAACAATAGCTGTTAAGTAAAAATTCATTGATTCAACTCCCATATCTTAATTTTATGTCACTTCAGTTCTGGAACTGAATATTTTTAACAGAAGTTCTTAATATTCAGGCAATAGCAAGGTTTTAAAAGTGTAGGGCTCAGTTTTAAAAATGAACACATAATACTTCAAATGATTGAAAGGGTGTGATTAAAATTGCAGAAGTATTTAAAAGCAGTTGGAAAAAATATATTAAGATGGAGTTAAGATATATATCAAATTAACGATAAAATATTATATAAAATGTAATTGTCACCAAAACTGGCATTGCAAATCCAGGAAATTCAGAGATAAATTAAACTGAAAAGATGCCCATATGTGGTAAAGTGCAGAAACGCTCAGTTTAAGTCCCCAGAATACCTGTAACTCTGCTTCATAGTGATGTCATGATGGGGGCAGGGAGGATTAAAAATAATTATTTTTTAAAATTGGCTTTAAATTAATTTGATAACAGACATTAATATGCCGTAAACGTAATTGTATGATTATTGCTTGCTATCACTATAGGACTGAATTAAGGTTGCATCTGTGGAACAGCACAAAGCAGCTGGAGTATACTGGTGAATCTTACTCTTAATTTGCTAGCATGAAGCCACAGAACTGCTAAGAGCAGTAATAGTTGGGGCCAGTCTAGTGATATCTGGCAGCTAAGTAATCTATGAATGAGAACTCGTGACATACATTCACTTTCACTCTACTAACTCATATCAATTAATTGAATTACAGCATGCACATTAACTGGAGAGGAAAGATGGTGATTGGTTGAGTTACTGCAGATGTCATAATTACCCCATATAAGTTACCTGAGCTACTGGCCTGGACCTGTTTTAGTCTATAACTCTAACAGATACAACTGTTAGCAGCATAACTTTATTGCAATCTGATTTTTTCAAACATAGACAATACACAAGATTTCAATGATTTTTAACTAGTTTAAAGAGAGTGTTTTAGTAACTGTCCATTATTAAGAAAAAGAATGGTTTGATGCTCAATTTCTTCAGGGACCCATTTTTGGTTTGTTTTAACTTAAATTAGAGTATTTACTTAACTATGGAGTCATGACTAGCATTTCCATAATAAAATATGAGAAGCAGTTTCTCATTGGCTTTCTTTCCAAGCTCTGAGTTTGACACTCTGTGTATGTACAGATCCCTTTGCATACCTGACAGTGTTCTCAAAGCCACCTTTGTTTTCTTGCTTTAAAATCCCATCTCAGTCATGAGAGTTACATTGCAGCTGCTATTCTTGTGATCAAACAAGACTGGATAGGGCCAACTTTAGAACCCAGAAATGCAGGTTTTCATTTGGTCAAGGGACCACTGTTGCGTGTAACAAGGCCATTATACTTCTGTGGCTTCAGCTAACTGCTTCCACAACACTTAGTTCAGGCCACTAGTGTGGAACTGGCTGTGAATAGAGGCTAATTCTTTCTTTTTCATGACAATTCCAAGAACTACAACAAAGCCACTTGGCTTCATTTGTTCTGCAAGTATTAAGGTCCTATCTGTTCAAACTTTCATGACTTTTTTATATTGAGATGTTAAGAAAGTATTTTATTACAGCTGTGATTTACTTTGGTGGCCGAAGAGAAGGAGAAAGCTGGAACTGGGCCTGGGTATTAAGTACAAGGTTGGCAAGACATATTGGGTACTTGGAGCTGCTTCTCAAACTGATGTTTGTGAACCCACCAGAATTACCAGAGCAAACCACTAAAGCTTTACCTGTCAGGTTAGAGATATTTCATATGTACTTTTCTCTCTCTTTCCTACGTAATTCAGCTTCACATTGGTAACAATCTATAAACTGTACAGTGAAGTAGGAATCTAACAGGATTAAGTATGTGTAGTTTACTCTCCTTCAAATAACTCTTTATGCTCTAGTAAGAAAAAGAGAGTAATTATAGATCGAGATAGTTTGAAGAAAATAATATTGGTTACCAAGATAACCATGCAAGATTTGTTCATATTAAAAATCACTTGAAATATGCAACAGATGCATATTTTATGATATTTTAAGTACTGTATATATGTTTTTAATGATCATCACATTCAAATGAATAGTATTTGTATTTCTAGAATGATACCAAATATTAACCCTAACTTTTATGATTGCTGGTAGAGTCCCGTATGCTGTACTGAGGAGCTAATAAAATTACTTTATGCTACATCTCAATTTGTACACCGCAATTTAACTAGCCATAAAATTTAGGTTAAAATTGTAGTGTTATAGTTTAGAGTTATGATTTAGTTTCATTCTTCCTTTTCCTCATGTAGGTTAGTAAATCTCAACATAAAATAGCTGCCCTATCACTAGTGCATGTATAGATAAGTCTAGTAAAATTTCAAGTAGTCACAGCATGACCATGTACTTCTTAAAATTATGTATATACTTTTCAATATATTACATCAGAAAGGCTGATATGGATCCTTTGTTGTTCATTAGTTATGCATTTTTCTATCTTTGATTACTAGTGCAGTCTGATGCTGTACATATATCAATTAGAATTTTACTTTCATGCCTTTTAATTCACCATGAAACTGCTGACATACCGGTATTGTATTGTCTTGTTTTTGTATTTTTTATCCTGGGTACATATGAGAGAATCCTGCACAATGTTGTTGATGGATTAGTCTTTGTTTTTTGTGGATTGTGATAATTAAAATTTTGTCTTTTATATTTGCACTCTGAGAGACTGCAAGACAAGTATTTCAATAAATCAAATGCTAAAATAAGACAGGGATGGAGGCAAAGGAAAGGTTGAAAATGGGGGAGAAGGAGGCAGGGAAAAGAGACTAAATTGCTACAAGAGCAGTGGTATACCTTAAAGAAATTCTTATTGAAATGTTCATTCTGCTGCATTTGAAAGGGTACCCTTCAGTTGTAGGGGAAAAGGAAGGTTTTATTTTCACTAGCCAAAAAGGATTCTACATACAAGATACATCTTCTTTTTGTGTCACTTCAGATTTCTGTTTACTGACTACAATAGACTGTCCAGTGTAGGTGGTGAAACTTCAATGGCTGAGATGATTGCTACCCTCTCTGATGCATGTGAAAGGGAGTTTGGTTTCTTAGCAACAAGACTTTTTCGAGTATTCAAGACAGAGGATACACAAGGTATTTATTACTCAAATGACTTTTCTGATTTTTCCATTTGACTGCAGTTGTAAAGTGTTCTGTTTTTTCACATCAGTACATTGTTTATGTTTAAACTGTAAGTTTTTGATATGTAGAAGATAGACTACTGCTGTAATTGTACCCTTTCCATTCACCTTGGAAAAATAAGATGAGAAACCATGGTTTTTTATGTAGAAAGATTATAGAAAAACAATTAGCTGAAAGCAAAAGGTATTCTTGAGCATAGTTGAGAATTTTTCATGAATATAGAGCTCATTAGAGGTTGCAATTATTTTCCTTGCCATTTAAATCACCTCCTTTTTGACACGTGCAAAGCAAAGAGCATTGGAGAGATGGGTTAACGGCAACCAGTGTTGCTCAGCAAATAGGCTTCTGCATTCTATCTCAGTTGTAGATTTTTCAGGATGTGTGACTTTATTTGTGGGAATAATGAATTGACAAAACTGAGCTTAGAAGACCCAAAAGCACATATTGTAGAATCATAGGACTGGAAGGGACCTTGAGAGATCATCTAGTCCAGTCCCCTGCACTCATTGCAGGATTAAGTATTATCTAGACCATCCCTGACAGGTGTTTGTCTAACATGCTCTTAAAAATCTCCAATGATGAAGGTTCCACAACCGTCCTAGGCAATTTATTCCAATGCTTAACCACCATGACAGTTAGGAAGTTTTTCCTACCTAAACCTCCCTTGCTGCAATTTAAGCCCATTGCTTCTTGTCCTATCCTCAGAGGTTAAGAAGAACAATTTTTCTCCCTCTTCCTTGTAACAACCTTTAATGTACTTGAAAACTGGTATCATATCCTCTCTGTCTTCTCTTTTCCAGACTAAACAAACCCAAGTTTTTCAATCTTCCCTCATAGGTCATGTTTTCTAGACCTTTAATCATTATTGTTGCTCTTCTCTGGACTTTCTCCAGTTAGTCCACATCTTTCCTGAAATGTGGCACCCAGAACTAGACACAATAATCCAGCTGAGGCCTAATCAGCATGCAGTAGAGCAGAAGAATTACTACTTACCTTGCTTACGACACTCCTGCTAATACATCTGTAACCATGCCTGAGTGCGTCACAACTGAGGATGCCAAATTCAGGACGAACTGCTGAGAAATAGGGAAAACACAACCCAAAACTGGTGCTTATTCTTTTATAAGATATACCAAACCAGCCACAAAAGTAAACTCCTGTTTCGCCATGCTGGATAACAAGAAAACATAAAGGCAGGCATTCCAGTTCTTATATCATCACTAGAAACACTGGATTCAGAGATGAGTGGTTCTTTACAACCAGTCTCATCAAATAATAGGTTCTTCTGATCCCAAAGGACCAGCCGCACACCCAGGTCAGTATATAACTTAGATCTTACCCAAAAATCACGCTGATGCCAGTCCTTTAGTATCTAAAATCTAAAGGTTTATTCATAAAAAGAAAGAAAGGTGAGAGTTAAAATTGGTTAAAGGAATCAATTACATACAGTAATGGCAAAGTTCTTGGTTCAGGCTTGTAGCAGTGTTGGAATAAACTGCTGGCTTAAGTCAAGTCTCTGGAGTACATCCACAGCTTGGATGGGTCATTCAGTCCATTGTTCAGAGCTTCCGTTTGTAGCAAAGTTCCTCCAGAGGTAAGAAGCAGGATTGAAGACAAAGTGAAAGTGTTTCCAGAGCCTTTTATAGATTTTGCCACGTGGAGGGCATCCCGTTGTGGAAAATTACAGCAACAAGATGGAGTTTGGAGTCACATGGGTAAGTCACATGTTCATGCTCAATTTCCCTCAGTCACTGCAGGAAGCCATTACCTACATTCCAGACAGCATGTTTACATGACAGTCCATTCAGTGAAGATGGGCGTCTCCCATGGTCCATATTCAACCAAGTGTTTTCTTGATGAGCCACTTAATTCAGATAGTCCCTCCAAGATGTGCTGGGCGTTAGCCCAGGAGCAAACATTTGAAATCCAAGTATAGAGCCAATACTTATAACTTCAAATACAAAAATGATACATGCATACAGATAGGATAATCATAACCTTTTCATAGACACCTTACTTGATGATCGTTGTACAAGATTTGCTGCAAATATATAACAGTGGTTGCAACAATGATCTGTATGGTCATAGTTTAATCAGATAACGTCACAACATCTCAGAATGACGATAGCTTTTTTTGGAACAGTGTTGACTCATATTTAGCTTGTGATCCACTATGACCTCCAGATCCCTTTCCACGGTACTCCTTCTTAGGCAGTCATTTCCCATTTTGTATGTGTGTGACTGATTGTTCCTTCCTAAATGGAGTACTTCACATTTGTCCTTATTGAATTTCATCTTATTCACTTCAGACCATTTCTCCAGTTTGTCCAGATCATTTTAATTTTAATCCTATCCTCCAAAGCACATGCAACCCCTCACAGCTTGGTATTGTCCGCAAACTTATTTTTAGAAGAGTGCTCTCTATGCCATTATCTAAATCATTGATGAAGATATTGAACAGAACCAGATCCAGAACTGATCCCTGCGGGACCCCACTCGTTATGCCCTTCCAACTCTATCACTGTGACCAACTCTGTGACAGAAGTAGGGCAGAATCTTCTGGCTGACCACAAATGGAAAAGGGTGGACTCTTCTCACCCATAGATATTTGTACTTCCAGTAGCAGTGAGGAGTTCAAAAGCATTCCAAGGCTGCTGACTGACTTGACAGTCAGAGGGAAGACATTCTCAACAGAATGGGATGTTGTAGGGAAGATGAGTTCTTCAAAGCACTTCTCAATTCACTCAAATATTTCCTCCATCTTGCCTGAGTTTAGCTGCACCTGCTGCTTTTGGCCAGGCACTGAGGAAGCTGGTATGTGATGCTGTTTCGTTGATGATAGAGATGATGTGGTGGGTGTAATCTGTGTACGGCCGGCACTCCAGCCATGCTGTTTATTCCACTTTACACAGTGGCTTCATATAGGTAGTGAATGTGATGGGCAGAGGATTGAGCCTTGAGAAACACCACAGGTGAGGGCTCTGGAGATTGAAGGAATAATTGCTCATTGTTACCCACTGGGTTTGGTTTGAGAGAAAGGAGAAGGAATTTCATTTCATCCCTGCAAGCTCTCAGGCATCAAACAGGAGTATGCAATTAGTGTTAAATGCAGTCAGGAGAATCAACAGGAGTGCAAATATTACATCATTTGTCCACGGGCAAAAGAATAATCCATCAACAAAAACAGTTATTTTTTCTGTTCCATGCCCCTCCCCTTACTGACAGGGATCTAGGATACTAGCACTTGTCAAATGAAGTTGGAGACATTTTTGCTGGCTTCTTGATCATCTTAGTCAGAAGTGGAAAGTTTCCTACTTCACAGGAGGAATCATCTGTTAGTAGAAGGTCCTAGATGTTCTTCACTCTTTTTCACTAGGTAGTAGGGCATGGATAAAAAAAATCAGATTGTGGCTTAGATGGTCACTTCATACTTCTGAGACTTCTTTTAGTATTAGTAGTTGAATATCTGTCAGTTTTGAACTTAAAACCAGGTAGTTAGCAATCTAATTTGTTTGTACACATGAAAATTTTGCAAACTGATCCCACAAAAGGGAAGGGAGGGTTTGGAAAATTTAATCCAATAATATTTAGGTATATATTCTGTGACAAAGCTCTGTCCTTGCCTCCATGGGTCCCGCGTTTCCTGGTGGATTTCGCTAGCCTCAGAGGCTCACTGTGACCCTCCACGTAACCCTTCTTTCTCTAGAGACAAGGGTCACAGTCTACTGAGCCATTTTCATCATAAGCCGGCAAGGGAGGTGAGGAGAAGTTATCCTTCCTTGCACAGTCTCTGTTGTCTCCCAGTCTCGGTGACTAATCAGGGGGCAAAGGGGGGGGGGGAAGCCCGGGCCCACCCTCTACTCCGGGCTCCAGCCCAGGGACCCTAATAGTATCAGCTATGGTAGCTGACCTTTTAGAAACATGTCATGTACAATTCCCTGGGCTACTTCCCCCACAGCAGCCCTCACTTCCTCAAGCTCCACTTCACCCTTCCCTCAAGGCCTCCTTCCTTGTGCCTGATATGGTGTGTACTACTCAGCCTCTCCAACAGCGCAACTTCCTTCCACAGTTCCTGACATGCACCCCCACCTGACTGACTGGGAGGCTTTTAACTAGTTTCAGCCAGCCCCTGATTGGCTTCAGGTGTCCCAATCAACCTAGCATTCTCCTTGCCTTCTGGAAAGTTCTTAATTGGCCCCAGGTGTCTTAATTGACCTGGAGCAGCTTCCATTTCACTTAACCTGGTACCAGGGATTTGTTTAGCCTGGAGCTAATATATCTATCTCCCACTACTTTTCTATAGCCATCTGGCCTTGACCTGTCACAATTCACATTCACTCACCCTGCAGGCTTTGAGCAAACAGTTGCCAGTGCTTAATAAATAATCATAATGAATAATAAACTGCTGAGATTAAATCTTAATGAAAACCAAAATAGTTTTTTCAGCCCTCCTCCTCCTATGAAAATAAAAAAAGTGAAAGGAAGGGAGTTTGTGCATGGATAGTGTAAATCAGATGACAGAAATAGACTTCAGAACAAGAAATTTTTATAAATCTATGCCCTTATCCTGCAGCGATCCTATTTCTCCTCTGCCATAGAGGCAGTGTTGTCAGACTTTGCAGAACTCATGAACACAGACTGCCTCTGCTTCACACATGAGCCCAGGACTTCTCACTGTGAGAAGCTATCAGCCTGTTTCACAGCGAAGACTACCCGCATACAGGATGGGTCTCTTCGACAAGAGAAACTGCAAACTGAAGACTGGATTGGTACCCCAACATCCTCTTTGCAAGAATTTGGCCAAACTTAGCCCACCATTTTTAGACTGTTATAATCCTATACAGAGTTTATAAACTTGAGCATTTTTATATTAAATTGGATAGAAAATTTAGAGATGCATGCAACATCCAATGACTATTTTATGTTTTATAGGTAAAAAGAAATGGAAGAAAACCTGCTGTCTTCCATCCTTTGTTATCTTTCTCTTCATACTTGGTTGCGTTATTGCTGGGATCACACTGCTGGTCATTTTTAATGTAGATCCAAAGAACATGACTGTGAATGCTATTCTGATATCGGTTGCATGTGTTGTTGGTTTGGCCTTTATCTTGAACTGTCGTACATGGTGGCAAGTGTTGGACTCAGTCTTAAATTCCCAGAGAAAACGTCTTCATAATGCTGCTTCCAAGCTTCACAAACTGAAAAGTGAAGGGTTCATGAAGGTAAGGATCGATATTATGAATCATTCATTAACACAAAGAAGTATAATAATCCTCTTACTATAGAATGTCATCCATCTGATCAAACCAAACCTCTCAAACATTAGAACAAGTTTTCAAATAAATGAAAATTGCTGTCATCTGAAAATTATATTCAGTACATATGATCTGTCTATTCAACCAAGGATTACTTGATTGGCTAAACACATTTTCAGTTTACAATTTTACTTTGTTGTAGAAAGACACAATACTCTAGACAATAAATTATCTAAATGACCTTGTAAAGGGGTCCCACTCACCACAGGGTGCTCCTTATTGTGGTTGGGTCTGGGAATTAGATCTCGTGTCTTCTGGCACGCCCTTCATTGGTTGTTTGCACCGTGGCCCCTCTTCCTCTTGGGCCTCAGGGTGCTCTGTCTTTTGTGAGTTGACACTCCAGTCATATCACCGTATAGTGTCCTCCTCTCAAGGGTAGCAAAGTCCCGCCAGACAAGCTGTCTGGATGCTGCCTCAAAAGGTCTTCCATTTCATGTCTCCAGTGCTGTGCCACTTTCCCAGTGGCTGATAGGGGAACGTGGGTCCATCCACTACTCCAGGTTCCAGTTCAGGAACCCTATGACTAGCAATTCAGGTCTGCTCAGACTTGCACCCTGTTGCTGTTTCCCTGGGCCATTTCCTACTCTACCTCTCCATCTCCTTGGCTTTCTCTGGGTTTACCACTGGACATTCCTCTGCTCCCTGTGGCTGCTTCACCCGTCTCAACCTCTTGCCAGACTCCCCCTTCAGGGCAGGACCCCAGGGCTTATTCTCCTCCTGGGTCTCCTTTTTGTTTCTGGACAACTTTCTTTCTCTCTAGGGAGTGACTGCAGACCTCCTCCTGGCAGCCCCCTCCTGCTCTCACTTCCTGGCTTTATACTCCTATCCTGGCTCCTCCCCCAGCTGTGCTTCTTCTGCCACTAGGCCCTGTCAATCCGTTGTTCCCCTCCAGGTGCAACATGTGATGTTAGTTGGCCACTCCTGGCCCACATTAGCCTGCTCAGGGCATGTGTGAGTTGGGCACCCCATCATAGGACCTGCAGTAATGTGATAAAAGCAATTGCTTCAAGTACTGTTAAGATTCAATATAATCATAGAAACTTTACCACAAAGTTAATAAAGAATAAATTACTTTGAGCATTGTCAGTCATTTGCCATCCATAGTATCTTTGGTTAAGAAAAGAATGCAGCCAATGATAGAGTGACTTAATTTTTAAGAGCCAGTTAAACACTTGGTAGCAAAAGTGATAGCATTTACTGGTGTTGCTACTGTTTATGGAGAAGCCCGGTGGGGACTCCATAGTTATGGTTGCATTCTAAAATGTGATTAAAATGGGGCTTAAATTCCTGTTTGGCCACTTTTTTCAAAGAGGAAAATCAGTGTTAAATTTCTCAGAGGGTTATATTTTTATACCCTTTGAATTTTTATATAGTTTTTGTTTAGTTTTTCTTAAATTTTTAAGAAGTCTTTGAAATTAGGCGCTGGCTAAAATTTGTTCATGACTGTCTCTTTTCCTTGATCAAAACTTACGTGCTCTGTACCTAAACTTGTTTGCTTGGGGCTGGGTTCTCATGAAATCTTGTCTGTCCGATTTAAGTTAGGAGCTACACAGTTCCATCATGTTTATCTTACAGTGGAGAATGTTCCATGCACAGCTATTTATGAAGAAAATCATTTCCATCAGGAACTGCACTTGCATCCTTTTGTCCCGCAGTCCACTCCCACTTAAACTTAAAAAAAAACACTAAAAAATTTACTTATAATATTTATTGTGAAGCGTTTAAGGTTTCTACACAAAGCTACAAAAGACATTCAAACAGGAAGGCAGATAGCGTAAATTTTATGCAAAGAGTTTTCTTCTATTTCACTGGAAAAATTAGAAGAAGCTACAGATGTTTTGAACTCTTTTGACTCACTCTTGAAATGCTGAGTTACTGTAAATGTGTATTAATTTATCACTGTTAAATGAAGCTAGTATTATATTAACTTATGACAGTCTGTGACCAGACCAAAACTACAGAAACTAAAAATATTCATCCTTTCAGAACAGCCCTCTTAAACTCTCTTTAAGGAAGAAAAAAATCCCGTTTCAAATAAATAACTGTGTTTTCATGGTTATTTAACTGATTTCTTTTTTAATTCCATTGTATTTATCTTTTCCCCTTTCAGTAATTAAAGTTTTAGTTAATAATATTAAAATATTGTTGGGATGGATAGATAATTTTTAAAAGGAATGACATTTTAAAAAAAAGGTTCTTTTTTTAACTTTTTTAGGTTCTGAAGTGTGAAGTGGAACTGATGGCCAAAATGGCAAAAACTATTGATAGCTTCACTCAGAATCAGACAAGACTTGTCGTAATTATAGATGGATTGGATGCTTGTGAACAAGACAAAGTTCTACAGATGCTTGACACAGTGAGTTGTTATTTTGCAGAGATGATTTTTGCCTACCTCCTAGGGAACAGATCCTCAGCTTGTGTAAATTGTCCTAGCTCCAATAGAACCTGTAACTGTTTACACCAGTGAAGGATCTGCTCCCAGAAGTGTTGAGAATAACTCTTTAATGAATAAGTGCTTTGAGATCTAAGGCGCTATGAATTAGTGTCATCTTGAGCTTAGTTTTTTTGGTTGAAGAGTTTTTTCAAACTTCTCAACTAAAATTTATATAAATTAAAAGGATATTTTAGCTGACAAATTTTCAGGAGTTACAAATTTGGTATTAATTTGTAGTGGTATATCAAGCATATTATTTTCATGGTACTATTTAATATAATTACTTCTGACAGTAAATGTAGTAGAAAAAATATGTTGTGTTCCATATAGTTTGTCTATTGAACTCATCAAAACAAAATAAATATAAAAATTTAACTATAAGAATGTTTAATGGCACATAGTAAAAAACCAATTTACAATCTACCTTTTTTTCTGATTGCAGGTACGAGTCCTGTTTTCAAAAGGCCCATTTATTGCCATTTTTGCAAGTGACCCACATATTATTATAAAGGCAATTAACCAGAACCTCAATAGTGTGTTACGTGATTCGAACATAAATGGACATGATTACATGAGAAATATTGTCCATTTGCCTGTCTTTCTTAACAGTCGTGGGCTCAGTAGTGCAAAAAAGCTGATGGTAGCTTCAACTACCAATGGAGATATTCCATATACAGATACTTCAGGTAAATTTATAATGCAAGGAGACTATAACAAGGTTATAAAATAAGTAATCTTGAAACCATTAATCTTTAGCTTTTTAATAACATCTTGTGCAAATATTTGGTAACTTTAGACATTTTACAGTTGGAATAAGCAGATGAAATGGAAGAGTGAAATGTATTTTAATGGGGAAAATGTCATTCTTTAGGAATACATGAAGAAGTTGACAGAAGAGTTTCTCAGAATAGCCTTGGAGAGATGACCAAACTTGGCAGCAAAACTGCTCTTAATAGACGGGTGAGAAAGATAGCAACATAAAAGAAGAGATATTTATAATATGTATCTATTTTTGATTTAATTATGGTAATTCAAAATAATTTTATCACAATATCACCTTCAAAGGCACATCAAACCCTCTCCTTGAAATCAACAAAAATCATCCGTTAATAAAAAGTCTGACTTGAAGGTCAGCAAACTCAGGCTTGGGCAGAGCAGCTGAGAAGCACATTTCAGATTCTATCCAATTATGGAGACAGCTATTCCACAAACATTTAAATTAGGGCTGTCAGGCGATTAATCACACTGTTAAACAATAATAGAATACCATTTATTTAAATATTTTTGGATGTTTTCTACATTTTCAAATATATTGATTTCAGTTACAACACAGAATACAAAGTGTACAATGCTCACTTTATATTTATTTTTGATTACAAGTGTTTGCACTGTAAAAGAACAAAAGAAATAGTAATTTTCAGTTCACCTAATAGAAGTTCTGTAGTGCAGTCTCTTTATCATGAAAGTAGAATTTACAAATGTAGAATTATGTAAAAAAAAAAAAAAACTTCATTAAAAAATAAAACAATTTAAAACTTTACAGCCTGCAAGTCCACTCAGTCCTACTTCTTGTTCAGCCAATCGCTCAGACAAACCAGTTTGTTTACGTTTGCAGGAGATAATGTTGCCTGCTTCTTGTTTACAATGTCACCTGAAAGTAAGAACAGGTGTTCTCATGGCACTGTTGTAGCCAGCGTCACAAGATATTTACATGCCAGACACGTTAACAAAAAAAAAAATCTACATTTGTAAATTGCACTTTCACGAAGATTACACTGCAGTACTCGTATGAAGTGAATTGAAAAATACAATTTCTTTTGTTTATCATTTTTACAGTGCAAATATTTGTAATAAAAAATAATACACACTGATTTCAATTACAACACACAATACAATATATATGAAAATGTAGAAAAACATCCAAAATATTTAATAAATTTCAATTGGTAGTCTGTTATTTAACAGTGTGATTAAAACTGCGATTAATCACAATTTTTTTTAGTTAATCGCGTGAGTTAACTGTGATTAATCGACAGCCCTAATTTAAATCTAGGGGCTGTTAGCTGGAGTGCCTCAAGCTAATCTCAAATGCTAGGATGAGACACAAGAAGAAAGGTAATAATTTTCAAATAACTCAGACCTAGATCCATATTTGACTTTGTAGATCCCTCTTTGTAGCCTAACCTTTCATCGTCACTGGTTGGTGCTTCCGAAGCAGGACTCTATCAAGAAGAGTAGCCTGGAACAATGTAGATGCACAGCTTTGATTTCTCTACTTGTTGTTCTGTGCAGAGCTTCTCTGTAGTCTCTGCGCTTCTGGACAAGGAGAATTAATGTTATAATTTGTACACCCAGTAGTAGAAATAAACAGCTCCTGTAAACCTGGTTCTTCTTTGAATAGTGTCCCTATGGGTGCACCACTGTAGGAGTGCTTGTGTCCCTGCATTTGATTTAGTTAGTGTTGGTCCTGCTTTGAGCAGGGGATTGGACTAGATGACCTCTTGAGGTCTCTTCCAACCCTAATATTCTATGATTCTATGATTGCTGATTGGAGAACTTTGGTAGCAGTGTCCGTTAGGACCGCACATGCGCTGACTCTCCTTGTGCCCCACCTTGAAGCTGCCCCTCCTCAGTTCCTTTTCAACTGCCCCTGGCTAGAGTTAGCAGTCTGTTTGCGACCATTTGCTGCTTTAACATTTCTGTAGTTAGTCTCCCCAGTGTTAGCTGTAGTTTTTTTCTCTTTATTTTTTCTTCCCAAACAAAAACAAAAGAAACAAGATTTTATTTCCTCCCCTTTTTTTCTGGAGGATCCTTCTCCCAATGGGGTATGCCTGGTTCACCAGGCTTCGAGAAGTGCCTCTCCTGCAAAGAGGCCAGCCCTGTCGCAGACAAGCAGTCCTGGTGCATACGCTGCTTTGGGGAAGGCCACATCTCACAGAAGTGTGGTCTCTGCAAGCAACTCAGACCCAGGTCTTGAAAGGACAGGATGTTGAGACAAAAGATCATCTTCATGGAAGCAGCCCTCCAACCTCACCTCAGACCTGTGCTGAGAGTCGCCTGGAAAACGTGAGTCTTTCCCACAGCGCTCAACATCCAAGGACCGTGGGTTTAAGAAATCAGCCCCAGACCCCTCTCATAAGTCATCAAAAAAGAGAGTGGGAAGTCCCCAGATTGAGCCCCGAGCCAGCCATAAAAAATCTCCAGCATGCTTGGTACCATTAACACCAAGACAATCCCAGCATCCATGGCTCATGAAGATCTGGAGTGGCAGGTACCATTTACGCTTCTAAAGATCCGATGGGCACAGGCACCGAGTCAGTGGTATCAACGGACAAAGATAGGAGCCAGCACTCCAGTAAGAAGATGCTGCCGGTACACACTGTACCATCGGTGCTGTCATCAATGCCCCATCCAGCCCTGGGGTATTTGGTGCGGGCAAGATTCCCAGCTCCGTTGGTACCACCAGTGGCACCAGATTGATCAGCACTGCCAGAATTCCAGCACTTAAGAGACCTCCAGGTATCTGATGTACCAGAGTCTCCTCTTCTTGACACCGGGACCTCAGCACCAAGTCTTCTCCGCACACCTCCCCTCTTCAGTGCAGACTCAGACAGCAAGATGGAGGAGGCCGTTTCCCACTATTCCTCTCATACTCCCTATGGTACCCTCTACTAAGAGGCCCCCCGAGCATACCCTCAGACAGCCCCACTACCACATGGAAACCACCACCTGCTTTAGTCCACTGCCCAAGTGGCCATGCTGGGATCCTTGGGCTGTATATCACCCCCACGTTTCTCGGGCTTCCAGTTTTACTCGTGAACCCCTGAGACGTGACCCCTTGGCCATGGATCCAGAATCTTGGAACTTCCAGAAGAGATTGTGGAGGAACAGGAGGGTGGCACTGAGGAAGAGGTGACTTGGAGGACCAACATATCTTCCTCCTCCCAAGATAAGGCCCATCATGCCTCCACCAGTGTCCTTAGCTGAAGTCTTCCAGCTTTTCCAGGACTTGGCAAAGAGAGTTGCAGATACACTGCAGATTCCCTTGGAGGAAGTCAAGGACACCCATCACAAAGTTCATGTATTACGCTCCTCCTCATCCTCTAAAATAGCCCTTCCCATTAATGAGGCTCTCCTGGACCCCTCAAAAACCATCTGGCAAACCTCAGCATAGGTGACATCTATTTGTAAGTGGGCTGGGAAAAAAAAATTATGCCTGGGTGGGGAGGCGGAATTCTTCTTCTCCTAGGTTCCCCCCAACTCCATTGTCGTCTATGCATTAAACTCTCGTGGCTGTAATACCAAATAAGGTCCACTCCCTATGAATGGGATTGGACACGCTTGGACCTCTTCGGGATCAAAGCCTATTCCTTGGCCACAGTACAGTTTCGAATCAATAATTATCAAGCCTTAATGGCGAAATATGACTGTCAACTATTGGAAACTTAGCAACTTTATTGATCAGCTTCCTGAGTCACAGCTCGACCAGTTCAAAGCTGGCATCCGGGAGGGAGAGCTAGGAGGCAAAACAGCACTAAAGTCTGCCTTCAGTGCAGCTGACACAGTGACCCAGTCCATTTCCACGGTAGTGGTTATGTGGCTGTGCCGTGGTTACATCTTTCAGACTTCCCTAAAGAGCTAGTTGACTGTCAAAGACCTTCTCTTTCAAAGCACCAGGCTCTTCGGAGAAGACGGACCCATCTCTTCATACTATTAAAGATTCTAGGGCTGCTGTCCACTTGTTAGGGATCTACACGCCCAGACAAAAGACAGAATTCAGTCTGCAGTCCCAACACAAATCACACACCTCCCAATACACAACTCAGCGCTATTATAGAATCAGAGAATATTAGGGTTGGAAGAGACCTCAGGAGGTCATCCAGTCCAATCTCCTACTCAAAGCAGGACCAACACCAACTAAATCATCTCAGCCAAGGCTTTGTCAAGCCAGGCCTTAAAAATCTCTAAGGATGGAGATTCCACCACCTCCCTAGGTAACCCATTCCAGTGCTTCACCACCCTCCCAGTGAAATAGTGTTTCCTAATATCCAACCTAGACCTCCCCCACTGCAAATTGAGACCATTGCTTCTTGTTCTGTCATCTGTCACCACTGAGAACAGCCTAGCTCCATCCTCTTTGGAACCCTCCTTCAAGTAATTGAAGGCTGCTATAAAATCCCCCCTCACTCTTCTCTTCTGCAGACTAAATAACCCCAGTTCCCTCAGCCTCTCCTCGTAACTCATGTGCTTCAGCCCCCTAATCGTTTTCTTGCCCTCCACTGGACTCTCTCCAATTTGTCCACATCCCTTCTGTAGTGGGGGGACAAAACTGGATGCAGTACTCCATGTGTGGCCTCACCAGTGCTGAATAGAGGGGAATAATCACTTCCCTCGATCTGCTGGCAATGCTTCTACTAATATACAGCCCAATATGCCATTGGCCTTCTTGGCAACAAGGGCACACTACTGACTCATATCCAGCTTCTCTTCCACTGTAATCCCCAGGTCCTTTTCTGCAGAACTGCTGCTTAGCCAGTCGGTCCCCAGCCTGTAGCTGTGCATGGGATTCTTCCTTCCTAAGTGCAGAACTCTGCATTTGTCCTTGTTGAACCTCATCAGATTTATTTTGGCCCAATCCTCCAATTTGTCTAGGTCACTCTGGACCCTATCCCTACCCTCCATCGTATCTACCTCTCCCCCCGCAGCTTAGTGTCATCTGTGAACTTGCTGAGGGTGCAATTAATCCCATCATCCTGATTACTGATAAAGATGTTGAACAAAACCGGCCCGAGGACTGTCCCCGGGGCACTCTGCTTGATACCAGCTGCCAACTAGACATCGAGCCGTTGATCACTACCCGTTGAGCCTGACAATCTAGCCAGCTTTCTATCCACTTTATAGTCCATTCATCCAATCCATACTTTTTTAACTAGCTGATAAGAATACTGTGGGAGACCATATCAAAAGCTTTGCTAAAGTCAAGATATATTACATTCACCACTTTCCCATAGCCATAGAGCCAGTTATCTCATCATAGAAGGCAATCAGGTTGGTCAGGCATGACTTGCCCTTGGTGAATCCATGCTGACTGTTCCCGATCACCTTCCTCTCCTCCAAGTGCTTCAAAATGGATTCCTTGAGGACCTGCGCCATGATTTTTCCAGGGACGGAGGTGAGGCTGACTGGTCTGTAGTTCCCCGGATTCTCCTTCTTCCCTTTTTAAAAGATGGGCACTATATTTGCCTTTTTCCAATTGTCCAGGACCTCCCCCAATCACTGCGAGTTTTCAAACTTTTCCAAAGTTTTCATATTATGAACTTCAGAGAAAGAAAGCTATGTTACCCGGGCATAAACCATTTGGCCCATAGTCTTCCATGTTGCAACCAACCACTTCCAAACACAGATTTTGATGTGTTGGTCGAGGCATCAACAGACCACTCCCCCCAACTGCTACAGCTGACCAACTCTTCCTACCGCCTTGGAATGTTCCGCAGCACTTGGGAACATATAACACTGGACCGATGGATCCTGGAAATTGTTCATAATGGGTATTCCATCCACTTTACCTTCCTCACCCCTCCACAAAACCTTTCCCTATCCCTCTTACGAGAGTTTACTACAACAAGAGATAGTCTCCTCCAGTTAGGAGCCATAGAACCAGTACCTCAACATCTATGAGGCAAAGGTTTTTACTCTTGCTATTTCCTAATAACCAAGAGGAAGGGAGGTTGGAGACCCATGCTAGATCTCAGAGCACTCAACAAGTTTAGCAAAGCTCAAAAATTCAAAAAGGTCACTCTAGCTACGATTATTCCAGCATTGGAACAGGGATACTGATTTTCTTCCCTTGACCTTCAGGATGCCTACGTCCATATCACAATCCTATCATCCCACAGACGATTGCTTAGATTTACCCTGGGACAAGACCACTATCAGTACAGAGTACTCCCCTCTGGGCTATCATAAGCTCTGAGAGTATTCTCCAAGGACCTCTCAGTAGTGGGTGTGCACCTATGCTCCCAAGGAATCATGATTTACCTCTACCTGGATGATTGTCTCCTCACAGCCTGGTCCTTTCAAGACGCTTGCTGAGTCACCAAATCCACAATACACTTGTTCACAGAGCTGGGCCTATAGATCGACGCCCAGAAATCAACCCTCACTCCAGTGCAGCACCTGGAATTCATAGGCTGCAACCTTGACTTGTAGGCCAGAGTGCTCTTACTCCGCCCCCGGTCATTGCTTCTCATCACTGACACATACCTCATAGGATGGGGCACACATCTAAATGACCTCACAGCAAAAGGCCAGTGATCATCCACGGAGATATCCTTTTACATCCTCTTCGAGCTCAGGGTGGTCAGGAATGCCTGTGCCCATTTCCTCCTGCTGATCAAGGGATCACACATGAGAGTCCTAACAGACAACATAGCATGTATGTATTACTTAAACCAAAAAAGGGGAGCCAGATCACCTTCCCTCTATGCAGAAGCAATAAAACTATGGAACTGGTGCTTCTCCCATAATGTTACGCTAGCAGCAGCTTACCTTCCGAGCACACACAATTTGATAGTGGACAGTGTCAGTCGCAAGTTCCCGCACGACCACAAATGGGAGATAAACCCAGCAGTACTCCATGACCTGTTCGGGCGGTGGGGGACACCAACCACAGACCTGTTTGCCACTTACCTGAAGAAGAAATATCCATGTTACTGCTCTAGATCAGGGATGGGGCAACACTCCTTGTGCAATGATCTCCTTCCCTGGGACAGGGAACTTCTCTGCATCTTTCCTCCATTTCCCTTACTGTTGAAAGTCCTATTAAAAATAAAAAGAGAAGAAGCACACATCATACTGATTGCTTCCACTTGGCCAAGACAGACTTGGTACTCTTACCTGTCACAACTTGTGACATGCCCACAGATCTCTCTCCACTCCACTCTGTACCTCCTCTCGCAGAACGAAGGATGCACTCTACACCCCAGTCTGGGGATTCTTCACCTCAAGATGTGGCTCCTTCATGGTTCCAGTGCATAAAGATCTCCTGCTTGAAGGAGGTACAAGAGGTATTGCTACACAGTAGGAAGTCCTTGATAAATCTTACTTACCTGCAGAAATGGTCCAGGTTCCGGATTTGGTGTACTTCCCAACAAATCTCCATGACATTGCAACTCTTCCAAAGATCCTAGACTATGTACTGACTCTAAAAAGATCAGGACTGTCTCAGTTCTCTCCTGATCCACCTAGCAGCTATAGCAGCCTTCCATCGACAAGTAGAGGGATACTCAGTGCTATCATACCCAACCACTAAATGATTCCTTGAGTTGGCTTTTCTCACAACCCCAGTATCCTACCCCTACATGGGATCTAAACCTGGTGTTGAAAGGCCTGACTAGACCTCCTTTCGAACCCATGGCCACCTGTTCACTTACACACCTCTCAATGAAAACGGCCTTCCTGATAGCAATCACCTCGGTTAGAATAGGACAAATAGTGGTTTTGATGGCTCCTTCCTACACACTATTCTTTAGGGACAAGGTTATGCTCAGGCCACATCCAAAATTCATCTGTAAGGTAACCTCCCCCTTCCACACAGACCAATTTTCTACCCAAGCCTCACCACCACAACAGGGAGGCTATATTACACACATTAGATGTCAGAATAGGTCTAGCCTTCTACCTAGACAGGACAAAGGCTTTTAGGAAGTCTCCTAAGCTTTTCCTTTCTATTGCGGAAAGATCCCAGGGCTCAGCAATATGAGCCCAGATACTCTCCAAGTGGGTCTCAAACTGCATTAGACACTATTATCAGGTTCACAACATGACCCGGCTAGAGAGTATTTGCACACTCTCCACGAGGTCTATCTCCTCATCTGCTGCCTTTTTCAGGAATGTCCCTATCTCAGAAATCTATTGAGTGGTGACAGTACGGTCATCTGTAACTGACCTGACTCTGAAGTCCCAGCCCTCCAGTGGGATACTGTTTGGAAGTCACCTACACTGGAGCACCCATAGGGAGACTACTCAAAGAATAAGTAGTTATTAACTTGTTCAGTGACGATGGTTCTTCGAGATGTGTGTGCCTATGGGTGCCCCACAACCCACCCTCCTCCCCTCTACTTTGAAATTTTTGTCTATGACTCGGGGGTAGAGAAATAACTGAGAAGGGTCAGCCCACGTGCGCTAGCTAGCCTCGTGGCAGGGCACAAGGAGAGACAGCACATGTGTGGGCCTAACGGACATTGCTATCAAAGTTCTCCGATTAGCAGTGCAGGGACACAAGCATATCTACAGGGGAGCACCCAGAGGGACACACATCTTAAAGAACCATCATTACTGCAGAAAGTGAGTAACTTCTTCCCTTCGCTGCTCCCCACACATGAGCAGAGTCCTTCTATCCCATTTGCAAAGAAAGAAAGGGACTTTTTATGTCCTTAACCACAAAAGCAAAAACTACTACTACTAGCACGGTACTCTGTTGCTGTCTCTCTTCTGCCTCCTATATCAGTTTTTTCATATTTATAACTTACTAATGTTTCCAAATATAACAAATATACCAAAATACCAGATTCATCACACTACACAAAGTAAATAAAGAGTTAGGAAAAAGGGAGGGGAGGGGAATCGACAAAACTGTTTTCAGGGTCTACATTATCATAGACTGCTAAAAAATCAGCCAAAATTGCTTGGAATTTTTCAGACATTCTCTTCCTGCGGAATTCCAGTCATTTGTTAGCCGTGAGGTCAGCTGTGTCACCGAGGCAGGCATCAGTATTAGATGGGGATCAACTTTTCCATTTTTTCAGGTTTAATTTTTTTAGTGACCAAAGCTGCATGATGGAAGCATGCCACCTTGTTACCAGGTAACTACCAGATAGCAGAAATATATAGAAGAATGAAACTTAAGGGGATTAGCTCCAATTTAGCATCCAATATCGGACTGTTCCTTTGACCCATCTCATACGAGAAAATTCTTGATACAAGGGCACTCCGAAAACCCATGAGCTAATGTAGCATCAAAGAAATTACATTTTCAACAGGGGCCGGCATTTATGAGGCCCATTACTATTAAGCTGTGTGGGGACCAGTATATTTGAAAAAGTGTCTTTTGGTGGATAAGCCATAGTCTCATGTCTATAGTTGCTTTTTTAACATTAGATACAATTATATTTCATTGATTTGGAGATAGTTGCATATCTAAATTTCTATTCCAAGTGACTTGCAAATTATGAATCCTTGGCAGAGTTTTTTTTGGGCCAGAAAATCCTAAAAGGATAACTCTGGCCAGGAAGTTTTTTTTCAATATAATAAAAGTTCTGGAGGTTGTGGAGCTCCCAATGGATCTGGTCCAAATGTATTTGTAAGTAAATGCTTTAGCTGGAGATATTTCCATGGTCTGGAGCAGGGCAAGCCAAATTGTTGCTGAAGATCTAGATCTGGTTTAAATGTATCATTGTCAATTAGCTGTGACAGTCGTCATTGCTCTCTCCATCCAATCCCTTCACATCAAGATTTTGCCACAGATTTTAAGGATAGGATTGCTCTGTAGGACCACCTCTACATGAAAGAATGGATGGCAGCAGAACTTTCTAGTCAAGTTTGACCAAGCTTGCCTAACAGCTGTTATTGTTGGAGCCATCTAATCTATAGTAATTTGATTCTACAATGCCTGAAAGGGGGGGAGAGAGTATACAAATTCTTGTTCAATCTGTACCCAAGGTGGGGTCTGGGGGGTCATATCTAACAACCACAAAGAGGCTTGGCTTCGCAACTGCCTCCTATATCAGTTTCTGTGTGACAGATGCTAGGGCTATGAATGAGGATTTTTTGATTCCTCCAAAGCAAAGATATGCTCTTTTGTGGTTTTTTTGCCTTCATTTAAAAAGTGGTTTTATCAATGTTAAAAATTGTTGTGTTCGAACAAAATATTGTGACTTACCATTGTATTTTGTCATTCATAATTGTGGTGTGAAAAAACTCTGCTATTGTTTGTAAGGCATAGTAATGTGGCTTATTAGAAATAATTTACAACTTGTGTTGCTTGTATTGAATATTATATAGTTTAGCCAAAGAACATTTTTTTTTCTGTGAAAATATTTTCATTGTATTTGAGAACAAATCTGTGCCTTTGGCTGAACTTGTAAAAATTAGAATATTTTTAAGCACAAAACCTGAAATGAGAAGCCCTTCAGGTATGTACAGTTTGGAGAAACTAATCATTATTTTGTTTTTTTTATTTGTCAGGATACTTACCGAAGACGACAGATGCAGCGGACTATTACACGCCAGATGTCTTTTGATCTGACCAAGCTTCTGGTTACAGAGGACTGGTTTAGTGATATCAGTCCTCAAACCATGAGAAGATTACTCAATATTGTTTCCGTGACAGGTGAGTTTGACGTGTTCATTGTGCACTCTAAGCAGTTTGTTGTGGTGATTGATCAGAATTGTAGGAATGGTGCAACACACTGAGGTGCATACTTACTGTAATATTAGTACAAAAAATCACAGAAAAGCACTGTGTAAAAATTTAAAATAAGCTATGAATACTCCAAAATACTTAGTATGAGGCACTATTTAAAAGGTTGTAGGTGAAAGAGTAACGTATATGAAGGGCAAAATTCATGCATTTGTTTCCAAATGTTTTTTAAAAAATCCTATTTCTAAAGTAAGATGCTTTCCTAGAATGCTAGCAGATGTAGCCAAAAAGAGATTCAGTGGCTTCATATCTCAAAAACTAGAACAAAACTAAATGTTCACTTGGAAATTTAAATGTAACCTGAGCATTTTGTAAATCTTCTTTTTAAAAAAAGTCATGTGCTGGGTTTAGTTGTTGGTCATTAACGTTAATGGGAGCCAGAGGGCTAAAACCCTGCTGAAATTATTAGAAAACGTATTCCCATGTGTATGATACATTTAGACTATACTTTTGACATGAAGCATAGTATTCTCATAAGCAAGCTAGGGAAACGTGGTCCACATGAAATTACTATAAGGTGGGTGCACAAATGGTTAAGGGTAGTTATCAATAGTTTGTGATCAAATTGGGAGGGCGTATCTACTGGAGTCCTGCAGGGGTCAGTCTTGGGTACTAGTCAGTATTTTCATTAATGACTTGGTTAATGGACTAGAGAGTATGCTTATAAAATGTGCAGATGACACCAAGTGGGAGGGGTTGTAAGCACTTTGGAGGACAGGTTGAAAATTCAAAATGACTGTGGAAAATTGATGTGAATTCAGGAAGATGAAATTCAATAAAGTCAAGTGCAAAGTATTTCATGTAGAAAGGGAAAATCAAATGCACAACTAAAAAATGGGGAATAACTGTCTAGATGGTAGTACTGCTGAAAAGGATCTGGGGGTTATAGGGACCACAAACTGAATATGAGTCATCAATGTGATGCAGCTGCAAAAAAGGCTAATATGATTCTGGGGGAGTATTAACAGGAGTGTTGTAAGACACAGGAGGTAATTGTCCCACTCTGCTCGGTATTGGTGAGTCCCCTGCTCGAGTTCTGTCTCCAATTCTGAGCACCTCAGTTTAGGAAAGATGTGGACAAATTGGAAAGAATCCAGAGGAGAGCAATAAAAATGATAAAATATTTAGGAAACCTGACATATGAGGAAAGGTTTAAAAAAAAGTGTGCCTGTTTAATCTGGAGGAAAGAAGACTGAGCGGGAGACCTGATAATGGTCTTCCAATATGTTAAAAGCTGTTATAAAAAGGATGATGCTCAATTGTTCTGAATGTCCCCTGAAGCTAGGACAAGAAGTAATGAGCTTAATTTTTAGCAAGGGAGTTTTGGGTTAAATATTAGGAAAAACTTTCTAACTATCAGGGTAGTTAAGCTCTGGAATAGGCTTCCAAGGGAGGTCCTGGGTTCCCATCATTGGAAGCTTTTAAAAACAAATTGGACAAACACCTGTCAGGGATAGTCTACGTTTACTTGTCCTGTCACAGTGCAGGGGGCTGGACTTGATGAATTCTCAAGGTCCCTTCCAGCCCTACATTCATCTGATTCTATGATTTAAAAGCGGCAAAGAGTCCTGTGGCACCTTATAGATTAACAGACGTATTGGAGCATAAGCTTTCGTGGGTGAATACCCACTTCATCGGATGCATGGCTACCCTTCTGATACTATGATTTAAATATATTTCCAGATTGTACAATATGGTGTAATGAAAAATGATCACACAGCTAGTACCTTAAGGTGAACTGCAAGGCAAAAATAACAAAAAAATGTTTTTTTTTGATGTATAAAGAAGGCCTCAAAGGTTTTTTATTATTCTTAATTCTTGGCTTTTATGCCCATATTTTTGAGGGGACTAGTGGAATACAGCATCGTTGAAGACTAGAACCTGGAGCTGCAGCCTTTAGTTGAGAAGTGAATAGATGTTGTTCTTCGAGTAGTGCCCTTAAGAGCGCTCCACTCCAGGTCTGCATGTGCCCCACATGCCGTCAAATGGAGAGTTGCACTGGCAGTGTCCATTTGGCTCGTGTATGTGCCCTACACTGAGATAATATAGGGCTGTGTGAGTGAACTGCCCTTATTTTCTTCTCAGCTGCCTCAGCCTGAGATGGCACTCGAGCACACCTCCACTAAAAGAGTTTTTTCTTTTAGTTGCTAATTTAATTTTAGATAGTTTGCTTGCTAGTTAGGTTAGTTTGGTAGTTGAGAGAATTAGATTTATTCCTCTCCCCTCTAAGGAGGCTTGCCTTCCTTGGAAGGGCATATCCAGCTCACTGGGGTTAAAACACTGGCTTACTTGCTGGGAGGACATCCTAGTTAGCAGCAGTCACACATTCCTCAGAAGTGTAACTTCTGTCTGGTCCTTAATCTCCCAGTTTTACCTTGCTTAGGATTTAAACTGAGGCTACTGATGATGAAGCACTCTCTTTTCCTCACTTCAGAGCCAGGTCAGAAGAACCACTGTATACACACTGCTCTCTGGGTAGATCCAGAGCTCCTTTGACCTCACCTCAGCTCTCTCTTGGTAAGGGGAAAACTACAGAGATCTCCTTGAAGAAGAGGAGCTGCACCTCCCTTCATAAGGAGCCTGCTCCTTAAAGACCTCAGTCCCCCAGTAGGTCAATGGTCTCAGAAGCTTCAACCTCTTGACTTGGTATCATAGCGACAAAGGACTCCTCCGGTACCTGCATGTCTGGAAAGCCCTTAAGCTCTTCCAAGAGGAAACACGTCTGTGACCGAGCCTCAGTACTGTCCAGATATGACAAAGAAGACAAGGAGAAACATTCTTTGAGACTGATACCATCAGACTCATCCTTATCGCTGGTGCCTCCCCAGATGGGTTCCTTGGTACTGTGTAAGCCTAAGGCCCTTACTCCATTGGCACCTGCCTCAGAATGCTCTAAATCTTCAGTACTGTCTACTTCTAGAGACACAAACACTGTCATATTAGTACTGCCTTTCTGTTTGGTACAACAAGAGTTCAGGTCCACAGAGGATTTATCAGAGATAGATGAACCAGAATCTCCACTGCTTATGGGTACTGAGTATCTTGTGGTACCAAGACCCTCTCAACCACCGGACTCCCATCTGTCTCTAGTACTACCCGATTCACCACGTTTTCAGCTGGGCCTCCTCTTCTGGATGATATAGAGGATGATGATGGAGACCTCCCTTTAGTCTCCTCTATCTCGGTGCAGGGCTCTCCTAACCATCCATACAGGAACCCATTCTTTGAAACACCTGCACAGAGAGAGAGGACTTTCAGACGAGAGGACTTTCAGGGGACCAGTCTTCGATGCCATTTCTTCTCCTACATGGCCCCCCACAATGGCCATACTGGGATCCCTTGGCAGCAAACCAACAATTTCCCAAGGTTCTGAGTCTTGCCCACTGGGATGATAGATACACACAGCCCCCCCCCCCCCCAGCCTATTCCTCAGGAGGAGACGTTCAAGGAACAGAATGTAAGAGCAGATAAGGAAGCTACCCCTCAAATTGCACTATCCTCATCCTCTCCAGATGAGGTGGTTGTGTGTCCACCTCTGTCTGTGACAGAAGATTTTCAGCAATTTCAGGTCCTCCTAAAATGGATGGTGAAAAATCTGCAGATACCACTCAGTGAGGTCAAGGAACCACAATGTAAGCTGCTGGACATTCTGCAGTTGGCAACATTGACCAGAGTTGTGTTACCTATCAATGATGGACTTTTGGATCCTGCGCAGATAGTCTGGCAGACCCCAGCAACAGTACCACCAACTTGTAAATGGGAGATAAGAAAATATGATGTCCCCCCCCAGGACTCCAAATTTTTATTCTCTTGCCTCCCACCTAAATCTTTGGTAGTGGATGCGCTGAATGAACAAGGGAAGGAACACCACACCAAGCCAATCCCAAATGACCAAGTCCAGAAGCTTCTGGACCTTTTTGGATGGAAGTTTACTCAACTGCAACCCTACAATTTTGGATCACAAATTACAAGGCAATCATGGCAAAATACGATTACCTTTCCTGCGTGAAATTTACTGCTTTTATTAAGCACCTTCTACCACAGCAAAGAAAGCAATTTCAAGCCGTCATTGCTGAGGAACAGTTACTGTACAGGACATCCCTTCAAGAAGCAGATGCTGTAGCCCATTTCATCTCTAGTGTGGTGTTTATGCACAGGGCATCCTGGCTCCAACTGTCAAGCTTTCCCAGAGAGGTCCAAAGCACTGTAAAAGACCTCCCCTTTGATGGTCTGAAGTTGTTTTTAGAGACAACAGATGAGTCCCTACATACTTTAAAAGACTCCAGGGCCACTATGATTTCTAGGAATTTACACCCCTACAAATAAATTTAGTAGGTAGCAAACCACCCAGAGATCTTGTCCAATCCAATTCTTTAGGCTCCAAAAAACCCACTGAACCCCTCAGAAAGAAATGTAGATTCCAGAGGAAAAGAACCACTCATCCACCTGGCCCAAATATTCGGCATCAAAACACCAGTTTTAATGAGTTGATTGAGGGTTCAAATCCTCCACAGTCTTTACTTCACCATCTGGAGACTGACTTTCCCATTTTCAGCATACATGGGAATGGATTCTTACAGACAAATGGGTCTTGAAGATTGTAACATTGGACTTACATCATCCACTTTTCCTTCCTCCCTCTTTTCTACCACTTTTCCTCATCCCTCTTCAGGGATCTCTCTCATAAGCTTTTTAGTGAGTCAGGAAACACACTCCCACCTTCGTTTAGGAGCGCTGGAGCCTGTCCCTGCTCAACACAAGGGAAAGGATTTCTACTCAAGGTACTTCCTCATAGCAAAAAGAAAGACAGAGCGTGGAGACTGATTTTAGATTTAAGGCAACTAAATACATTTGTAAAGTCTCTGAAGTTCAGGATGATGACTCTGGCAGCTATAATTCCTTCACTAAATTCAGGGGATTGGTTTTTTGCCCTTCACCTACAAGACACATTTCCATGTAGTGATACACACATCTCACAAAAAATACTTTTAGTTATAGGCCAGGATCATTTTCAATACTGGCTGCTCCCTTTTAGAGCTTTCTTGGCTCCGAGAGCTTTTTCAAAAGTTTTAGCAGTGGTGGCTGCTTATCTTCATTGAGAGGCGGTTTTAGTATTCCTGTACCTCAGTGATTGGCTGTTCAAGGGTTGGTCTTACAAAATAGTGCTGTCATCCACTCAGAGGACCCGTTCTTTTTTCCTGAAATTGGGTCTTCAACTCAATGTAAAAAAATCCATGCTTATTATTGTATGGAAAATGTAGTTCATTGTGGTATCCTTGGATTTGTTGACAGCCAGGACCTACCTTTCCATTGACAGATTCATAAGACAATCAGATCTAGTCAGGACTATTCACAGGAGCACTCAAACCTCAGTGAGAAACTGCCTCCAACTCCTATGTCACATGTAGCTTTGGGAAAGCTGTAGTTTGGGTAATTGTTCTAAGCTGTCACCTATTCCTTTGTAGTTCTCAAATCCTCCAAAATAACAAAAGTCAAGATTTCAGTATTCCTGATACTTCTAAGGTGTAAAATTATTTGAAAATGTGAAACAATCAAAGAGCAGTAAGAAAGGGTGCATGCAAAGTAATTTCGCCTTTTGCATTTCACCATTAACATAAAATCTCTGACACTCTTGACGCATCCCCTCCCTCAGATACAAAGAGGGTACAGAGAAAATCGAAACTAATGATTGTGCTCTGGATCGATGGAATGAAATATACATATAATTTTGGATACAAGTATGAGAAGTTCCTTACCTTTACAACTTACTGTACTTTAAATGTAAAATCAATATAGCATTTCTGTCAACTAAAAAAAGTGGTAATGGAAAGGACCTATTTGCTTCTCTCAGAATAGAAAGTTTTTCACAGTAAAATGTTCTCTGTATGGTCTTGTCTGTGTATGGAGCAGCCTGTAGGGTATGGGTAGCTACATGCTGCAGTGAAAACCAGGCTGTGTCCACACTGCAGTGAAAGGCTCTGGCAGAGGGTAGGCAGTGGAGGAGGGCCTTTCCTCACTGCCTTTCCCCTCTGCTGGAGCCTTTCCCAGTGGTGGGGAAAAGCTCCAGCAGGATCTCACTGCTAGAGCCTTTCACTGGGGTGGGGAAAGGCTTGGGCAGTTCGTTGTGGCAGTGAAAGGGTCCAGCTTTGGGGAGCTGTTGGCACCTTTCCCCGCTGCCTTGACCCAGAGGTTTTCCTGCTCTGGCCACAGACCACTACACTGCTGGAAATAGTAGTGTAGATGGGGGAGGAACCACTTGGGTGTGTAGAGAGCCATGTAGCATATGCCAGAAACTTACAGTATATGTCTTTACTGTACTTGCCTAAGCAGTGTCCCACCATCTACACTGCTACTTATACTTGTTGTAGGTGGGCATGCTGTGTCTGTACTTGACACACCACTGTAAGTTGTAGACACAGTGTATGATTCACCAACGGGGTAAAATTGGAAAAAGTTTGAGTCAACTTTAAATTTCTTGTTAATTTTTGTTTTGATGTAAGGCAATTGTACCTCACTATCCCAAATGGATCAGATTTGATTCCCACCCCACTTTATTACATGTGTCCCAGCATCGAAAGCATTTGGCTCTGAATGACTGTGATTTTAATAAGATTAGAGAGTATTGCTTTTTTAAAAAATTGCATTTGTAGATAAGTTGCTAATGCCAGTATTTCCATTGCATAGAAATGAGATGCAATATAGTATTAACCTTTTTTAAAAACTACTGGGTAACGGTAAATATTAAGTATTTACAAATGTGACTTTCATATGCTCTTTATTGCTTAAATAGATTTTTTGATAGTATTTAGCATAAATATTTAATGTACAAATATGAGTTCATTAGGTAGTGTTAGCAGGATAAAAATAGGAAAATTAATAAGTGAAGATGTGTCAAACTACCCGGAGAATATTTGGGTGCTGGCAGACAGGCATAGCTCCTGGTGTACAGATTACTAGAGAAATTTCCTATTTATAACAGAATCCTTCTATTAAAAAAAACTGCTCCTAATTTTAAATTTGTCAGATCCGGTTAGTTGGGAACATGTTGAATTTCTAAATAAAATTATATTATACAAATTTTCTCTCATCAGACAAGCTTTTCAGGTTTTTGCTTGTAGATTCTCTTGTTTATAGTCTAATCTGGTTCAACAGGAATGTTACACTAATTATTGTGTGTAAGATATATAGACTCATGGAATCATAGAAATGTAGGTCTGGAAGGGACCTTGAGAGGTCATCAAGTTCAGCCCACTCCCCTAAGGCAGGGCCAAGTAATACCTAGGCCATCCCTGACAGGTTTTTGTCCAATCTGTTCTTAAAAACCTCCAATGGTGGGGACTCTACAACCTCCCTTGGAAGCATATTCAAGAACTTAAGTACCCATGTAGTTTGAAAGATTTTCCTAATATCTAACCTAAATCTTCTTTGCTGCAGATTAAGTTGATTACTTCTTGTCCTCTCTTCAGTGGATATAGAATTGTAGGACTGGAAGGGACCTTGAGAGGTTGTCTAGTCCAATGGTTCTCAACCAGGGGTATGCAAGGTCTTTCAGGGAGTACATCAACTGTTCTAGATATTTGCCTAGTTTTTCAGTAGGCTACATAAAAAGTACTAGCAAAGTCAGCACAAACTAAAATTGCATACAGACAATTACTTGTTTATACTGCTTTATATACTATGCACTGAAGTGTAAGTACAATATTTATATTCCAATTGATGTATTTTATAATCATATGGTAAAAATGACAAAGTAAGCAATTTTTCAGTAATAGTGTGCTCTGACACTTTTTTGTATTTTTATGTCTGATTTTGTAAGCAAGTAGTTTTTAAGTGAGGTGAAATTTGGGGTATGTACTCTGGATGAATTCTGCGCCCCTGCGGGGGCACAGAATTCATATAGTCCACATATTTCTGTGCCCCCTGCGCAGAAAAATGCAAAAGAACTCTGCTGGGGGACAGGTGCCTCTTCCCTTCCCTGGCATGCCTGGAGCAGCCTCAGAGAAGCAAATCACTGTCGGGAGAGGGGGGCTGGGCGTGCGTGCCTGTGGGGGAGATGATTACCTTCCAGGGGGTGGGGCTGGCTAACAAGCGAGAGAGACTCTGTCCTTCTCACTACTGAGGCTCGCTGGGTGTGGAAGGCGGCAGGTCTTTTTATTATGCACAAGGAAGGCTGTTTCCTCAAGGCAGAAATGTAGCAGTCTGCCTACTAGTTAACTGATCTCATTCTTTGAGGCAGAAATGTAGCAGCCTGCCTGCCTAGTAACGTGTCTGTAACTTCTTGAGAATCGAAAAAACATTTAATTAAATATTAGTATCAAGTTACTGAAAATTGTTTGTTTTTAAATTAAAGAAAATAGCTTTTGTTACAAACCAATAAACCCACATTTTGTTAATGTTGCTGTTGATGGTTAATTGATCTCATTCTCTGAGGCAGAAATGTAGCAGCCGGCATGTGTAGTAACATTGTTAATGATCCTATTGTTAGTTAACTGTTCCTATTTTCAATCAATTCCCCCAGGAGCATAAAACCTGTAGAAGTTTTAAGATGCCTACATTGCCAGACTGATGTAAAGCCTTATAAATGACAGTAAGGGAGTCCACTAGGAAGATCTATGTGCTTTCTCACTTTTTTCCTGTGCCAAAGTGGCACAATGGGGTTAGATTACAGCTCAGGATTTATTTTACTTACCCATTTTAAAAAAAAAGGCTTTGAGGGCAAATAAAACATTTACCAAGCAGTCAAAAAAAAAATGTCAGGACAATCACAGCCAAGCACTTCTCAAAGTACCCAGCTAGGTCCAGAACAATGATTAGCAAAATTGTATGACTTTCATGTGTGAAAGTCTGAGCAATTGAAGGGGTTCCTCCAAAGGACTGTTTAAAGGTGGATCATAGTACACATCCTGTGGATATGTGACACCAGGTATGAAACTTACTCCTGGGGGAATTCTGCACCAAAAATTAAAAATTCTGCAGCAAAAAAATTCTGCCCACAATATTGAAAATACTTCAAAATTCTGCATATTTTATTTGTCAAAATAATGCAATATAATCATGCTAGTTTCAATTATTTTGGTAATGTATTTCAAAATATCTGTCAGCAAGTATGTCTGTAACAATACAGACCAAAAAAAAAATTCTAGGAAATGTTTTTGACCAATAGATTTCTTACTAGATTTATTAATACAGAACTTTGTGTGTGTAATTAATTTAAATTACAATACAGAACTGTATTTTCTGCACCTGTCAGAAGCAGTGCAAAGGCTTGGGGGAGTCAGAGGTAATGGAGGAGCTGAGGGAGAGGGAAGGAGCTTAAAAGTGAACCTGGAGGATGTTGGGTGTGGGTAAGAGAAGGGTTGTTTTTTGTTGTTGTTGTTTTTTGGGGTGGGGATTGTTAGAGCTTTGGGAAGCCTCCCCTATGCAGACCCTGGCTGACCCCCAAGCCTCTCCCATTCAGTCAGGCATGTCTGTCCCTGCACCCCCCACGGGTCTCTGCAACCTCTCTCTTCCCCACCCCTAGGCTCAACGCTGTCACCCCACAGCTCCTGAGCCCATGCACCAGTCTGTACCCCCAACTAGACATTCTGAACTCCAGTGTGTGACCCCCTCAGCAGCCCTGTGTGCCCCATTCTGTCCTAACCTGGCTCTGTGGGCAGGGTGCTGTGATGAACTTCTACTTCTGGGGGAATTCTGCAGCACTGGGCATAGAATTTTGTATTTTCCCGCATAAAATACATTTTGCCTAAGAAGTGCTGTAGTCCTGCCTTTTGTCCACCAGAGGCCACTGTGGCTCCAGAACAGCTAGCATGAACACAGCTGGCTGTTTTGGTGCCACAGTGGTCTTTGGTGTGCAAAGACAGCACTTCTTAGGCAAAATGTATTTTATGCCGGAAAATACAAAATTATGTGAGACAGACGAATTCTGGCGCTTCCGCAGATGCACAGAATTCCCCCCAAGAGTAAAAACTAAAACTATATAAAATCTGTAACCATGAGATATTTGTGTACACTAATATAATTTAACTACAGACATCATAATGGGATCTTTAAGGGTGATAAATTATGAACCACTTTAGCAATCTTAGTAATGCTACTTCAACAAAAAAAAAAACCCCACAACCCAAATGCAAAGAAAGTGGACACAATAGGAATACAATATTAAAGTGTGAGATTCATATGTAGAATGGATTCACAATGTGTGTTTTGCAGAAGGTGGAGTCTTTAATATGAACTTGCATCAAAAATTCATATAGAACCTTGTTACCTGTGATTTAGAAGTTTGACAGTATTCTGAAAGTGTTAACTGAATACTCTTTCTTCAGCACATGCAAATCAGAATTCATCTTAGTAAAGAAACCTCTTGTCATATTGTTCTCATCAGAATGTTTGTCAACTACATGAACTGATTTTAGATCCCTTTTTCTGCCTTTAATAATATGCTATATTCGTAAACCCAAACCTTGCCTTTCTTGTTAATGAAGTACTGCCTTTTGTTTCCAGCTTTGAGATTTTCTTGATTTACTATTCAGGATACCAATTATCTGCCTGTTTGCTATAACCATGAGTGATATCTTCCTGGTGGAAACAGACAGAAAATCTCTTGGGATGAAATAATGAATTTTTAAAAAATGTTTGAAATACAGTATAAATGTAGTGCTGTAGAATGTTGCTAGAGTCGGGCAGAATTACGGTCAGGCACTGCACATACTTTGCCCCACAACTCTGCTAATGCACATTAATTCTTACTTGTAACAGGCTGGTAGTTGTAATCCAGTGCCTGGCCGAGCAGAGGCTGATAGTCATGGTGGGTTTTGAGATATACACAGATATCCAGTAGGATTTTTTATTAGACTACCAAATTAGATATTTTACATGTGACCCAAAACAAATTTGAACTCCATAGAACTAATCTAACCTTTTCCACTTTCTGCTGTTAGGAGAATACATGATTTTCATCTGTTATAGAATGTGACAAAAGATCAAGCTATTAAGAGTTTCTTCCTTTCTCACCCCCCTTCTTGTATTTTTAGGACGTTTATTGAGAGCTAATCAGATCACTTTCAATTGGGATAGACTGGCTAGCTGGATTAACCTTACAGAGCAGTGGCCATACAGGACATCCTGGCTCATATTGTATTTGGAAGAGACTGAAGGTGTTCCAGATCAGCTTACTTTAAAAACCATCTACGAGAGGTAGGTATGGTTCTAGTGATGACATAAATTTCTAATAACTGCTATTAAAAAGTCCGCATTTGCCAATATTTACCACCCAAGTCTTTTCCCCTATATTTAAAATCTTTAAGTATTGGCAAACGTTGTTGTTGTTGTTGTTGTTTTTTAAATGTCTTTCACTGCTAATTAAAGCAGGTGTACTGTTTATATATGTCTGTGTTTATTTTATTAAGATCTGTACTGGGTGGTCATACATAGTTGGTTAGCACAGCTATTTTGGGTTTTCATTAATCTAATTTTCATCCCAACAAGACATCATTTTCTTTGCCAATCTATAGGTAATAAAATATAACTTTTAAAATATTAAAAGGGCCATAATATAATATGAAATGGTGTTATTTTATTTGGTAATTTATTCTTGAAATTCTATCTAGACTTCTCAGTGGAGCTTTCAGTGGTTTATTATAGGGAGGGCTGATAGCATCATCTGTTAGGATTGTCCAGCACTTTCCCATTATAAGATCCTGTTTTCATTTGCTTATAACTTTGCTAAACTTTAATAACGTGTACTGGAATTTTACATGCCAGGTTGTTATACCAATAAAATAAAAACCAGCGGGATCTTATTAAAGGGGAAAAGGCAAAATGCTACATTTATTGTGAATACAGAAAGAATCATAGTAAGCAGTTAGTTATAGCTATAACATTCCATTCAATTTCATATTTATTCACACATTCTCTCACACACATTCTCTCACACACACACGTTCTGCGAGGTTATCATCATAGTTACCAGCCTTAGAGTTGCTCATGCCAAGCCACTGGCCAGGTGGCCTGGACATGAGGAGGGAGCAGGGCCTTGTCAGATCCTCATCTGATGCTCCTGGAAGTTGGTTTGCAGAATCAGACCCCAAAGTTCTCACTTTCTAGAGTCCATTTTTATAGGAATTTCTTCCTATGCCAGTCTATGGGAATTGCTTCATCATGCTGTTGCTGAATCAGTCAGCAGATGGCACATTCCTGATGGCTCCGTGCTGCCAGATGTTATCTTGTTCTTTGGTTCTCCCATTCTTGAGGCTGTTGGATGGATTCCAGTCTGCCCTCCAGGGGTCCTCTGGTTATTTCCACTTAACACCTTCTTCAGCCGATGGACACTGGATTCTTAGGCTGGCACCTCCCTGATCATTCAGTTATTATCCACACCAAGCATCCATCCACATACATCCTCTATCTCTATTTTAATCACAATTGTTAACAAAGCGAGATGAATACAACAAAAGGGCGGGGAGTCTCTGGGTGCTGTTTCTGTTGTTACAGAGCATTGCTTTGAGTCTCTCTCTGTGTGAGTAGTTGTTGTTACAAAGAATTGCTTTGAGAACAGACTCTGTCTTAGAATGTACTAACACAATTAGCAGCTTGCAAGTTTCACACATAGAGGGAGAGAAACAGTACCAAAAACCAAGAGACCTCTTAGTTTAAATTCCAGGGTATTACTAGTTATGGGGAATCAAACTCATTTGTGATTTTAATACAGAACTTCTTTAATATGATCCAACAAGATGTCTATCTCAGGATGAACTTGTGTGGGAAAAATTTAGCCAAAATGGTTCAGCCATTTCCAAGAATGAGAGTAGGGAAAAACATGTTTTGCCTGTTATAAGAAAAAAAAGTCTGGTGACCTTTTTTTTTATTAAAAAGTTCTCAGGTTCCCATGCTTTAAAATGGGGATGTAAAATCTGGCAAGCAGGTGGTCTTTGTGACAGGGATTTGCCTTCCTGCACTCATGAAAATCTGCCCATGTTTGGCCGAGGTGTAAGACTGAAAAATCGCAGTTGATGCAGACTTGTGCCAGCAACTCCTTCACCCTTGCTTCCCTTTAGGAGCTAAAATCTCCAAAGATTCACTCCTCACTGAGCATGTTCAAGCCTCTCACAGTTCCTAGGGCTGACCAGACTGCGCATGCACTATTCCCACAAAGCAACTGAACATGCTTCATCCTCTCATAACTCTTATATGCGACCTGATCTCATGTGTGTCATCACCACAGAGCAATTACAGCTCAGCTTGCAAAGCATGGGCATACTCTGTATGACCCAGGGGCAAAACCAGACTTACCCTGTAATGACTGCTTCTGGCCAGAGTGGGGCCATGTACTGGAACTGATGGCAGAGAGCCTGTTGTTCTTGTGCTCTCAGTGAATCCATTGCTGGTACCCAGACGGCATGGAGGAAGAAGCCATCTGATTCAAAAGCAGAGAGGACAACAGCCAGACAGGGAGGAAGGGAAAGGAGTAGATCGGAATAAGAAGTCTGCTGAAACTGGGACTGGAGTGGAGGAAGGGAAAAGAAACCTGGACTGGCTGGGTAAGGAAGACTGATATCTAGGAGGTTTTCAGGGGGAACACATGGAAACTGATGAGGGGAAAGGGGAACTGGAATGGGGGAAACACTGACCTCAGATGAGGAGCTAGGGGAAGGAGGAATGTTGAGAGTAGAAACTGGTATGGGGTGGAAAATGGGTGGTGAGGAGGGGAAACAGATCTGACAAGGGGTTGCGGGGATGGAGTAGAACTAGAATTGTCTGGGCAAAAAGACTGCGATAAGAAGCAAAGGATGGGAATTGTATGAAGAGCCCAGAAAAGGAGATTAGCAGCGAATGAGTGTGGAAGGAGGGGAGAGAGAGATTGGATGGGGAGCAGGGAAAATGGGACTGGCTGGAGAAGGAGACTGGGAGTGATGGGGATAGACTGGGAGTTGTGGGAGACTAGGACTTGGACAGCAAACCTGGAGGGGGGAGACTAATACTGGAAGGGTAAGAAGACTGGAACTGGGATGAGAAGCCTGAGGGCTGGAGATAGGGACTGAGTATGCAAGGAAAATGGGACTGGGACAAGGAGCCATGGGTGAAAAAAGATACGACTGAATTAGGAACAGGTTGGAGGGAATGAGGAAAGGGATCAGTCTTAGGAGGAATGGGTAGAAGAGTCTGTACCCACTAGAGCACACTCCCATCCAGAACCTGGAATGGAACCCGGGGTTCTTTAGTCTCCCAATTCCTCTGCTGCCAGCAAATAGCTGTGAAACCAATTGACAGAGTGTGTGTTTCATCCCCCTCCAGTGATGGGTGACAAAGGATGACAAAATTCTACTGCTATCAGTTACTGTGTTAGCTCAAGTGGCAGAGGTGTGTATAGTGGATCTGAAGTGTCCAACACAGCTGATGATCCCTGTGGGTGTCTGTCACAGGGTCCGCACAGGTTTCCTCCTTCTCCCCCTGTGCTTAGGCTGGCCAAATAAGAGTCCTCATGCCTTCTTCCGGTGTTTCACCCTTGTGCTTTTATTTACAGTGCTACAGTGTAGTCTCCCTTTATCCCCCAACAGTTATCCCCTTTCTAACCCGTTCCAGGGTCTCCTGGCCCATGAGGCTCCCTTCCTGTGGAGAGGAGACAGAGCTGTAGCCTCCTATCCCCTCCCAGGCTAGCCTCCTGACTGAGCTTTCTCTAGGGCTTTTATAAAGCCCTTCCCTTCCTCAGCCCAGCTGCCGCTACTTAGCTCAAGTCCTTGCTGTGAGCCGGCCCTCATTAGGGCCTGCAGCTGGGCTCTCTGCTGGCTGCCTGGGCCCCTGCATCTGGCTTCCCTATCAGAAAGCAGGGCTTAGCCAGCATTTTGGCAGGGCATTCAAGGGGTTTTACCCCTTCCCTGCCACAGTGTCAATATGATGCAACATGATGGAAGTTCCTTTTTTTCCCTAGTTTAAAAAACCCCCTGAAAATAACACACACAAACTACATTAAAGGTACATCATTAAGGTTTTAAAGTCAAGGATTCAATATTTAGGAAAAGCCATAATTAGAATTTCCTGTGCAACTTTAATTTGGTCCCCTAGAGCATATGCATTATGATTAAGGCTAAGATTTTGTCATGAATGTTTTTAGTAAAAGTCATGGACAGGTCACGGGCAATAAACAAAAATTCATGGAAGCCGTGACCTGTCTGTGACTTTTGCTACTCTATGATTTCCCCTGCCACCATGGTGGCTGGGAGCTGTGAGGTTCCCCCTCTGCCCATGGTGGCTGGGAGCTGCAGTGTGACCGTATTTCCCAAAGAGAAAACAGGACACTCCCAGCCACTTGCCTGAGGCATCCCTGTTTTTTCCCTGCCTGTCTTTCCTAAGCAAGCTGTACCCTTCTAAACCAATATTCCAGTCATGTGTATTATCCCACCAAGTCTCTGTGATGCCATCTGTCATAGTTGTGATTATTCACTAGTATTTCTAGTTCTTCCTGTTTATTCTCCTTCTTGTATTAGTATACAGACATCTAAAATACTGATTTGATTTCCTTTCTGTGTACCCTCTTATCTCTCCTTTGTCCCTACTGTAATTGCTCATTCTCCCCACAGACTTTGACCCTTCTCCCAAGTCTCCATCTTTTTGACTTACCTGTGGGCTTTTGTTTCCTTCCCCCATTGAATCTAGTTCAAAGCCCTCCTCACTAGGTTAGCCATACTGTATCCAAAGATACTCTTCCCCTTCCTTGATAGGTAGACCCCATCTCCGCTCAGCAGTCTTTATTCCTGGAACAGCATCCCATGGTCAAGGAAGCTAAACCCCCCTGCTGACACCATCAGCGCAGCCAGGCATTCACCTCGCCAATGCATCTGCCTGTGCCCTTACCCTTGACTGGAAGGATCAAAGAGAACACCACTTGTGCCACCAACTCCTTCACCCTTACTCCCAGAACCCGGTAGTCACTTCTGATCTGCTCAAGGTCATGCCACAGTATTATTGCCCATATGGACAGGTGGCATGGGATAGTAGGGCTGGATGATCCTCGACAATCCCTATGTAATGTCTCTATTCAGGCCCTTGGGAGGCAGCACACTTCTCAAGTGCCATGTCAGACCAGTAGATGGATGCCTCTGACCCCCTCGGAAGAGAATCACCGACCACCACTACCCTGCGTTTCTTCTTGGGAGTGGTGGCTGCGTTCCAGCTGTTGGGGTACAGAGCTTCTCCAACTTTGAGGACGATTACTCATCCCTCATTGCCAGGGCAGTATAATGATTCTTCATCTCTGTGGTCGGTGAGGTGGGAGCAGGGGTGGAGCACTGCCTGCCACCCCAAGTAACCAGAAGCCAGCATCCTCCTTGTGACAGAGCCATAGCTTCCTCCCCCTGTGGTGTGACAGCAGTCTTCTCTAGCTGGGTAGCTTCCTCAGCCTTGAAGGTCTCCATATGATCCATATGTGACCCCCTCATAGGAGACTGCACCTCCGAGTGCTCCAGGTTTGGCTCAACTCAATCTCTCACTCCTAGATTCACTATTTGGACTTACTTGTAAGCATTCTGCTGAAGGAATGGTCCTCACTAGATTGGTGGATGAACCAGGACAATGTATGTTGTGGAGTCCCATTTGCTCTGCCTACTCTGTCCATGATTTTAGTAATGAACCCTTCAACCATGGGTTGGGAGTGCATTTGGGCGTCTTCCAAGCCCATGGGCTTTGGTCTCCTCAAGAAGCAAAATTACACATAAATGTCTTCAAGCTAAGAGCAATTTTCTGTGCATGCCAAAGCTTTCCACCTCATAAATGGGATAAGATTCTCCAAGTACACATCGACAACATTACAGTGATGTTTTGCATCAACAAGCAAGGGGTCACAAAGTCAAACAGACTGTGAAAGTAGGCAATCAATTTGTGGAATTTCTGCATACAGAACTCCATACTCTCAGGACATCTCACTTACCGGGAATTCAGAATACTCTGGGAGACCATTTAGCATGTCTTTCACCTCAAAGTAGGAGTGGCCACTTTAATATCCTGGCTATGGTGTTTCATATGGGGGGGGTTTCCGAAAGTGGGGACCTGTTTGCACCTGACAGGACAGGGAATGTCCTGAATTTTGTTCCAAGGCAGGTCACAGCCTCGGGTCAATCTAGGATGCTTTCCTCCTCTCCTGGAGCAAGGTCTGATTGTATGCTTACTCGTTAGTGCCCCTAATTCCCAGGGTCATCCTCAAAACTGAAGCAAGTTTGAGGAATAATGATCCTTATAGCTCCAGGATCATTGGGATAAATGTGGTATTCTGAGCTCCAGCACATATCTGCCAGGGAGTCTCTGCTTCTGCGATTTAATAAATAATCTTATGATCACATAGAATCATGGGCGTGTGCTGCACCTGAATCTTCAGAAGCTGCATCTGACAGCGTGGTTCATAAGTAGTTAAATGCAGAAGAAGCATGTTGCTCAGTGGCAGTCCAGGATGTCCTCCTTAGTAGTAGGAAGACTGTCTACAAGGACTAGTTACGTGACTAAGTGGAAATGTTTCTTTTTCTGAGCAGCATCCCACAAACTATTACCTTCACACATGTAGATTCAAGAAATTTTAGACTGTCTCTCTCATTAAGCAATATAGTCTGTCCCTAAACCCTCATACAGTTCATTTGAATTCAGTTTCAGCATTTCATCCTAAAATCAATGATAAAAGTGTGGTCACTAACCCAATTCCTTAAAGATGTAAATAGATTATTTCCTTCTGTTCATGGCCCAGTGCCCACTTGTGACTTAAATTTAGTATTGTCTGTTCTTATGAGTCCCCCACTCAAGCTGTTGGCATCTTGTTCATTTTTGCATCTCTCAGTGAAGGTAGCCTTTGTAGTGGCTGCTTTCAGAGTAACAGCCATGTTAGTCTGTATTCGCAAAAAGAAAAGGAGTACTTGTGGCACCTTAGAGACTAACCAATTTATTTGAGCATAAGCTTTCTTGAGCTACAGCTCACTGTAGTGGCTATCACCTTAGTCAGGAGAGTGGGGGAATTACAGGGGCTTGTCATGGATCTGCAACACACTTTTTTATAAGGACAAAATTCAGCTAAGACCTCATCCTAAGTTTCTGTCAAAGGTGGTTTCCAATTTCCACCTTAATCAACCTATATATTTACCATTTTTTCCCCACAAAGCCACGTGCTCAGAAAGGTGAACAAAAGCTGCACGTCCTAGATTTGCATTGAGCTTTCTCTTTTTACCTGGGCAGAAAAAAACCTTTCACGGTTTCTGCCCAGTAACTTGTTTCCTGTGCAGAATGCAAGAAAGGGGTACTGGTTCTCATGGGTGACTTTAATTTTCCTGATATTTGCTGGGAGAGCAATACAGCGGTGCATAGACAATCCAGGAAGTTTTTGGAAAGCCGTAGGGGACAATTTCCTGGTGCAAGTGCTAGACGAGCCAACTAGGGGGGGAGCTTTTCTTGACCTCCTGCTCACAAACAGGGAAGAATTAGTGGGGGAAGCAAAAGTGGATGGGAATCTGGGAGGCAGTGACCATGAGATGGTCGAGTTCAGGATCCTGACACAGGGAAGAAAGGTAAGCAGCAGGATACGGACCCTGGACTTCAGGAAAGCAGACTTGGACTCCCTCAGGGAGCGGATGGGTAGGATCCCCTGGGGGACTAACATGAAGGGGAAAGGAGTCCAGGAGAGCTGGCTGTATTTCAAGGAATCCCTGTTGAGGTTATAGGGACAAACCATCCCGATGAGTCGAAAGAATAGTAAATATGGCAGGCGACCAGCTTGGCTTAATGGTGAAATCCTAGCGGATCTTAAACATAAAAAAGAAGCTTACAAGAAGTGGAAGGTTGGACATATGACCAGGGAAGAGTATAAAAATATTGCTCGGGCATGTAGGAATGAAATCAGGAGGGCCAAATCGCACCTGGAGCTGCAGCTAGCAAGAGATGTCAAGAGTAACAAGAAGGGTTTCTTCAGGTATGTTGGCAACAAGAAGAAAGCCAAGGAAAGTGTGGGCCCCTTACTGAATGAGGGAGGCAACCTAGTGACAGAGGATGTAGAAAAAGCTAATGTGCTCAATGCTTTTTTTGCCTCTGTCTTCACTAACAAGGACAGCTCCCAGACTGCTGCGCTGGGCATCGCAACATGGGGAGTAGATGGCCAGCCCTCTGTGGAGAAAGAGGTGGTCAGGGACTATTTAGAAAAGCTGGACGTGCACAAGTCCATGGGGCCGGACGAGTTGCATCCGAGAGTGCTAAAGGAATTGGCGGATGTGATTGCGGAGCCATTGGCCATTATCTTTGAAAACTCGTGGCGAACGGGGGAAGTCCCAGATGACTGGAAAAAGGCTAATGTAGTGCCAATCTTTAAAAAAGGGAAGAAGGAGGATCCTGGGAACTACAGGCCAGTCAGCCTCACCTCAGTCCCCGGAAAAATCATGGAGCAGGTCCTCAAGGAATCAATCCTGAAGCACTTAGAGGAGAGGAAAGTGATCAGGAACAGTCAGCATGGATTCACCAAGGGAAGGTCATGCCTGACTAATCTAATCGCCTTCTATGATGAGATTACTGATTCTGTGGATGAAGGGAAAGCAGTGGATGTATTATTTCTTGACTTTAGCAAAGCTTTTGACACTGTCTCCCACAGTATTCTTGTCAGCAAGTTAAAGAAGTATGGGCTGGATGAATGTACTATAAGGTGGGTAGAAAGTTGGCTAGATTGTCGGGCTCAACGGGTAGTGATCAATGGCTCCATGTCTAGTTGGCAGCCGGTATCAAGTGGAGTGCCCCAGGGGTCGGTCCTGGGGCCGGTTTTGTTCAATATCTTCATAAATGATCTGGAGGATGGTGTGGATTGCACTCTTAGCAAATTTGCAGATGATACTAAACTGGGAGGAGTGGTAGATACGCTGGAGGGCAGAGATAGGATACAGAGGGACCTAGACAAATTGGAGGATTGGGCCAAAAGAAACCTGATGAGGTTCAATAAGGATAAATGCAGGGTCCTGCACTTAGGACGGAAGAACCCAATGCACAGCTACAGACTAGGGACCGAATGGCTAGGCAGCAGTTCTGCGGAAAAGGACCTAGGGGTTACAGTGGACGAGAAGCTGGATATGAGTCAGCAGTGTGCCCTTGTTGCCAAGAAGGCCAATGGCATTTTGGGATGTATAAGTAGGGGCATAGCGAGCAGATCGAGGGACGTGATCGTTCCCCTCTATTCGACATTGGTGAGGCCTCATCTGGAGTACTGTGTCCAGTTTTGGGCCCCACACTACAAGAAGGATGTGGATAAATTGGAGAGAGTCCAGCGAAGGGCAACAAAAATGATTAGGGGTCTGGAACACATGACTTATGAGGAGAGGCTGAGGGAACTGGGATTGTTTAGTCTGCAGAAGAGAAGAATGAGGGGGGATTTGATAGCTGCTTTCAACTACCTGAGAGGTGGTTGCAAAGAGGATGGTTCTAGACTATTCTCAGTGGAAGAAGATGACAGGACAAGGAGTAATGGTCTCAAGTTGCAGTGGGGGAGGTTTAGGTTGGATATTAGGAAAAACTTTTTCACTAGGAGGGTGGTGAAACACTGGAATGCGTTACCTAGGGAGGTGGTAGAATCTCCTTCCTTAGAAGTTTTTAAGGTCAGGCTTGACAAAGCCCTGGCTGGGATGATTTAATTGGGGATTGGTCCTGCTTTGAGCAGGGGGTCTGACTAGATGACCTCCTGAGGTCCCTTCCAACCCTGATATTCTATTATTCTATGATTACAACCCAGAAAGTCTCAAAATGGATTACCAGTTGCATCTCTGTGTCTTATGTGGCAGTGGACAGGATGCTACCTGAAGAGTTGACAGCACACTGTACCAGAGCATGTGCAGCATGGGGCATGTCCCTATTCTGGACATTTGTGGCGCAGCAACGTGGTCTTTGATCCACATGTTTACTAGTCACTATGCTCTTATGAAGAGATGAAGTGAAAGTGGGAAAAGCAGTCTTGCGCTCCCTGTTCTGATGAGCCTCAGAGCCCTAGTGCCCTTGCTAATAGCTTGGGAGTCACCGACAGTATAATGGACAGAAGCAAGCACTCTAAGAAGAAAAACAGTAACTTACCTCCTAACTGTTGTTGTTCAAGCTGTGTTGCATACGTCCATTACACGACCCTCCTTTCTTCCCTAATACATTAGTGTCTACCATCTGTTTTTGGTGTGAAGGAACTGAAGGAGGTGCAGGGCGACTCCACCCTTTATACCCTTGGTACAGAGCATGAGAAGCCAGGGTGGGTGGAGGCAACCCAATGAGTACCACTAGGGAAAACTCTCCGATGCTGATGCATGAGACAGACAGACACAAACCTACAAAAAGAACAGGAGTACTTGTGGCACCTTAGAAGACTAACAAATTTATTTTAGAGCATAAGCTTTCATGAGCTACAGCTCACTTCATCGGATGCACAGAATGGAACATATAGTAAGATATATATATACACACACACACATATACATACATACATACATACATACATACATACATACATACAGGTAAGTTGGAAGTTACCCTACAAACTGTGAGAGGCTAATTAGTTAAGATGAGCTATTATCAGCAGGAGAAAAAAACTTTTGTAGTGATGATCAAGTTGGCCCATTTAGACAGTTGACAAGAAGGTGTGAGGATACTTAACATGGGGAAATCGATTCAATATGTGTAATGACCCAGCAATTCCCAGTCTCTATTCAAACCCAAGTTAATGGTATCTAGTTTGCATATGAATTCAAGTTCAGCAGTTTCTCATTGGAGTGATGAAGTGAGCTGTAGCTCATGAAAGCTTATGCTCAAATAAATTTGTTAGTCTCTAAGGTGCCACAAGTACTCCTTTTCTTTTTTCATTGGAGTCTGTTTTTGAAGCTTTTCTGTTGCAAAATTGCCACCCTTAAATCTTTTACTGAGTGGCCAGAGAGGTTAAAGTGTTCTCCTACCAGTTTTTGAATGTTATGATTCCTGATGTCAGATTTGTGTCCATTTATTCTTTTGCGTAGAGACTGTCTGGTTTGGCCAATGTACATGGCAGAGGGGCATTGCTGGCACATGATGGCATATATCATATTGGTTGATGTGTAGGTGAACGAGCCCCTGATGGTGTGGCTAATGTGATTAGGTCCTATGATGGTGTCACTTAAATAAATATGTGGACAGAGTTGGCATCGGGCTTTGTTGCAATGATAGGTTCTTGGGTTAGTGTTTTTGTTGTGTGGTATGTGGTTGCTGGTGAGTATTTGCTTCAGGTTGGGGGGCTGTCTGTAAGCAAGGATTGATCTGTCTCCCAAGATCTGTGAGAGTGAGGGATCATTTTTCAGGATAGGTTGTAAATCTTTGATGTGCTAGAGGTTTTAGTTGGGGGCTGAAGGTGACAGCTAGTGGCATTCTGTTGTTTTCTTTGTTGGGCCTGTCCTGTAGTAGGTGACTTCTGGGTACTCTTCTGGCTTTGTCAATGTGTTTTTTCACATCAGCAGGTGAGTATTGTGGTTTTAAGAATGCTTGATAGAGATCTTGTAGGTGTTTGTCTCTGTCTGAGGGATTGGAGCAAATGCGGTTGTATCTTACAGCTTGGCTGTAGACAATGGATCATGTGGTGTGTCCTGGATGGAAGCTGGAGGCATGTAGGTAAGTACAGTGGTCAGTAGGTTTCTGATACAGGGTGGTGTTTATGTGACCATTGCTTATTAGCACAGTATTGTCCAGGAAATGGACCGCTTGTATGGATTAGTCTAGGCTGAGGTTGATGGTGGGATGGAAATTGTTGAAATCATGGTGGAATTTCTCAAGGGCTTCTTTTTCCATGAGTCCAGATGATGATGATGTCATCAATGTAGCGCAAATAGAGTAGGGGAGTTAGGGGACGAGAGCTAAGGAAGCATTGTTCTAAGTCAGCCATAAAAATGTTAGCATACTGTGGCGCCATGCTGGTACCCATAGCAGTGCCACTGACTTGACACCTACAGTGTAATGGACATATGAAACAGATCTTGAAGAACCACAGTTATGAGAATGAGAGTAACCTTTTTTTTTCCAGTACAGTTTTGTATATTCTAATACTTCATATCAACATGAGCTAGCCATTCTCTGTTGCTAGATTCTACTAGTAGACCTTATCTGCTCAGAGATAAAACTTTGTGGTATACTTTGCTAATTTAGGCTTAAATTGTCTTGGTTAATATTCTTGTCAAAGTAAGTTGCAATGTGTTTTTAACAGTAATTCAGTGAAAATAAGTAGGATACCAAGTACAATACCAAGCTGGGAAGGGTTGCAAGCTCTTAGGAAGACTGCTGTGAAGAGCAGGGTGATAAATTGTTCTCCTTATCCAGTGAGGAAAGGACAAAAAGTAATGGGCTTAAATTAGAGCAAGGGAGATTTAGGTTAGACATTAAGAAAAACTTCCTAACTGTAAGGAGGATTAAGCACTGGAACAAATGATCTAGTGAGGTTGTGAAATCTGTGTCACTGGAGGTTTTTAAAACAGGTTGGACAAATACTTGTCAGAGATGGTCTAGATAATACTTAGCCCTGCCTCAGTGCAGGGGACAGGACTAAATGATATATTAAAGTCCCTTTCAAGCCTATATTTCTATGATTCTATGATAATTGAAATTAATATTTATTGAGCAAATTTGTTACTGGTTTTTAAAAAAGAGTATATTTGCCCATTTACATCTTGAGTTTCTAATTTTGGGTCTAAAATATTCTGCTGCTGCCTAGAAATTTTCTTGCTAAATCCATTGACACTTTTTTTAATCTAACAAATACTGAACCTTACCAAGATGAGCTGTCTAATTTTAAACAGCTCTGTATCTTCCTTCTTCTTAGATAGTTCTACCTGACTTATTTTCAATTCCATACCAAAAATGGACATGAAACTGAAAACAGGAACCCAGAAAATCCATAGTAATGTCAATATAATCCAAATCCCAAGAAAAGTTTTATCTTTGACACTGTGATGAAACTAACTTCATTCAAAACATGAAATAGATTTAAATTGATCAAATATGGGGCAAAACTAAAGGATAACACTATTCTTTGAAGTGACTAAACTATAAGGCATGCCACTAGAAAATGGTCTGTGCCACTGTTTCTCACTCTATAGGGTCTCAGTACTCATAGATTGAGTTCATTCTGCCTCACATTCAACAAAAGCTGAAGGAACACAAAAATAGTACCTCCCCGGAGCAAACAGCTGGGCTTTTGAAATGCTTGATTGTGCCCATAATCTGGTAGAATTTTCCACTGAGCACCTTTATGCTGGAGAAGAATGGAGTTTTTTTTGCCCCTGATGGCCCTGGATCACTTTGGATACAGGGTTTTGAACATTGTCAAGTGGGTGTACTGAATTTGTTTCATCACCTTCCTTTGGTTTGCTCTCTCAAGACTAGCAATTTAAGGAAAATGTATTGTAAGAAATTCAGTTCTTGTCAACGAATAATGGCATGCTTATGCCACCGAGCAAAAGAATGAATAGATTTTATTCCACATAACCATTTTGGTGCTGCAGGCAGATTCTTCTGCCTACAGCATTAATTGGACACTGTCAAGGGGAGAGATGACCAAGACAGACAGCAGGGTTAGGGTTTAACATTATGGTTACTGGAGGGAAAGATTGATGACTTGCTGAGTTACCTATGATGTCAGTGCTACTGCTCAAGCTCTTCTTCTTTCTGCGGTTCCAAATGGGCACTGTGAAGAGTAAGTTGTTATGAAACTGAAGAAAAGAAGAGCAGCAAATTTACAACAAATATGCAACAATATTTAGGCTTACTGGCAGTATCCATTAAAATTGTTTCAGGTTCAGGGTAGAGGCTGCATTCCTGCCTCTCCCACCACTTGCTATCTTGACCAAATAAGCAGCAAGGTGTGTGAATCTCTAGTCCTGATTTCCTTCCAGAAATTAGATGTGATCTTAGTAATATTTTTCTATCTCCATCCTAATGAGGCCTTTCACTGTATACTCAATGTGGAACCATCTAAAGGTCTTAGAATCCTTTTTATGTTTCTTTTTATTCACTCTGGACTGTCATGCTGTATCCAAGATAGCCCTTTCTACGTTACATTTTTCATTGTTATTCTGTAGTCATTCCTACAACTTCAGTCATTTGAAGTCACATTTGGTCTGAAGGATGTGTGCTGCTTCTGCACCCTACACATTCTCATGCTCCGATCTGAGGACATATATGAAAGGGTAAATCCACCACTGCTCTAGTTCCTTCTTAACTATCTGTGGCTAGAGCGGAACATGCGGAGCCTGTTAACTTTTGTGTAGCTAACTTGCTTGTTTTGTCTATTTGTTTAATTCTTTGTTGTTTTTATTTTCTCCAACACACACTGTGTGTCTTGGGGGGGTTCCCTGACCCCTGTTATATTAATTTAGATGGAATATAGGCATGTAAAGATGTTAATTTAGTTACTGTCTAATATTAAACGCTTTTAAACAAGGTTTGGGGTTGGTATACAGAGACTTCAGCCTGCATAGTACCCTGGCAAACACACCAGTAAAAATTCTTTCAACCTTTTATAAAATATAAAAACAGGAAAAACAGTTAAAGCATGTGAAATGTAAAATATTAAATAAGGCTTTTATTTTAACAACATCTCTTGTTTCCTTTGCCTTTAGCTGTTGTGCAGTCTCTCAGATGGTATCAAAGATGGTAATAACTGTCCTTTTGGGGAAAAGAGAAAGGGGTTAGCTGAATGGGCTAGAGCTGCTGTTGTTGATGTTAAAGTCCAATCGTGTTTAATCCTAGGTGATGTTTGTGATTCAGATGGAGCCAGTAGAGCTGGCGATGTCATTTGGGTCCTTCTCTCTGGCCTGATGTGATCAGCACCCCTCTCAGGATCAGGATGATGAAGGCTTGGGGTACCAGATGACAGTGGGAGTGGCAGCCATGATGATGAAGCTCTCTCCAGTAGCCAGTTTTTTTTTCTCCCCAAAATCTTTCTGATTTGCCTGTCTTTGTGACCACCTCTTTGTCTCCTGACAGCAGACCTGCTGACCAAAGAATTGGGCATAGTGACTCACCCAAATCTTTTGTTGTTGCATCTCAAAGCCTGGCTCCTCAGTGGCTCCTGTGTGTAATGGGTTTGTTTTCTCTAAGAACAGATGAGTAGTAGAAAACCATGCATGGGAAAGACTTACTTGCCAAAGTGGAAGCGATTCCAGTCCTGGTGCATCCCGTGGGCATTCTTTCTCTCCAAATCACACCTCACTCAATATTTGGAACACCTGCTGAATTAAAAAACCCCGGGCTTGTTACTGAGCTCCATCAAAGTCCATCTGGCTGCTGTTAACAATATTTCATCTACCAGTTGAAGAGCTTTCAGTATTCACACACTCTATGACTGCAAGGTTCATTTAGGGTTTGACCAATCTTTTCCCTCATGTTACAGTACCTAGTCCACCTTGGGACTTTATTCTAGTTCTTAATGCATTGAGGAAGCTACCTCTAGAGCCCATTGGGGGCTGTTCTCTTCTCCATTAATCCTTCAAGACCTCATTCCTTGTAGCCATTACTTTGGCCAGAAGGGTGGGGGAGTCTTTCTGACAGATCAACCCTACATAGTGGTTTAGCTGGACAAAGTGACTTTACACCATCATCCTCCCTTCTTGTGGAAGGTCTCATCAAATTTTCACATCAATCAGGACACTCGGGTGCCAGTCTCCTAACGCAAACCCCAGACTTCAAGGAAAGAAGCCAGTCTTCACACTCTGAATATAAGAAGAGCTCTTGTATTCTACTTAGAAGGACTAAGCCGTTTAGACCCTTTTCTAGACACTCTGTCCCTTTCACAGCCAGGATGAAAGGAGTTCCTATTTCTACCCAAAGACTATCAAAATGGGTCTCATTTTACAAAATGGGTCTCATGTTACAAAAAGTTCTGAAGTGCACCCCTGCCCCCGCCCCCCCAGCTAGGGTAACTGTACATTCCAACAGGGCACAATTCATCTCTGTTGCCCTGCTTAAGGACATTTGCAGAGTTGCCACCTGATCATCTGTGCAGTTTTTCCTGGCACTGTGCTATTCGTCTCTCATCCAGGGTAAATGAAGCCTTTGATGTGGTTGTTCTCAGAACTGTACTAGATCAGTCTCCTCAGCACCCACTTTTGTCGTTGGGGCTCTGCTTGGGAGTCATCTAAAGGGAGCACCCATAAGGGCGACTATTTGAAGGAGGGGAAATTATTTACTTGTACAGTAACTGCAGTTCTTTAAGATGTTTTGTCCCTATGGGTGCTCCAGTACTTATCCTCATTTCTCTCTGCTTCAGAGTCCTTGCCTTGCCAGATTTCATAGTTGAGAAGGAAGTGAAGCAGTGGTGGGCCCTCCCCTCCCTAGATTGGAGAACAGGAATATATAGGGTGCAGGCGTGGATTCTCGGACACTGCTGCCAAAAATCTCTGGTTTGAAAGTGCTCAGTAAAGCATACATCTAATGTGGAGCACCTGCAGGGGTAAAACATCTTAAAGAACTCCAGCTGCTGTACAGGAAAGTAACCTCTCCTTTACCTGTTGTCTCAAGTAGAGACATTAATCTGTATCTACGTTGAAGATCGGTTTCTGTTTGGGAGATTGGTAAGGTTGTCACAAGGAGTTCTAGGAGTTACAAAATATCATTGCCTGGACTGAGTCTCAAGTTACAATCAAACAATATGCCTTTTAATATGATTAAATGTATATATCCAGAAACAAAAGATGTAGGCCATACTTACAGGATGGGGATTCTGTCATGGGAAGAAATGACTCTGAAAATTTTTGGGGGGGTCATGGTGGATAATCAGCTGAACATAAGCTCCCAGTGTGACGCTGTGGCCAAAAAAGCTAATGTGATGCTGGGATGCATAAATAGGGGAATCTCAAGTATAATCTCAAAGAGGTTATTTTACCTCTGTTTTTGGCACTGGGGAGACCGCTGCTGGAATACTATGTCCAGTTCTGTTATCCACAGTTCAAGAAGGATGTTGATAGATTGGAGAGGGTTCACAGAAGAGCCATGAGAATGATTAAAGGATTAGAAAAAATGCCGTACAGTGATAGGCTCAGCGCTCAGTCTATTTAGCTTAACAAAGAGATGGTTAAAGATGTCCTGGTCACAGTCTATAAGAATCTACATAGTGAACAAATATTAATAATGGGCTCTTGTAGTCTAGCAGAGAAAGGTATAACACAATTCAATGGCTGGAAGTTGAAGATAGACAAATTCAGACTGGTATTAAAGTGTAAATTTTTGACAGTGAGGGTAATTAACCATTGGAACAACTTACTAAGGGTTGTGATGGATTCTCCATCGCTGACAATTTTAAAATCAAGAGTAGATGTTTCTCTAAAACATACGCTGTAGGAATTATTTTGGGGAAGTTCTGTGGCCAGTGTTATGCATGAGGTCAGACTGAATGATCACAGTGGCCTTGGAATCTATGAATATATGAATTTTAGGTTTGGCTCATCAATATTATAGAATCTGTTCCTCAGCTGAGTGGACTCAGCACTCTTTTTCCCCTATTAGTTTACTTTTGTAAAGCTGTCTCTGTTTTGATACCTCAAAACAAAAGCAAGAATATTTTATTTCCTCATGTTGGCAGAATTAAATTTTTATTTTTTTTATAATTTTGATAGTTAATGTTGTTTAAACATTTTTTATTTTTATCAGTTTAAATTTTCACAGTTGTGAAAAATTATGGGTTTTAAACGTTGCTTTCAATTTTTATCTATTGAAATGTTCAGTTATGGAAAATTATGGGGGAGTCAAAAGGTAGGGCTGGTCAGGCCACAATTATTTAATGAAAGTAGACACTGAGATTCAAGAAGTTTTGGTTTTTAAACAGTTATAAAACTAATTGTCAGCATCACATGTCACTATATACAAAGTAAATATTCTTAAATCAAACCCTAATATGTTGTCAAGTAATACTTTTCTTACTTTGCCTATATGTAAATTTTGATTATTATCAATGAAAATATTTTTTAGTCAGTTTTTGAGTGTATAATGAAATCAATATTTACCAATAAAAATCTAATCCTTCCAAGCCTACTCATGTTGCATATTATGGAAATGGTTTTCTGCCAAGGTATATTAGAATCATAGAAGGTTAGGGTTGGAAGGGACCTCAGGAGGTCATATAGTCCACCCCCCTGCTTGAAGCAGGACCAATCCCCAATTTTTGCCCCAGATCCCTAAATGGCTCCCTCAAGGATTGAACTCACAACCCTGTGTTTAGCAGGCCAATGCTCAAACCACTGAGCTATTTTGCAAATTGGTGTTTTTACATGGACACATGCCTGAAGCTTTAGTACTGAAGAGTAGGGATATGCTATTACACCTCTCCCCTACCCCCCATCAGAAAAAATTAAGTTGCTTAATTATTATTCTAAATGTGTTTAGGTACAGGGGTTCCAGATATATTCCCAACATAGAATATGTTTTTAATGTCATTGCAGTTGTTTTACATGTATGACTAAGGTTAAGATTTGTCACGGTTCTTTTTAATAAAAGTCATGGGCAGGTTGTGGGCAATAAACAAAAATTCACATAAGCCTGCAACCTGTCTTTAACAAAATAACCCGGGGGGGAGGGGGAGAGGCTGACAGAAGTCATGGAGGTTCATTAAAATCACAGAATCAGTGACCCCTGTGAGTAAATTGTATCCTTATCTATGACTATTGGAAAAGTACCATCTGTTAGGGAATGTATGAGTCATCAGGACTTCTAACAAGGACAGGTGTGCACTGCTCTCCTATTAGTTCATGGCATTATATTTATACCTGCCAGTCACAATCATGAGGCACAAAGTCAAGAGTTTGGCTAGATCTGCTATGACTATACAGCTTCATTTCAAGAATTACAGGTAAACAGTTTCTTGTGCATGCTTGTGTGTTATAATTGTGGTATAACCTGTATTATACATGAAACACTGTTGTAATTTCTTTTTTAGGAATAGGCTGTATCTAGTGTACTAGGATCAATAGCTTAACTCTAAAAATGAACTAAGAGCACTAGTTTAAACTGCATCAAACTGAACCACTCTTCTTCTAATAAGAAAAAAGAAAAGGAGTACTTGTGGCACCTTAGAGACTAACCAGTTTATTTGAGCATGAGCTTTCGTGAGCTACAGCTCACTTCATCGGATGCTATGCATCGATGCTATGCTATGCATCCGATGAAGTGAGCTGTAGCTCACGAAAGCTCATGCTCAAATAAACTGGTTAGTCTCTAAGGTGCCACAAGTACTCCTTTTCTTTTTACGAATACAGACTAACACGGCTGTTACTCTGAAACCTGTCTTCTTCTAATGCCAACTATGCATTATGCACTGTACATTGGTATACCAGCAGATGGCACTAATACATTAATTACCTTGGCAAAGTACTTTATATGGAGCTAATACAACATGAAATTGCTCTGTCATGCATGGTTTAGGATACACTCTTTTCTGCAAAATTAATATCTTTGATTTATTTTCCTCAGAATGTATTTTGATTTTAAGTTTTATTACAAAAGATAAATCACTTTCACAACTTATGTAGTTAACTGCAACAAAAAACTGTTAAGAGTGTAAAGATTGCAAAGTCATGCACTCAGTGTCAGCGTAAAGGTTGCCTGTGTAACTGTGATTCAGCCCACCTGTGCATATACATCATAATGCAGTTGTTAATTACATGATCACACACAGTTTTTTTCCTAAAGATGCCTGTCTCGTTCCTGTTACCGGATGGCTTATGCTTATGAGGATAAATCAGAGTTGTGTAGCGAAGGAGGCAGTTGTCTGTGAGATGCCTGTCTGCATTGTTGCAGAAGTTGGAAGGTGTGCAGTGAATAAGGCAGGGGATTGCAGGAAGAGAAAGGATGGTCCCATGCCTAGGACAGGTGAATGCTGTCCAGCTTGAAGAATTTATTTTATCCTTGTCTCTGCCACAGCATTCCTGTGTGATGCTGGGCAAGTCACTTTTAACTAAACATTTCACAGATAGCTAGTGTGTGTTCATCATTTTCTGGGTGCCCAGTTTGATACCATAGGCTATGATTTGCAGAAGTGCTGAGCATTCACAGCTGTAGCTGAAGTCAATGGGAACTATGCTTTGTGCATATTAAGTGTCATATGAAACCTAAGAACTCTGAAAATTCAGGTCCTAGGTGTCTTAAACTGGGCACCCAAAATTAATGGACACTTCTGATCTGAATCTCTCTGTGCCTCAAGTTTCCCATCTCTAAAATAGGGATAACACCACCTAATCTCATGGGGTGAAGTGAAAATAGATTTGTTAGTGTTTTTGAAGCAGTCAGATACTGAAGTGTTGAGTTACATAAAGTCCATGATGAAGTTAATAATTTTGTGATTGGAGCAGGGATTGAATAGAGTATAGTGACAAGACATGGGGCCACACTGAACAATGAGCATAAAATATTGAACAGCTGCTCATTAATTGGACACCATAAATCATGCGCACTGAATGATGCAGGGATCCTGTGGAAAAAGTGGTATGTGATCATGTAATTAAATACTGTATCATAATGCCTAGGCATGAGGGGGATGAATTCAGATTATATGGTCAATCTTAATGCCAGCATTTCCTAACTTTTGAGTGCTTGACGCTGTAAACCTAAAGTTCTTTTAATGTAGTTTTTTGTGTGTGATTTCCTAGGTTTTTAAAAAAGCTAACCGAAAAAACTGAAATTCCATCATGCATCATATTGACATCCACATAGGTCATCCACAGTGTTGGAACCAGATGTCTGCCACTTGAGCTAAGTGAGTAGCTGATAGCAGACATATCAGTCATCCTTTTGTGGATCAACACTAGAGAAGAATGAGGTGCATGCTTTGCCAGAAGGTTTTACAGATATTTGCTGACAGTGGAAGAATGTTGAGACTGGGGAATATTGGCTTCAATTCCAGGTTCTGGAGGGGAGTTTTCTGTAGTGGTCACAGACTCTTCTACTCCTGTTCTCCACCTCCCCCAAGCATGACTCCTTCAAACCTGTCCCCTTCAGCCTGTCTCTGTCCCTGTCCTCTCTCTCCCATCCCCACTCCAACTTCTCATTCCACTCTGTCTTCTTGCCTACTAAGTCCCAGTCTCTACCCAGTGGAAATCCTCATCCCAGTTTCCTCGCCCAGCCTGTCCCTATCTCCCACCCCATCTCCTCATTCAGTCTGTCTCTCCTCTCATCAGGAGTTCTTTGTCCGAGTATAACCCCCTCCATCATTCCCCAGCTTTCAGTCCTGTCTCCTTACCTCAGCTCTTCATCCAGTCTCAGTCATGTATTCCTGCACTATTCCCCACTGGCTCCCAGACTACTTTTTCAGCCGGTCTCATTATCGCCATTCGTCCACAACTCTTTGCCTAATCTGCTCCCATTGCTTCATGTCCCCTCTGCAGTTGTCAGCTGCTTTCTCCTGGGAGCCAGCAATTGGAGCACTGAGAGCACAGGAAAGACGTTCTCTTTGCTCTCAGTTCCTGTGCCTGATGCCACATATAGGCAGGAGGACTAATTGCAGGGAAAGTCCTGTTTAAGATCCTGCAGCCCTGAGCTGGAGCATGCTCAGTGTAAATGGAATCTTCTGATAATTTAGCTGGCGAATTCTAACAAGTCTGTAATAAGCATTTGCAAAATGAGATTTTTCAAAGACTTATAACTTGGCTAAATTCAGGTGTTTTTAAGCAAACACCAAATGGCACATCCCTGACACCAGAGCAATCCCTAAACCAAATGCTGAGTGTCTCCTCTGAAGCATGGAGGCACCACAGCTTCTCAGCAAAACATTTGTAAGAATTTTTTTTAACAAGGCCAAAACCATGTATTTCCCCCTAATGTTGTTCTTGGAAATAGATAAACCATTTTTTGCTGAAACTTATAAAAAAAAAAAATTCAGCCTGAGGTAGACATATGGCATGGAAAACTTAAGCCCAAATGGTTAACTTTTGGTAGAGTTATAAACAATTGAAAACGGGGATTTAAGATAGGATAGGAGTACTTGTGGCACCTTAGACTAACAAATTTATTTGAGCATAAGCTTTCGTGAGCTACAGCTCACTGCACTGGATGCATGCAGTAGAAAATACAGTGGGGAGATTTTATATACACAGAGAACATGAAACGGGTGTTACCATACACACTGTAATGAGAGTGATTAGGTAAGGGGAGCTATTACCAGCAGGAGAGAAAAAAAACCTTTTGTAGTGATAATCAAGGTGGGCCATTTCCAGCAGTTGACAAGAACATGTGAGGAACAGCGGGGGTGAAAATAAGCATGGGGAAATAGTTTTACTTTGTGTAATGACACATCCACTCCCAGTCTTTATTCAAGCCTAAATTAATGGTGTCCAGTTTGCAAATTAATTCCAATTCAGCAGTCTCTCGTTGGAGTCTGTTTTTGAAGTTTTTTTGTTGAAGAATTGCCACTTTTAGATCTGTAATCGAGTGACCAAAGAGATTGAAGTGTTCTCCAACTGGTTTTTGAATGTTATAATTCTTGACGTCTGATTTGTGTCCATTTATTCTTTTACGTAGAGACTATCCAGTTTGGCCAATTAATTAGCAAACTGGACACCATTAACTTAGGCTTGAATAAAGACTGGGAGTGGATGTGTCATTACACAAAGTAAAACTATTTCCCCATGTTTATTTTCCCCCCTACTGTTCCTCACATGTCCTTGTCAACTGCTGGAAATGGCCCACCTTGATTATCACTACAAAAGGTTTTTTTTCTCTCCTGCTGGTAATAGCTCCCCTTACCTAATCACTCTTGTTACAGTGTGTATGGTAACACCCATTGTTTCATGTTCTCTGTGTATATAAAATCTCCCCACTTTATTTTCCACTGCATGCATCCGATGAAGTGAGCTGTAGTTCACGAAAGCTTATGCTCAAATAAATCGGTTAGTCTCTAAGGTGCCACAAGTACTCCTTTTCTTTTTGCGGCTACAGACTAACACGGCTGCTACTCTGAAACCTGTCCTTAAGATAGGATGTATCATTCCATCTTAAATATAAGCAGTGCTACAAGCTCTGCCTTGAATTACGAATGCTCTAGTTGTCTATAATAAAGTAGTTCTTGGGTAAGAAAAGCAAAACTTTGACTGCCATTATTTCAGTTAAGCACCAAGATTATATTGTAAAAAGGGATTATGCTGTGAATTAGGTAGCTGGTTCCTGAGTTGTGGGTTATTTCATATCTTCAAGTATTTTTTCTAGTGTAAGTAATATGTTTTAGAAAGAATTTGTATAACACAAATACTTTCTATATAGATTCCTCTGAGAGGCTGTTGTACTCGCTGAGCACAGGGCATATGTTCCCTTGAAGTAGTCTGGAGCTAAAGATTTGGCTTGGTGCCCTGCAATGGTGGCCTTGTGATCCAAATAATTTTCTAGGATTCTCTGAATAGTTATAATCTTGTTTTCTTCGGAAAAGGTTAGAGCATACAAAGTTATTGAATTGCTGCAATTTCTTTAGACATTTATGTCCCGATTGTCGCTCCTGTGAGGTATTTCTGATGAACCTACCAGCTTGGTGTGTCATATGCCTTCAAGGCTGTATACTGTGGAGCTCCTTGAGGAGCTGGCTTTTCCGATGGAGACATATGGAGGAAAACTAGGTTGTGAATAGAAGAAGTTTTTTAATGTTTGGGTTTTTTCTGGATCCTGATTTCTGGATTGTGACCACTCACCCAATCTAGACTATTTGTATTTTTTGCCCCTTTGCAAGTACCAAAGGCATTTCAGGGTTTTAAGCCTTTCCTATGCCTCTTCTGCCTGGTCCTCAGAAGCTTTATTGAAACATTAAACCACACTTCTAAAAGAAATTCAAACTTGTAACTGTAGTTGCTTATCTATAAGTATATACAATATTTAGGACCCAAGTTAATATGTAAGGATTCTTGGAGAATTTATCCTTTGTAAGGCAGATTGAGGGCAAGGTCCGTCTCAGAAAGGAAATAATAGGATAACATTTCTATCCTGGATCTTGGCCATCTCCCTAAGTTTAGCCTATATGGAACCTAGTGAACAGTAAGGAAAAAGTAGGAGAGAGGGAGAGGTAAGAAATTGTAATAATAAAGAATAATCCTTCCCTAGAGACAGGAAATAAATAGAATAAATGACCACCACCTGTAACACCTTCCTACCAAAAAATGTTTCTACGGTGTCTGTAGTGCTTGAGTAAAGTGTTGATTTAGGAGTAGGTTGGTAGCTTGGGTATTTCTTCTGTAGTCACTCACTTTCAGCCCAACATCCAATGGCAATATAGCAAATGAAAAGGACAAATCCAGTGTCCATGTTTCAGTGTTGAACAAATGGTCTAAATGGTGGACGAGAAGCTGGATATGAGTCAACAGTGTGCCCTTGTTGCCAAGAAGGCTAGCAGCATTTTGGGCTGTATGAGTAGGAGCATTGCCAGCAGATCGAGGGATGTGATCATTCCCCGCTATTCGGCATTGGTGAGGCCTCATCTGGAGTACTGTGTCCAGTTTTGGGCCCCACACTACAAGAAGGATGTGGAAAAATAGGAAAGAGTCCATCAGAGAGCAACAAAAACGATTAGGGGGCTGGAGCACATGACTTATGAGGAGAGGCTGAGGGAACTGGGATTCTTTAGTCTGCAGAAGAGAAGAATGAGGGGGGATTTGATAGCTGCTTTCAACTACCTGAAAGGGGGTTCCAGAGAGGGTGGATCTACACCAGGGTTCGGCAACCTATGGCATGCATGCCAAAGACGGCACGCGAGCCCATTTTTAATGGCACGCTGCCGCCTGCCGGGGTCTCAGCAGGCAGCAGCATGCCATTAAAAATCCAGCCCAGCCCGCTCTTCTCCGCTTCCCGCCCCCTCCCGCGGAGGCAGAGGGCAGAAGCTTGGTCCTGCCGGCTCCCCTGCCTCTTCCCGAAGTGTGCTGGGTTCCTCCTCCTCCTCCCCCTCCCCGTCCCTACCGGCCGATCAGCTGATGGCCCTTGCGAGGGAGGGGATGGGGGAGGAGCGGAGTCAGCGTGCTCGCTGCTCCCGGCAGAGGCAGAGAAGAAGCAGAGGCAGGGCCTTGGGGAAGCAAGGCATATCCCCTCCAGCTCTCTGCCCTGACCCCCCCCTCACGCACACCCCCAAGACCCCTGCCCTGAGCCCTGTACCCCCCTCACACACCCAGCCCTCTGCTTGACTCCTTAACCCCCCCCCCATGACCCCAGCCCTGACTCTGGTACCCCCACACATTCCCAGGCCCCCCACACCCGATGCCCTGACTCTTGCAGCCCCCCACATACCCAGTCCCCCCACACCCCATGCACCCCCCCACATCCTGACTCTTGCACCCCCCACTTTCCCACCCCCACCCTGAGCACCAAATGGGAGCTCCTGCATCCCCCCCCCCCATTCCCACCTGCACCCCTCCCACCAAATGGGAGCTGCCCAGGCAAGCACTCCACACCCAAATCTCCTGCCCTAACCCTGAGCCCCCTCCCTCATTCTAGCTCCTGGCCAGACCCTACACCCCAACCCCCAGCCTGCTCCTTCACCCCCAGCCCTGTGCTCAGTACACTCCCACCCTCAGCTCAGTGCAGAGAGAGAGGAAGAGAATGGGCTAGAACCAGGGAGAAGTTAGGTACCCACTATATGTGGGCAGGGCTGGGACCCCAGACCGGCAGCAGGCTGAGTGGGTCCGGCAGCCGGGATCCCAGCTGGCAGGAGCCGGCAGATGGAACCCCTGAGCGGCAGCGGGCTGAGCGGGCCGGCAGCATAAGATCAACATTTTAATTTAATTTTAAATGAAGCTTCAACATTTTGAAAACCTTGTTTATTTTACAATACAACAATAGTTTAGTTACATAATATATAGACTTAGAGAGAAAGAGACCTTCTGAAAAACATTAAAATGTATTGTCGACACGTGAAACCTTAAATTAAAGTGAATAAATGAAGACGTGGCACACCACTTCTGAAAGGTTGCTGACCCCTGATCTAGACTGTTCTCAGTGGTACCAGATGACAGAACAAGGAGTAATGGTATCAAGTTGCAGTGGAAGAGGTTTAGGTTGGATATTAGGAAAAAACTTTTTCACTAGGAGGGTGTTGAAGCACTGGAATGGGTTACCTAGGGAGGTGGTGGAATCTCCTTCCTTAGAGGTTTATAAGGTCAGGATTGACAAAGCCCTGGCTGGGATGATTTAGTTGGGGATTGGTCCTGCTTTGACTAGATGACCTGCTGAGGTCCCTTCCAATCCTGATATTCTATGATTAGGAAAAACTTCCTGTCAGAGTGGTTAAGCACTGGAATAAATTGTTTAGGGAGGTTGTGGAATCTCCATCACTGGGGATTTTTAAGAACAGGTTGGGCAAACACTTGTCAGGGATGGTCTAGATAATACTTAGTCCTGCCTTGAGTGCAGGGGACTGGACTAGCTGACCTCTCAATGTCCCTTCCAGTTCTATGATTCTATGAGGCTGTGAAGGCTTATCTTGGCTGCTTCTGTTCTCTGTCTCAGAGGTGGGAGGCCCTGATATGCTACTTTACACCTTACTGTATGTGGCACTCACTGCTTTGAGGAAGAAGCCTGAAAGTCTGGGGATTTCTGTAGTCTTCCTGTCTGAGCTTCTCCTGGCTTCTACTGTTGTTTTCAACGTGGAAAGGAAACTGGAGTCTACTGGGCCTGGTGTCACATGTGTGTTCCTCTGGGTACACAGTAAGAGGGATGAGCTGTACCTGATGCTGGATGCTTTGGGGAAGGGGCCCTTAGCATCTAGGATTTCCGTAGTTCACCACCTCTGAACTCTTTCTCGTTGTTTTCCATGTGAGGAAGAGATGGGGAGGTCTGTTGGTCTAGTGGGAAGCGTGTTATGTTTGTTGGATTTTATTAATATGTATTGTGTAAGAAGCATTATGATGTATGTATGATATTGTTTCTTGCTACTGTTTTGCATAAAAATATAATAAACTAAAAACACTCACAATATAGGCACTCAGTGTATTTATATATACTTTTTTATATACACTAACTCTCGTTTAACATTGTAATTATGTTCCTGAAAAATGCGACGACAATTGTGAAGCTTGGTTGAGGTGGTGAAGTCAGAGGGTGGGATATTTCCCAGGGAATGTCTTACTGCTAAATGATGAACTAAGAATCGGCTGAGCTCTCAAGCGTTAACCCACTGTTGTTAATGTAGCCCCACAATCTACAAAGCAGTATGAATGGAGGGAGGGGAGACAGCATGGAAGACAGACACACACCCTGTGTTTGTGTGTGTATGTGTATGAGAGAGAGAGGGATGCACATTGCCCCTTTAAGTAAGCTGACCCTACTCTGAGTACAATGCCTTTAAGTAGATCAGCAAGTTGAGACAGGTTTCAGAATGGTAGCCCTGTTAGTCTGTATCAGCCACAAGTACTACTCCTTGTTTTTTCAAGTTGAGTAAGCAGCTGCTGCTGGCAAGCTCCCTCCGTCCTGAGCCCTGTTGTGTCGTCCCCCCTCGCCCCTGCTCTGTGGAGATGGGGTAAGTGGGGTGCAGGGGGAGGGGGACTCCCTGACATTAGCCCCCTCTTCCCCTGCCCTCTGCACAGCAAGCAGGAGGCTCCGGGTAGCAGCTCCAAGGCAGAGAGCAGGAGCAACACATGGCAGTGTGGGGAGAGACAGCTGAACTGCCAGCAATTGATAGCTTGCTGGGTGGCTGCTGCACAGGGAACTTAGGGGAATGGAGATGGGGGACTGCTGGTCCACCCTGGTTCCAAGCTCCCACCAGCTAGCTCCAACGGGCTACTCTTTCTGCAAGCAGTGGACAAAGCAGGTGGCTGCCAAATGACGTTAGAAGGGAGCATTACGCAGCTTTAAATGAGCATGTTCTCTAATTGATCAGCAACGTAACAGCAAAACAACATTCAGTGGGGCGACTTTAAGGGAGGAGTTACTGTACTTTCTTTCCTACAACGTATCAAAGATTCTACAGTGAGAGGCAAAAGAGTAAAATTTGACAGAGTTGGGTACAGAGAAAGGGAAAGGGAAATATGAAACTGAAAGAGCAATTTTTTTAATGGAAATGTAAACAGGTTAAAGATGGAGGTAAGTATTTCTACAGAGTGGTTACTGTATTTCTTTGTAGTGAGAAGCATCTTGAAGGGAAGGGGAAGGATGAATAGAAATTTGTCCATTTTCACTACCGTAAATGAAGTTTTAAGGTGAGCTTTAGAAAGGATTTAAGTCACTCAGAGGATTTTGAAGTTACTGCATATGATGTCACACAAAGTGAGAATGACCTCTAACTTTGAAGGTATACAAAAGAAGGCGGCAACTCCACAGACAGCCAAATAAGTGGAAGGATTATTTTTGAGAGAGAGGATTTTGTTTTTTGTAGTATTTTTCTAGTTCCTGTCAGTGTTATAGAATTAAGGATTTGGGATGCTGCTTTGGCAGTTTTCCTAAAAAACAATCCCCACCCCACTCCCCTTCCAGCCCTCACTCATTTTCCATCAGCAATGAGCACCAACGCTATTTGTACTGTTTAGGGGAAGCCCACACTGCATTCAGGTGCAGTATCTGCCTTTCCTTCCCTGCCCGTGTACAGGAAGGCTGAGCTCTCAGCTTCAAAAAATCATCTCATGGAGGTTGCCATGGGGCCGCAATTAGATCCTGGCTGGGGAACCCCCCGTCCCCGTCCATTGGCGTGAACAATCTAAGAATGCTCCCCATACCGCGGTGCCTCCATCTGGCTCCATTGGTACCAGTGCTATGAACCCCGTGCCAGTGCCTGGCCATGAGCCACAGAAGCATGCACTTAAGTATGGCAGTAAGTCTTCCTCCAAATCCCAGAAATATGCGGCACCATCCATGAGTTCCGGTCATGGAGGAGCGATGCATTCCAAGGCTCGCAAGACAAAAGGCCACACTGCTTGCTGGATCCACAGGTCCCAGTTCCGGAACTGCATACCCTTCTGCTCTAGCTCCTCCAGCATCTCATGACTCGGTCTTAAGACAGATCCCTGCACCAGTCCTGGTTCTGTCCGTTGACTCCAGGGAGACTCGGAAGTGCTCTTGGACCTCATGAACTGTTTGCCCTGGAAAGAGTGAGGTCTCCGCGTGTTCCGGTGCACTCACCTGCTTGGAGGGGCCTATCTACCACCTGCTGGCTGTATTCCTTTTAACAATCCCATTCCAACAGTTCCATCGGCAATGCTGTTTGTGGAGGACTCTGATTCCTCTGAGCCTGAGGATTCAGATAGTTGACATGGTCCACTGTTTCCATTCCAGAGACATGACTACCACAGGGTTCCAGCAGCACTGTGGCAGTTCCCTCCTTTACTGCAGTGAAGGAGCGACTGGTATGCAGCTCTTTGGGCACTGACACAATAGCAGCAGGATCAACCAGGTTGGCCATATTACAGCTCATGGCTTCAATATTCGCCTTCAGAACTGTCTCATTCAGCACTGGAGGGCTTCCCTGTTTCTCCACTCCACCCTTCGTCAAGTAGACACTTGAAACTGGGGTTAGACAATGCACTGATCAGTCCGGTTCCAACGGTTCTGGAGAGATTCCCTTCGTTGTCCCCAGACGTGGCTGTGTCATCAACATCTCCTCCCCACCAGACGACTATCATCTGTTTCAAGAGCTACTACATAGGATAGCCAATGCTCTTGAGATCCCACTAGAAGTAGTGCAGGATAGTCAGCACCAGTTACTAGACATTCTGCACACACTGGTACCAGCAAAGGTGGCCTTACCGATCAATGATGCTATTCTTCAACCAGCAACACACTGTGTGGCGTACCCGGCCACCTGTACCTCCACAACAAAGGGGGCTGAGAAAAGGTACTATGTCTCCCTGAAAGGATCCAAGGTTTTATTTTCACACCTCTGCCTAACTCCCTGGTGATCCAGGCTGTGTTGGAGAAGACCAAGTAGTAACACCCACGTTCCACCTGACAGACAGGGAGGGCAAGAGACTGGATTTTATGGGTCGAAAGGATTTCGGTTCTGGATCTCTAACAGCTTGGCACTGATGGCCAAGTATGATTTTGTGAACTGTGGACAAATGGCAGAGTTTGCAGATAAATTGCCTCAGCTGGATCGTTCCCAATTCCAAGCAGTTTTACAGAAAGGCAAGTTGAGAAAATCCATACGTCAGGCTGCAGTTGATTCAGTGGATGTGTCCTCACGGCATCTGGAATGGTCATGAGGAGAGAATCCTGGTTGCATTCCTTAGGTTTCCCTGGAGAGACAGAATGAATTGAAGATCTTCCCTTTGATGAATCACACCTCTTCAACCAGAAGACAGATGATTCTGTATACTCACTGAAAGACTCTAGAGCCACCTTGCAATCCTTGGGTATTGTTACACTAGTGCCAAAGTGAAAATTTTATTGCCTGACACCTATACAGTGCAACAGACCTCCACACTTCTACCACCAGTGAGCCTACAAGCCTCCTCAGAAATGCCCTAAAGACTACAGAGCCTATCCACCTGTTCTGGCAGTGCAGACCTCTGCACAACACACTTAGTCGTCAAGAAAACAGTATTTCTGAGTGCAGCTAAAGAGCCATCAACCACTCCATGCACCAGTGCTCCTAGTAACCAACTCTTTTGGGGGGGTCTCTCAAACTCTTTCTGCCAGCATGGGGAGCAATAACAGACAAGTGGGTCTTGGACATTGTTCAACATGACTATACCATTGAGTTTATGATGATGCTTCTTCCCCATCCCGATCTCTTCTCAAGGATTGCTCTCATAATATTTTGACCCTAGAGGTGGATTCCCTGCTGCAGAGAGGAGCAGTGGAGCCAGTCTCTGCAGCCTTTCAGGGCACAGGGTTTTATTCCAATTGCTTCCTAGTACCCAAGAATAAGAGGGGGGTGGATGGAGACCAATCTTGGATCTCCAACACCTCAACCATTAGATTCGCAAGCGAAATTTCTGCATGGTCTTGCTTGCAGCTATCATTCTCTCACTAGAAAAAGGCATGTGGTTTACGGTTCTCTGTGTTCAGGATGCCTGACAATTCCTGATGTGCAAGGTGGGTCCTTGACACTTTTAATACAGGATTCTCCTATTTGGACTTACCACTGCCCCACGAATCTTCATAAAGGTTCTCTTTGTGATAGTGACTCACTTCCGAGGTCAAGGAGTCCTTGTCTTCCCCTACCTGGATGATTAGCTGCTAGCAGTGCCATCCAAAGAGGATGCTTAAGAATTGACATCCCAGCTTCTTCTCCTCTCATCCGTAGGGGTGAGCATCACCATCGAAAAATTGACTTTGCACCCTACACAGTCCCTGGAATTCATAGGAGCATGCATTGAGGTGGCCTCCACATGAGCTTATCTACCAAGGGAAAGGTTCTAGAGCCTACTGGACCAGATGGTCCTAGTGACCACCAACCCTTTGGTGTCAGCCAGGACCTCCCTTTCCCTCCTAGGGCACATGGCAGCATGCACACACATCATGCCCTTTGCTCACCTACGCTGCCTACAACTATGGCTGCAAAAAGTCTACTTCCCTTGCACCAACCCATGGACACCAGAGGTCATCACTTCACTTCGGTGGCAAACAGACCTGCTACAAGTCTCCTTCAGGATGCCATTCCTCCTGTCCTTGCCAAGCATGACAGTTATAATGGACGCATCATTCACAGTCTAGGATGTCCACATGAGAGATTGCGTGACACAAGGCACATGGACCATGCGAAAAGCTAGAATACCCATAAACATACTGGAACATCGGGAAGCATGCAAAGCATGCCCCGTGTTATCAGTTATCATCCCATCCTTGTCATGTCAGACAACACCACCACAGTATACTATGCAAGCAAACAAAGGGGCAGGAGATCCCCAATGCTGTGTATGGAAGCGTTACACCTATGGAAATGGTGCATTGCACATCATATCCTTTTGTTATCTACCTGGTACCCAGAATGTGATTGCCGATGCTCTCAGCAGGAACGCTATATACTCCTATGGGAAGTCTGCGCCAAAAAATTAAAAATTCTGTGCACAATATTTTAAAATTCTGCAAAATTATTCATATTTTATTTGTCAAAATAACACAATATAATCACACTAGTTTCAATTATTTTGGTAATTTCAAAATACCTGTCAGCAAGTATGTCTTTAACAATACAGGCAAAAAAGATTCAGAAAATGTTTTTTGACAAACAGATTCCTTACTATGCATATTAATACAGAACTCTGAGTAATAATTCATTTAAACTACAATACAGAACCATATTTCACACACCCCTCAGAAGCAGTGCAAAGGCTTGTGGGAGTCAGGGATAATGGGGGAACTGAGGGAGAGGGAAGTAGTTGCTGGGAAGGAGCCTGGCTGTGAACTTGGAGGGTTGTTGGGTATAGATGGGAAAATAGGGAACAAGTTTTTTGAGGGGATGGGGAGGGATTGTTAGGGAGCTTCCCCCATGCAGACCCTGACTGACCCTAGCTTCTCCCATTCAGTCAGGCACATCTGCTCCTGTCCTCATGTGTCCCTGTATCCCCTGTCTATATGTGTCCCTCCATCCCCACTCAGACACCCACTCCCCCCATCCTCATGTGTCCGTGCTCCCTCAGCCAGCCCCTTCCCCATGTGGCTTTGCACTCCCCTCCTCCTGTGGCCCTGCGCCTCCACTAGCATTCAGCCCTTGCCCCAGTCTGTTCTTCCCCACTAGCCCTATTGAACCCCTGTCTGTGATCCCCCAGCAACCCTATGTGCCCCACACTGTGTGTCTCCATATCCTATCTCTTGACCTAGCCTGACAGGCACTGTGAAGAAGGCATTACAGGCTCTCTCTCTTCCCTAGCTGGGGCTGGCTGAGAGTGGCTGCTCTGTTCTAGCACCACAGCACCCTCTGGTGGGCAAAAGGCGGAACTGCAGCAACTTTCCAGCAGAAGCGATTTACTGCAGAAAAAATTAAATATATTCACGGAACATGAATTATGCACATGTGCAGTAGCACAAAATTCCCCCAGCAGTATTTGTGACAGACCACAAATGGGAGTTACACAACACTGTTGTCGTGGATCTCTTTGGTCACTGAGGGACTCTGGTCAGGGACCTCTTTGCATTCCATACCAACACCAAGCGCACTCAATATTGCTCCAGAGTGGGACTCTGTGCCTGCTCACATGATGATGCTCTGGTCGTCAATTGGTCAGAGCAGCCGAATTATGCCTTCCTCTCACAGACACACTTCTACCATGTGTCCTCCACGGACTCTGGCGGGGGAGAGTGACAGTCATTCAGCTTGCTCCATTCTGGTTTACCCTTCTTCTCTGCATGTCGAAACATCTTCCACTCCCGTTCCAGATGTTTCTGGAACTGTTAACACAACAACATCAGACTCAGGCCCCTGAGTGCTTGGTTTGGGGACGGCAACTAGTATTAGTTACTACTACTACTACCATGGGGCAACCATCTTTGTTAGTATGAGAATGCTTATTGCTAGTACAAGATGCCCTTTTCAGTAGCTGGAAGGACTCTAAGAGATGCTCCTATTAGGTTAATTGGGCATGTTTCACTTCCAGGGCACAACAACAAGGCCTTGTCCCCAAAGCTGTGAGCATCCCAATGCTCTTAAACTATTTCATCTATTTGAAGGCTCAATTCCATCAGGGTGCATGCAGTGGCTATTAGCACTTTCCACCCTACAGTGGAGGGGCATTTGATTTTTACCCATCCCTTGACTGCCTGATTCTGGAAAGATCTTATATGTAGATATCCACCCATTCAGCCTATTGCCTCTCAGTGGGACCTCAGCCTAGGTCTTATCTCATTGACAAACTCTCCTTTTGAACCTCTGGCCTCCTACCCCCTTTCTCTTCTCTCCATGAAGGTTGCTTTCCTAGTTGCCATTACCTCAGCGAGAAGGGTTGGTGAACTTCTGGGGGCCATGGTGGCAAACCCCCATTTCACCACATTCCATAAAAACAAGGTTTCACTGTGACTACATCCCATATTTCTACCAAAAGTGGTTTCCCAATTATACCTAAACCAACCCAGACATTTACCTACTTACCTTTCTCAAATCACATGCTTCTAATGATAGTTTAAGGCCAGGAGGAACCACCAGATCATTTAGAATTTCACCAATTTTGTTCAGTAAATGAGATAATCTGGAGAGCTCCTTCTCTCTTTCTGCTCCCTATTCTCTATTATTGCAGGTCTGGGCACTGAGCAAGGTCTAGAGGTGCTCTACCTGTGCAGGAACCCTCCTAGAAACCATAGATATGGATCTTTCACTTAATGCCTCCTAGCTGGTGGACCTTTGCTCTGCACAACTCATTGGGGTCTCTGCATTCGCCGCGCTAACTGAGACACCCTCCAGAGATGCTTCTGGAAGGCTGGGTCATTAATCTTCAGCTTTTGGGACTCAGCAATTAGACTGTCCAAAAACTCTCCTGGGGATAAGTCCATAATTCCCCTGATGGTCTATCCCAGGACCCATTCCTGCGTCATGGTCCAAAATATCTGAGCCTGACAGCTTGGCTATTGAATTGCAAGTTCCAAATAAGATAGGCTTTTCTTCTAAAATAATAGAGACGCCTCCTACCCCTCATGCAGGCCATCCACTCTCTGTGCATTTGCCAGAGTTTGAATAAAATCCTTCAAGTAGAAATATCAACCATAGCAAACCAAGCAGCCTGACTTTTCTGAATTTCTTACCAGATGGCCTAGACTTGAGCTTAAGACCATCTACCATTGCATCCTATGCCTCAGTGTTAATGTCATAAATGCATGTTTATCTAAATCCAAATACATTAATGATGCTCCTGTATCAAGGTTCTGTAGGGCATCACATGTATTCAAAACAATTAGAACTATTTTCCCCACATGGGATCTGCCCATGCTGCTAAAAGCTGCCATGATCAATCCATTCAAATCAGTAGCATCTCACTGTACTATATTTCCGTAAATATGTGCTTTCTGGTCACAATAATGGGACCAAGAACTCTGAAATCTTTGGCACTTAAGACACTAGTACTGAAAAACAGTAGTTTTGTCCCCAAAGTCATAAAGTAACCAGCATTCCATTCCTCATAGGAATTGTTCTTCCCTTATTTTGCCTGAATGCAAAACTGAAACAAAAAGCAGATTATCTTTTGAATGTCAGAAGAACAATTAAAATATACCAAAGTAGAACAGATCAGTTCAGAAAAATAGCAGTTATTTGTTTCATTCCATTCTGGTTCCCTTCTGTGTGCAGATCCTAAGGTCACAATTTGGCCTTAGACTATTAACTACTTCTTGTAGTGCTATTTTTTTTTACTGCTATTTGAGTAAGTCATTTTGAGGAGTAATTTGTGGGTAAGTCCTGTTGTGTGTCAGCTGACATACCTCCAACCTTGCAAGGAAGAGGACCCACCCATATTTACAGAATAGTAGACAAACTGTATTGCTTCAAAGTAAGGAAATGTGTGTATATATAAGGAACATATTTTTCTTTGTCGGGACAGTTGCCATGATTCATCCTCATGAAAGCGCTGATATATTTTTTGATTTAAATTTAATATGTTACCTTTCCAGCTCTTTGAGTTAGCATATTGCTTTCTGATTGCTTTAAGGCTATATATATTTTGGTATTATTTTTCAATCTTATTACCAAAGTCAGTTACTTTTTCTTTTTTAGAGTTGAAATCTTTTCTCTGTTACCAAATACTGTTAATCTGATTCTGCTGCCAATGCGCCCTATATGCTGCCTTTCTTATCTCTTTTTCTTTTGGTTAAATTATTTGAAACTAATTTGCTTATAAATGCAATGGCAGAGGCTATAGGTTTGGGGCGGGACCTAGATTTGTGTTAGAAAGTTGAGCAGCTTCATTGGTGCTATAGTCTGTTTGTGTCATGTAGATGAAAGCCTGGCACATAGTGGACTAACGTAAATCAAGACAGGGAAATACCATACGCATCGTGTGTGTGTAAAAAAAACTACAAAACCAAACCCACAAATGAACCCTCCAAGGTGAATACTTCCATCTCCTTGTTTCCCATTTAAATATGAAAATGTTGTATTTAAAGCATATTAATAGTATCAGGATATAAAAAGGTATGTGTTGTTTTATTAAGGAAATCTGATTTCTTGAAACAATCAGAAAATAGTATTCTTTAGCACTAGTAGTAAAATTTATTTTTTCCATAAAAAGCCTCATTTATTTTTATAGCAATTTGATGACACATCTGCTTGCTTTATTCAGCTGAAAAAGAAAATGTTGGTTCTTGGTGTTTTGTAGAATTGCTTTGTTAAATTATTTTCTAAATTGTTCAACTTTTAACAAATGACATTTGATACTAACATTGGAAAGCAATTTCACCTAATTAAGTAGATCCTTCTATAAACCATTGGAACATTAAAATGACAAACTGTTCATTCAGGATTATTTTAATTGGTACAATTATTGTAATTTTGTTGCAATTATGTGTTGAGCTAAAAGCTTTTGTCTAAATCATTTGAGAGGTTTTTGTTAACATACATAAGTAAGAAGAAAGGGAGTAAAATAAAAACTGAAGATAAGCATTATCTGTTTCCTTTTTGTTACAACATTTTAGACAAGTATCTATTAAATTATTCCTTCTAAAAACTGTATTTCACATTTTCAGCAAACCTTTTAACAACGATAAAAATTAAACAAGATCATTTAAAAATCTTACTTTTCTGTAAGATTATTATGTTCCTAATTCCTGTTTTGACACTGTTTAAACAATCCTTAATAAAACAAAAGTTAAACACATTTTTGAGAGATTTATGGGCAACTGACTCTATTCTGATGTATTGATTTAAGAAGTGTAGTATTTTTAAAATGCATTTGTTGTTAGTGATTACAGAAATTAAAGAAAAAGACCTATAAGGTCATCTCATTCATCACTCTGCTTATAGTGTTTCCTACAGTAGTCATTTGTCCAGTCCGGTTTAAAATGGGTTACTTCTTTTGGAAGATTGTTCAACAGCCCAATGGATCTCACAGATGGGCTATTATTCCTTAATGTTTAGCCTAATTTTTCTGTGTTCAATTTCATTCTATTACCTCAAGTCATATTGTTGGACAATCCTAAACAATATTATTAATCATGTTTATCATGTTAGTGCATAAGGACTAACCAAGAATACTATACACATTATTTACATTCTAATTGATTTTATAACAATATAAAAAATGAGAACATAAGCAATTTTTCAGTAATAGTATGCTGTGACATTTGTGTCCGATTTTGTAAGCAAGTAGTTTTTGAATGAGGTGAAACTTGGGGGTATGCAAGACAGATCAGACTCCTGAAAGGGGTACAGTAGTCTGGAAAGGTTGAGAATCACTGTTCTGCATAATCTGTGTGCTTTAGTTTCCTTATATATTAGGAGATAATATCGCAGAGAAGCATTGCGAGGATTAATTATTAATGTTTGTAAAGTGCTTTGAAAGTGGTGGATAGAAGCTACAGTATACAATAAGTAAAAAAAAAATAATATTTGATCATGAAGATTTTACATTTATATAGCAGACCTCATTCAAATGGACCCCAAAAGATCTTTGTAAATATTGTACAAACTATAGATAAAATCGGAATTCCATTGCTCCCTGTTTGTAGTGATGCCACTTCTGTGGTTACATATGGGTACTGTTCACACAGTAACACAGCAACCCTACATAATTTTAGGACCACAAATTGTATGTATGAGTATATGTGCATGTTTCACTGTTGCTCTTTTCCTTATCTTTTTGTATGGCAATTTTCTTCTTAGATTGTAAATTCCTTGGGGCCAAGACTGGTCTTACTGTGTTTTTGTACAGTACAAATATAGTAAGGCCTTGATCCTGACTGGTACCTCTGCTCTGCTGCAATATAAAAGTTAAATGATAACTCTAAGTAATTATAGATAACAATAAGATTGGAATATATTAAATCAAATGGAATCAAAAAGCCTTTTATAAAGTACTTTTGACTTTAATATTGTATACCTCACATTCCTTCCTGTAGTGCATTTTCATTTTTTTAATGATTGTACAAAATTGCTTTGACTACCATTAGGATGGGGTACATATTTATCCAGTGGACATTAGAAACCACTTCAGTGAACATTAACTTTCAGTGGGATAAATTACTCTCTTTCCAAAACAAGCAAAACAATATGCAGTACCGAAAATAGGCATCTTATTTACTGCTATTTGGATCTGATAGCTGTAGCAGGTTTTGCATAGAAAGCTTTCCAGAATACATAGTGTAATAGGAGTATTTAAACAGCTGGTGCATCTGTTCAGTGAAATCTTTGTACCACGTAATGCGCATCAAGTGGCTATAATTTTTGTCTATATAGCATTATCAAAATATAGCTTCTTTTTTTGTCTTTATTAAAATAAAACATTGATTCCTTATCTTTTTTAATATGGAGTGTATAATGGCATCTTATTTTCCTGTTTTCATGCAAATTTTTCCTGAACAAATAGTGCTCTGAAGCTGTTTGTTGCAAACATGTTTGAAAAACTCAGTTATATATTTGCAGAAGAATTTTTGAAATAGTGGTAGTATTGTAATTTCTCTGCATTATATAGGAGTTTTTAATCAGGATAAAATAGAATCTTTATGTATTAAAACAGACTATTTGTACTTATTCTGCTCAGAATGCAGAGGAAAATTTACTTGTGTTTATAGACCAATTCAAAATGGAACGTTCTTAATATCGGGCTATTAGGATTGTCTTACACTCTATTTGGTAGAACTTGATTTGGAATTTAAGCCAAAGGCAGACCAAATGATAGGCCAGGTTCTTCTAAGAGTGCTGGTCCCTCTGGTATTCATTTTGGGTTCACATGTGCTTCAAGTGCCTGAGACCAGAAGATTCTTCAATAGCAGTGTCCATTGGTTCATACCTGCATCCTACATCTCCTTGTGTTCTGAATCAAGGGTATGAGATGCAGCACAGATTGCTGCTTTTCCAGTTTTTCTACTGCTCGTGGTCTGGAACTGAACACTTCTGTGTCTATAGCCTTTTCAGTACTCCTGCTCAAACTTTGTCTTTGTAATAAATCATTTATCTTAGATAGTTCTGATTAGTCTTAGTTAGATAGTTTGGGGTTGGGAGGGTTCCCCCACTCTTTGGGGCACCTAGTATGCCCAAGATTCCAGACTTCAAGCCCTGCCTGTCCCTCCCCTGCAACAGCCAGATTTCACAGCTGTCGATCAGATCAGATTTCATGGTCCATGACATGTTTTTCACAGCTGTGAATTTGGAAGGCCTCTACTTATGATCCCACATACTTGCCATACTAGGACTCCTGGTATCTGTACTTTTGGGCCCTGGATTATGAAGACCATGGGAATCGCTTTCAACAAAGACCACCTCCCACAGAGGAATCTCCGTCCTTGCTGGAGCACTTCATCAAACTGAAACAACCCAAATACTCAGTACCACTGAATTGGCTGCCAGTGCCATGTTTTTCCTTTTCTGAATGAGGTGGTAGCACCAGCCTCTCCCTGGCCACTGGACAATTATAGGCAGTATCAGGACCTCTTGAGAAAGATCACAGAAATTCTGCAGGTCCCACTAGAAGTGGTTGAAGATCCTACTCATAATCTTCTGGATACTCTCCAGACCTAGTCTCCTTCCAGGGTGGCGCTCTCTGTAAACAATGCTACACTGGAGCCTGGGAAGACGATTTGGCATGCACCAGCTACCTAACCCCAAAGAGCACTAAGAAAAATTCTTTGTTCCCTTCAAGGAGGTGGCATATTTGTTTCCTGACTTTAACTATCTAGTAGTCTAAGCAGTCACAGAGCAAAACAGGATGCACCAACCTATATTGCCCTTTTGGATAAAGATTCCAAGACACTAGATCACTTTGTCAGAAAGAACTTTTCATCAGCCAGCCTACTGTTCCACAGTGAATAGCCTTATTCATGACAATAAACTGTCAAAATTCACTAATAAGCCACCACAGGAATGTGGGCCCTAATTCCAGGCAATCCTGAACAAAAGGAAACTGGTTTCCAGATCATCCGTCCAGGAGTCGCACAAACTTACTCCAGGAGGAATTCTGTGCCACTGCACATGTGCAGAATTAGTGTCCCCTGCAGATTTCTTTGCTTCCCCGCAGAAAAATGACTTTCACAGAAGCAAAGGGAAGCCACAAGAGTGATCATGCAACCTTCGCCAGCAGTATGTTTTGGGTGCCAGTCAGCCATCGGAGAGGTTAATCACTGTGGGGCAAGGGGCAGGACTGGGGAAGATCTGGCTGGTGGCTCCTACCCTGCACCTGGCTCGGCTGCTAGTCCTGGCTGGGGAGGACGGGACTTCCTCTTTCTCTCCCCCCCACCCCGTACTTCCTGCATCCATCGCTCCTCAGCTGCAGGGGGAGGGATCACTGTACAGGGAGCTGTTTCCCCCATCTGCCCAACTCCTGTGCATCCAGACCCCCTCATACCCAGACCCTCCCGCTGAGCCTCACCCACCAACCCCCAGAACCCCTCTGCCAAGCCCCATTCCCCTGCACCTGGACCACCCCGAAGAACCACCTGCAGCTGGATCCCCACCCCACTGAGCCCTAGCCAGCTGCACCTGGATCCCCATCCCACTGAGCCCCAGTCTCTCAGCATCTGGGCCCACTCACTAACCCTTCCACACTCAGACCTCTCTACCAAGCTCTAGCCCACCACATACAGACCCCTGCCCACCGCTGAGCCCCAACTACCTTCACCTGGACCCCTCTGCAGGGTCCCATTACTGCTGCACCTATAGCCCCCCCCCCAAACCCCTGTGCATCCAGATCCCCGCCTGCACCCATATCCCCCACTGAGCCTCCTGCATTCAGATTGCACCACACAGAACTCTCTCAACCCACACCTGTATCCCCCACACTAAGCCCCTCCACCTTGGATTTTGCCGGGCTGAACCTGCCTTGCCCGCACCTGGGGTGTTTCTGGGGCAGGCCCTGTCCTTGCACTGCGTCAGGATTAGGTGCAGCCTCACCACTGAGTCCATGTCCCAGGAGGGAGCTGCAGAGTGATCTTCAACTTCTGTGGAGCCAGTGGCCTGTGCTCCCCAATGCCATGCTGGAGCCTCCACATTTGACAAAATTTGCAGAATTTTTAAAATATTGTGCACAGAATTTTTATTTTTGGGGGGCATAATTTTTAATTTTGGCGCAGAATGCCCTCAGGAGTTCACAGTGCAGTGGACAAAACTTCCTGCTGCATGGTGACCTTGGTGGTTATGAGGCAGGCTTCTCAACTGCAGTCCTCAGTGTTCCTTAAGGAAGGCCACGCAACAGTAGAAGTTCTCCACAAAAAAGTTAATCTATTTAGCAAGAAAACAGATGAGTCACGTCACTCCCTCAAAGACTCATGCCACCCTCTGCTCCTTGGGGATATACACCTTGGCACCCCACAGGTGCTAGGCTCTAGGCCACATGCTCCTAGGTACCACTTGCCTTTTTATCAGTGGAAGACCAATGTGGCCCCATAGGAAGCGCCAGAGAGTACAGTGTAGCAAGGACTCTGCATCCCCTCTTCAGTCCCAGCTACCTAACAAAGTCATTTTGACTGGACATTCAGGAACTGTCAGATGGTCCTCACAAAGCCAGTTACCACCACCTCCTTTGGTGGCCACTTGGCTTGTTTCCTTCCAATGTGATATGCTGCTATAAGTAGGTCTTAGACATCATCTCAACAGGCTAAATGATACAGTTCCTCTCTGCCCCTTCTCCAACCCCTCCCCCCTCAGTCCTTGTTCAAAAAAACCTCTCTCATGAGAGGGTTATCAGACAGGAGATGGACTCCCTAATCCAGGTCAGGGCTATACAGCCTGTAAACTCTCTCCACAGGATGAAGGGCTTTTACTCCAAATAATTCCTTGTCCCCAAATGAAAGGGGAGCTTGAGCCCCATCCAGAACCTCAGACAGCGAAAAGTATTCATTCACAATTCAAGATTCAGAAAGACTACCATGGCCTCAATAATCTCTGAACAAAGGTGACTGGTTTGTGGCTCTTGATTTGAAGGATGCCTGTTTTCATATAGACATTCATCCTGCACTTTATGATACTCCTAGAGCATTTCAATACAGAGCCTTCCTTTCAGCCTCCTCAGGGTTTTTACTGAGGTACGGTCCATGGTAGCCATGTACTTGTGCTGACAAGGCAGCCCAGCATTTCCCTACCTAGACAACTGGCTGCTCACCAGATGGCCGTATCAGGAAGTGCAGGCAGGAGTTTACCTTCTTACTCAAACTTTTTAACTCCTTAGGTAAACCCAGAAAAAGTCCACTTTGTATGGGAATTAAATTTTTGAATTTATGGGGGAAAATCTGAACTTGATTGCAACCAAGGCTTGCTTACCTCAGGACAGATTCCCTAGGATGACAGACCTCACCCAGCTTTTACTCAACCCTCAGATGACAGTTAAGTCCTACTTTGTCCTGCTAGCCCATATAGCCTTATGCACTTATCTGTGACTCCCTTTGCCAAGGCTTCACCTGTGGTGCCTTCAGGCATGGTTGTGGATGGTCTGCACTCTGAGCTGGGACTCCCTGGACAAACGAGTCTTGCTTCTTCAGAGCATCCTGATGTCAGTCACCTGGTGGGAAACCAAGGGCAATGTCTGCATGGCGGTTCTCTTCGTTCCTGTACTTCCCATAAAGACACTCATTACAGATGCCTCCCTGTTGGGAGTGGGAGTGCACCTGCATGACCAGTGCAGCTCAGGACTATGCAAGAATCCAAACTACATATCAATCTTCTCAAGCTGTGGGCATGCAAGCATGAAGCATGCAAGATGTTCCTACCCTTCAGCCTGTCCACATATGTCCAGATCAGGTTAGACAATGTGACTACAGTTTATTAGATAAACAAATAAGAGGGACCAAGGTCCACCCCGCTCTGTCAGTAAGCCATCAAGCTCTGGAACTGGTGTATCCAACTTCAGATTACCCTCTTAGCAGTGCATCTTTTGAGATAAATGAACTGTCTGCCAAACAGTCTCAAAAAGCATTTTCAGAAGGATCATGAGTGGGAGCTCCTTTCTTTGGTGGTGCAGTATATTTTCCAGCAATGGGGAGTCCCGTTCTGGGACCTTGTTGCAACCCAAGGAAAGAAGACGTTCCTAACCCTATTGCTCTCGAGCTGTCCTGGGATACAATTCCAGAGGGGCTGGTATAGTGATTGGACACGTTGGTGAATATCATTCCCCTATTACTTCACATCCTTAGAATGATCAAGCAGGACAGGGTAACAGTAATCCTGATAGCACTCTGGTGGACAAGACAGTTCTGATTCACTGCTGTCCTACAGATGACATCTCGCCCAGACATATGCTTACAAATCTTTCCAGACCTACAGTCTCACAGTGGAGGCAGGGCCAACCATCCCAACCCAGCATCTGTCCATCTTGTGGCCTGGGTTTTGGATGGACAATGAATGTCGAGGGATCATGTTCCGAAGAGGTCCAATCCAGCCTTAATAATAGCAGGAAACTATGCCACCAAGTGCAAACAATTCTGTTTTTGCTGTCAGGAGCGTCACTTACCTCCTGAGGAGTCTGGGATCCCTCTTACCCTGAAGAACTTTTTCTCCTTGAAAACAGTGAACTTATCCATCAGTTCACTGTGTGTACATTTAGCAGCTATTAATGCCTTTGATGATTCGTTTTTCATCCATCTCACAACCTTGATATTTCTAAAAGGCTTTATGAGGATATTCCTTCCTGTATTAAAACCTGTTGGCACTTATGAACCTGCCATTCAAGCTGTTGGCCTTTTGCTCCCTCCTATACCCATCTGTAAAAGTTGCCTTCCTACCGCTGTCACTGCTTTTAGGAGAGTGGGTGAGCTCAGGGCCTTTAAGGTGGCCCTCCCTACATGGTGTTTCATAGGGATAAAATATGCTTGAGATTGCATCCCAAGTTCATCACACAAGCACCTTCTGAATTTCACCTGAACCAAACTGTTCTTGTCCCATTTTTTATTCAAAGCCTCATGATAACAGGGAGGACAGGAAGCTGTGCACCCAAGATGTACACAGGGTTCTCGCCTTCTCTTTGCACAGGACAAAGCCCTTTTGAAAGTCTCAGATTTATTTGTCTCCATCGCCAAGATGATGAAAGGGGAAACAGTCTCTCTTCCCAAAGACTCTCTAAATGGATTTCCAGCTGCGTCCTCCTTTGTTATGAACTTAGGACATCCCCTCCTCCTCAGACTGTCAGAGCTCATTCAGCCAGAGTGCAAGCTGCCTTAGTGGCTGCTCTATCAGGAATTTGCCTCTCAGAGATCCATAGGGCAGGAGCTTGGGGTTCCAGTCACACTTTTACTAAGCATATGCCCTAGACTTTTGTGGCTAGCTATTTTTCCTTTATTTGCACAATCTGTTGTGCTGTTTTGATCTGTTGTGCTTCGAGCTGGCTGTATTTCAAGGAATCCCTGTTGAGGTTACAGGGACAAACCATTCCGATGAGTCGAAAGAATAGTAAACATGGCAGGCGACCAGCTTGGCTTAATGGTGAAATCCTAGCGGATCTTAAACATAAAAAAGAAGCTTACAAGAAGTGGAAGGTTGGACATATGACCAGGGAAGAGTATAAAAATATTGCTCGGGCATGTAGGAAAGATATCAGGAGGGCCAAATCGCACCTGGAGCTGCAGCTAGCAAGAGATGTCAAGAGTAACAAGAAGGGTTTCTTCAGGTATGTTGGCAACAAGAAGAAAGCCAAGGAAAGTGTGGGCCCCTTACTGAATGAGGGAGGCAACCTAGTGACAGAGGATGTGGAAAAAGCTAATGTACTCAATGCTTTTTTTGCCTCTGTTTTCACTAACAAGGTCAGCTCCCAGACTGCTGCGCTGGGCATCACAGAATGGGGAAGAGATGGCCAGCCCTCTGTGGAGAAAGAGGTGGTTAGGGACTATTTAGAAAAGCTGGACGTGCACAAGTCCATGGGGCCGGACGAGTTACATCCGAGAGTGCTGAAGGAACTGGCGGCTGTGATTGCAGAGCCCTTGGCCATTATCTTTGAAAACTCGTGGCGAACGGGGGAAGTCCTGGATGACTGGAAAAAGGCTAATGTAGTGCCAATCTTTAAAAAAGGGAAGAAGGATGATCCTGGGAACTACAGGCCAGTCAGCCTCACCTCAGTCCCTGGAAAAATCATGGAGCAGGTCCTCAAAGAATCAATCCTGAAGCACTTATATGAGAGGAAAGTGATCAGGAACAGTCAGCATGGATTCACCAAGGGAAGGTCATGCCTGACTAATCTAATCGCCTTTTATGATGAGATTACTGGTTCTGTGGATGAAGGGAAAGCAGTGGATGTATTGTTTCTTGACTTTAGCAAAGCTTTTGACACGGTCTCCCACAGTATTCTTGTCAGCAAGTTAAGGAAGTATGGGCTGGATGAATGCACTATAAGGTGGGTAGAAAGCTGGCTAGATTGTCGGGCTCAATGGGTAGTGATCAATGGCTCCATGTCTAGTTGGCAGCCGGTGTCAAGTGGAGTGCCCCAGGGGTCGGTCCTGGGGCCGGTTTTGTTCAATATCTTCATAAATGATCTGGAGGATGGTGTGGATTGCACTCTCAGCAAATTTGCGGATGATACTAAACTGGGAGGAGTGGTAGATACGCTGGAGGGGAGGGATAGGGTACAGAAGGACCTAGACAAATTGGAGGATTGGGCCAAAAGAAATCTGATGAGGTTCAATAAGGATAAGTGCAGGGTCCTACACTTAGGATGGAAGAATCCAATGCACAGCTACAGACTAGGGACCGAATGGCTAGGCAGCAGTTCTGCGGAAAAGGACCTAGGGGTGACAGTGGACGAGAAGCTGGATATGAGTCAGCAGTGTGCCCTTGTTGCCAAGAAGGCCAATGGCATTTTGGGATGTATAAGTAGGGGCATAGCGAGCAGATCGAGGGACGTGATTGTTCCCCTCTATTCGACACTGGTGAGGCCTCATCTGGAGTACTGTGTCCAGTTTTGGGCCCCACACTACAAGAAGGATGTGGATAAATTGGAGAGAGTCCAGCGAAGGGCAACAAAAATGATTAGGGGTCTAGAGCACATGACTTATGAGGAGAGGCTGAGGGAGCTGGGATTGTTTAGTCTGCAGAAGAGAAGAATGAGGGGGGATTTGATAGCTGCTTTCAACTACCTGAAAGGGGGTTCCAAAGAGGATGGCTCTAGACTGTTCTCAATGGTAGCAGATGACAGAACGAGGAGTAATGGTCTCAAGTTACAGTGGAGGAGGTTTAGGTTGGATATCAGGAAAAACTTTTTCACTAAGAGGGTGGTGAAACACTGGAATGCGTTACCTAGGGAGGTGGTAGAATCTCCTTCCTTAGAGGTTTTTAAGGTCAGGCTTGACAAAGCCCTGGCTGGGATGATTTAACTGGGAATTGGTCCTGCTTCGAGCAGGGGGTTGGACTAGATGACCTTCTGGGGTCCCTTCCAACCCTGATATTCTATGATTCTGTGATTCCATTTAGGTACCTCATGTAGAGTTATAAACCCTAAGCAACCAAAGCAATCACCGAAAACTTATAATCATTTTTTTTCGGATATAGACAAACTAATGCCGCGTCAAACTTGCCGAACCTTACCACATCTGTTAAACATATTGCTGTATTTAAAAGGTCACTCCTGTAAATCCTGTCCCTTTCACAAATTATCTTCTGAAACAGCTCACTTATACTCAGAACTCCGTTATCTTAGATGTTCTTGAGATCATGTATTTTTCTGGTCCCAAATGTAGTGTGTGTAAATACATGGGGTTTTTTTTTTTGCTCATATACCAGGATTCTTCTGATTGACTTCCCAAGTTGTGCACTAGTTGCATTGTAGCTTACTGCCAAACTTTAGGTTTTTGGACTGTAGAATTTACAGCAAGCACTATTAAGGTCAGCAGGAGAAATCCTACCACAATTAAAGTCAGTGAAAATTTTGCCATTGACTTTAATAGAACCAGGATTTCACCCTGAGTTTTGCTACTAAGTAGTGATTATGGACTGTGATATTTCCTATTCTATGTATAGAACAATACTGCAGATATTCTGAGCTGAAAATGCTGGGGTTTAATAGTGCTCACTGTAACTGAATTTTCCGAAAACAGTTTTAAACGTAGTAGGATCATCCTGTATTATGCCCCACAATCCATTGGGAATTGGCTTGTGCTGTTCAGCTCTGCTCTCTTGTATTGCAATTTGGTAGAAAATCCCTGAACAGACATTGCTTCATGTTGATCATAATGTGCTTCCTGGCTTTTCTTCTAGAGCTACTTGCTAGGTCCCCATAATTGTGAAAACAAACAACTGTAGGTCAGGGATGCTCCCTCACTTGAGGCATTGGAGTGAATGTTATATGTATTGTATTGACCATCACATGTTTTCTTTCTTTTGAAGAAAGCTACTGGAAGTCCTAGGAACTCCAGTTGTTCCTACATGTTTTTTTGAGAGGAAGGGGAAGTGTTAAGGGGCTGTATTTTCTACAGCATCCACTTGCTTCTCTAAATAGTGTTCATCTTGGCCTCATCATGCACTATGGGTTTTTGCATTTTTTCTTGGCCTCCCTCTATTACTGTGATTACCCCATTCAGTATCCTTTATTCTGAAAAGCATCATGTACACCTGTGGCACTGTAGTAATAATTACTACTACCAGATTAAGTTTTTTTTAAATGATCAGCATATTTAATATTCACCTGTCATGTAATTCAGATCACTATCTCCTGAGCTATTCAGAACCATTTAGTGAACGTGTTTAGAACCCATAATCAAAATAAATGTTTGTAGGATTCTTGTGAGACTTCCCTTTAGCTGTCATAAATTTTAGGCCCTTTTTAAGGCCAGCCACTAAAGGGTAAGATGATCACAAACTAAAAACACTGGAGCAAATCTAACACAGTCTGCTGATAGAGGACAGGGTGACATTCACAGCAATAATTACTGTACATCACATGTTTATAATAGATATAGGGAACATACGATATAATTTCTAAATATGAAAAACAGCTACTTTGTACTTTCAGCAACTGTTTAAGATAACATTTGAAAAATATTAAATTGCCCAGCTAACTGTCAATTTAAGGCAGTGGTGCCAAAACTTTTCCTGTTGCGCCCCCTCCCCGCCCCTTTACCAGGAATGGAATCTGTACTCGCCCTCCATAGAATCATAGAATATCAGGGTTGGAAGGGACCCCAGAAGGTCATCTAGTCCAACCCCCTGCTCGAAGCAGGACCAATTCCCAGTTAAATCATCCCAGCCAGGGCTTTGTCAAGCCTGACCTTAAAAACCTCTAAGGAAGGAGATTCTACCACCTCCCTAGGTAACGCATTCCAGTGTTTCACCACCCTCTTAGTGAAAAAGTTTTTCCTAATATCCAATCTAAACCTCCCCCATTGCAACTTGAGACCATTACTCCTCGTTCTGTCATCTGCTACCATTGAGAACAGTCTAGAGCCATCCTCTTTGGAACCCCCTTTCAGGTAGTTGAAAGCAGCTATCAAATCCCCCCTCATTCTTCTCTTCTGCAGACTAAACAATCCCAGCTCCCTCAGCCTCTCCTCATAAGTCATGTGCTCTAGACCCCTAATCATTTTTGTTGCCCTTCGCTGGACTCTCTCCAATTTATCCACATCCTTCTTGTAGTGTGGGGCCCAAAACTGGACACAGTACTCCAGATGAGGCCTCACCAGTGTCGAATAGAGGGGAACGATCACATCCCTCGATCTGCTGGCTATGCCCCTACTTATACATCCATCCATTACTGCACAGTTGGCTCAGCAGAGGAACTTGGGCTGAAGCAACGCTGGAGGCTGAACTGGGGATGGGGGAGGAGCCTGGGCTAGAGGCGGAGCTGGCCTGGGGGAGGAGATGGAATGAGAGCAGAGCTGGGGTGGAGTGGGGCTGGAGCTGGGATGGGGGCAGAGCAGGGCTAGGTGTCACTCCCTCCCTCCCTGCCCGCCATGGGAGTTGGCTTGGGCCTGGACATGAGCCCCCTAGAACATTCCTACGTGCCCTTCCCTCCCTCCCCCCCCCCCCCAGTTTGGGGGCCACTGATTTAAGGGCTGGAACTGTTGGGTTTTAGCTATAGATCACTTTTAAATGAGGAAAGAGCCAAAAATAATCTAACACTCCTGAAATATTTCTTCAGATAGCTTTAAAATCAGTAATTTGTTAATTTTAGAAACAACATTTAACCTCAAAAAATGGCATATAATGAGAAAAAAACAAATAAATCCTTACATTTCTATTATTATATTATACTGGCACTACAGAGTGCTTGCTATATTAGGGTCTGTTCCTCAGAGGACCTCTGTATCCACAATTCCCACTGATTTCAGTGAGAGTATCAGGGTGGTCAGCATCTCTTAGAAAGAAGTTGTAAGCCATTGAAACAGTTAATATTTTGCAGGGTTGAAAGTTTTCATTAACTCTTTGATGCCTTTGATTGTAAAAAAAAAAATTATTTGCTTTCTGAGAAAATCCAACTGCTAAACAAGAATAATGTAGGCTTGGTCATAATGTGTGGATTTTGAATCTATTCACTTATATTTTAAGTATAAGTCACTTTTAAAGTGCTTTGTATGCTAACCTTTTTAATTTTTTATCTGAGAAATACAGGCACATATGATTTTTGTGGCCCTTTGCCAAAAGATTCTCATTTACATAAATATCCCTTTCAACAGAATAGTTTAATGTATTGAGTTCAGAAGGTTAGAAGAGAGACTTCAATCTTAGCCCAGCAGTGGGCTATTGGCTTCCGAACAGTAGCCTTGTTCATCATATTCAGAACACTGTTCACATTCAGGCTTAAGCAGAGCTGGTATTAAAATTCATCTAATTTATTTCATGTGACTCGTCAGCTGTGTTTTTTATTTAAATCTCTATCGCCTTTTCTTCGGGCATTTTTGTTTTGTAATTTTAAAGAGTATTGAAATGGATAGGCCACTTTTTAACTATTTAATCTGACCATTTTATGGTTTGTCAGTTAACAATATGTTAAAATGTCCCATTAGTTTATTATGATTTTTGTGCTTCTTTAAAAGAGGCCACTTCTGTTTTATGTTTCTGAATATATTTGATTACCTGCATCTAACCAGTCTTTTAAATTGAGTTTTAGTGGAATTTGCGTGTAAGATTCAATAGAAGCTTGGTGCATTGAGGAACTTAAATAATTTTTATTTTATCTGAGAGTTTATACTTTATATTTGTTGTCAGATGCCTCTGCAGAGATTAAAGCATGAGCGTAAACCCTAGCTGTATTTTGATACTGCCTCCGACCTAATTTTTTCCTCCTTTTCTAGCACACAGTCTCTGTAGCTAACAGTCACCTCAACCATGATTTTTTTTTTCTTGAACCTGTTTGAGAAGTGAGTGGTTGTACCTGGCTTGTCCAGTGAAATTTCCAATCTCCAATATTGTAGCTCAGTTCATTGATTCTACATCACTCCTAAAAATTTAACACTGATTTATCTACTGAGGTCATGATCTTGCAGAGATGTACATACATGCTGAACTTTTTACTTATTTATTCAGGAAGTTTTAACAAGTTAACAAATCCCTACCATGTAAATATCAGATTCAAAACAACTGTTACAAGAGTTAACTTTTATAGAGAGACATTGTACAGGAATACGGTCATCAGATCATTCTGTTTAACAGGATTTTACCATATTACATAGTGAGCATTATTACCACAGTTATAATATGTCTAAGGGGACTCAGCCCTCTGCGGGGTGGTGGGGCACCTCACTACACCCTCTCTGCTGGGTTGAGGAATACAGTCTATGGCCCAGACCTTCAGGAAGGGACTGAGCAAATAGTTCGATATAAGCCCGGGCCCTGGGTCAGGGCGGGGCCAGCAAACAAGCAGTCAGAAGCTCAGGCCCTCTGGCAGGGCCTGAGCAAATAGTTTAACAGCAAACCCCAGGTTCCTGGCTTTGAGCAACCAGGGAGGGGGGAAGACTGCCACCCGCAAGGTGGGTGGTAGGGGGGATGCAGGCCCACCCACTCCACTGCATCCCAGCCTGGGGCCTTGGCTGCAGCAGAAGACCCGTTGCTGTGTCAGTGGGGATCCTGGCCGCAACACACTGACGTTGGCAGTGCTGCAGCCAGACTAGGGTCAGCTGCCCCTGGGCTACTTCCGGACTCCCCCTCATAGGGTACCTGGGTCAGCGTGGTGTCCTCGGAGGGTTCCAGCACCATGGGTTTCTCCAGGTAGCTGGCGAGGGGTAGGCTTGGCAGCTCCTCTGGGTAGGTGGCGACAGGTAAGCTTGGTGGCTCCTCCGTGCACTGGTTGGCATTAGGCATTGGCTGGTCCAGCCAGTCCTCAGGTTGTCCCTGGATTGCCAGGGTCTCCCAAGCTGGAGCCAGGCCACAGGCATCTGGTCTCTCCAGCAGCTGCAGCCCAAGTGAGCTCTGGGGTTGGGCTTTTATACTTCCTGTCCTGCGCCTTGACCTCTGGGGGGGCAGGTGCAGGATCCACTGGCTCCTCCCACTTTGGTGTCCGGGGAGGTTGTTCCCTCTGTGGGCTGGTGGGGTACCACATCACCTCGCTACAATGTCATTTCTAGAAATGTTATTAAATTGAGTGAAATACATGCTGAATTTTATGCACAGTGAGTGGTTCTGCTGAAGTCAATAGAATTCTCACAGTTAAGCAGCAAAACTGAAGTGCTTTGTGTAAAGTTAAGCACCTGAGTAAGGCTTTGCAGGATTGGGGCCTTAATATAAATATTAACATTTTAGAAGCTTTATTATACTCATTTGAAGTATTTTTAAAAATTTATTATGTCCATTGTAGTTCGCTGCAAAAATAAATAGTATGTTGTATTGAAATGCGTTTTAAATTTTTGCTGTTCTTATTATGCATGTATATGTTCCAATATTAGTGGTGGTATTATGGTTAAGATTCTGGCAGCATTTCTGTAGTAAACCCTTTTCAAGTATAATCAGCTGTAAAAGTTGCCTGCGGAATAAAACTTTGGTACAAGATTCTAAAATGAATCATAAAAATAAAAGATATCTTTCAGCTAATGATATAACCTGAAACTCATTGGACATAGTTAAAGTGACTTGGTAAGAAATTTAAAAATACTTTAAGTTAAATATTAAATATTTTTCCTTCAGACATATGCCAGTGTATGCGTAATACAAGAGACTATTAGTATGTTGTTGGGCAGAGCCACCAATTAGCTAGCTGTGTCATGCATAGTTGGTACAGACTATTGAGACTGTGCTGGTTTTTTAGAGACAGTGTGAATTAAGGATGGAGAGAGAACCCTTAATCATAAAACTTCTCAGTTGGTTACCAAGATTAGAATGGATATTTAAGCTTAATGCTTCCAGATAATTTCCTCATCCTATTTTAGGTATTATAACATTATCCATATGTAGATTGTTGCATTCTAAATGTAGTGCTTGTCATGTCACAGTGGAGAACTATCTGAAACACTGGATTTTTCTTAAAAAGTAATGCCAAGTCAAACTGTCTGCAGAAAATGCAGACATACTCTAACTTCTGCATGTCAATTCTGTGCCCCCAAAGGATTTGGTGTCATGGATATGATAGTATGTACTGGGGCAACATTTGAAATGGAAATATTACTTTCTGATAAATTTCGCTTATTTGAAGTTTACCTAACTGTCTGGTGTTTATTTTCTTTAGAATTTCAAAGAATATTCCTACAACTAAAGATGTTGAACCTCTGCTTGAAATTGATGGGGACATACGGAATTTTGAAGTATTTTTATCTTCACGGACACCAGTTCTTATAGCACGTGATGTAAAAACCTTTTTGCCGTGTACTGTAAACTTAGATCCAAAGCTACGAGAAATCATTGCAGGTGAGTATGTTTTCAGATAAAATGAAAATGGAAAATTGTATTATAATTTTCTTCATTATAGATGTTGTTACTGCTTGGAACACTCACTACCTCTGAGTTAGTAGGTTTGTAGCATTTGTGTCCAGAGGGATTATTAGCTCATCTAGTCTGATGGTCATACGCCATTAGATTTCACCCAGTGATCTCAGCATTGAGACCGATAACTTGTGTTTTACTAAAGCATATATTCCATAAAGTCATCAAAATCTTGATTTGACGATATCAGGAGGTGGAGAATCCACCACTTCACTTAGTAGCTTGTTCCAGTCATTAATCACTCTCAGTGTTTAAAAATGCGTGCCTTATCTTCAGTTTGAATTTGCTTCAGCTTCCAGCCATTGGTTCTTGAGTTATGCCTTTCTCCACTAGGTTAAAGAGCCCTTTAGTACCCAGGATTTTTTTTCCTCATGAAAATACTTGTACACAAATCAAGTCACCTCACAAGCTAAACAGACTGAGTTCTTTAAGGGTATGTCTACGCTGCAATTAGACACCCATAGCTGGCCCATATCAGTAGACTCAGGCTTGGGCTAAAGGTCTGTTTAATTGTGGTGTAGACATTCGGGCTCAGGATCTACCAATGTGATATTTGCCATCATGTGCCAGCAATGCCCCTCTGCCATGTACATTGGTCAAACTGGACAGTCTCTACGTAAAAGAATAAATGGACACAATCAGATGTCAAGAATTATAACATTCATAAACCAGTCAGAGAACACTTCAGTCTCTCTGGTCACTCGATTACAGACCTAAAGGTCGCAATATTACAACAAAAAGACTTCTAAAACAGACTCCAACGAGAGACTGCTGAATTGGAATTAATTTGCAAACTGGATACAATTAACTTAGGCTTGAATAGAGACTGGGAGTGGATGTGTCATTACACATGATTATCACTACAAAAGGTTTTCTTCCCCCCCCCCTCACCTCCCGCTCTCCTGCTGGTAATAGCTCATCTTAAGTGATCCCTCTCCTTACAGTGTTTATGATAACATCCATTTTTTCATGTTCTGTGTGTATATAAATCTCCTCACTGTATTTTCCACTGAATGCATCCGATGAAGTGAGCTGTAGCTCACAAAAGCTTATGCTCCAATAAATTGGTTAGTCTCTGAGTGCCACTAGTACTCCTTTTCTTTTTGCGAATACAGACTAACACGGCTGCTACTCTGAAACCTGTTTATTATCCTGTTATTCTGATGTTTTCTTGATTGGCTTGCCCATTTCTTCAGCTGGTTTTTCATACATGACAATCGAAAGCCTTTGGAACTACCCTAAGTCCACTTTTTTTTGTTGTTGCATACTTAACTCCAGTGAATTGACAAATAATGAAAGGAACTTAAAACTAAGCACTTCATTGAGTCCCTCTCCTTTCCTCATCTTGTATACATATTTAATGTTTCAGATGTTCGTGCTGCAAGAGATCTAATGAATATTGGAGGATTACCATATCCCACAGTGCCCTTACCTGAGGCAACACCCAGAGCATCATCAGTGTTCAGTCAGCCTTCATCAGTCTGCTCTTCATCCACCTCCTTCAATGGGCCTTTCAATGGTGGAGTTGTGTCGCCACAACCTCATAGCAGCTACTACAGTGGCATGACAGGACCTCAGCATCCATTCTATAATCGAGTAAGTAACCAATTAACTATTAAATCACACTTAGCATGATTTAATCTCATAATATTGCAGCTAGTCCTGTAAATGCTTAAAGGAAAAGAAAACAGATAACCCCCCACCACCTAAAAAAACCACCCAATAAAAACGGACAGGAGAAAATTGCAGGAAAAAATGGTAAAACTTGCAGGGATGGTCACCCATCTACTGCAATCTAATGGAAAAGCATATGGAAAATTGAAACAAAAGGGCAAACTGTAGGGAAAATGTCTTTTTAGTTAGAGACACTATTAAATAGTGGGACACAGCAGGAATTTTTTTGGTGGGTGTGTCAGGGTGAGCTTTTTTTTCAATACACAATTACTAATACAGTTAATTTACTCAGGTGCTGTCTCAGTATGGCACTGACAAATTGGCCTGAAATCAGAAGATGAAATTCAATAGAGACAAGTGCAAATTACTTCTCACCTAGGAAGAAAAAATCAAATGCAAAGCTACAAAATGGGGGAATAACTGGCTAGGCAGTAGTTCTGCTGAAAAGGGTCACAAATTGAATATGAGTCAACATATTCTGGGGAATATTAACAGGAGTGTCATATGCACTGTTGAGGCCCCAGCTGAAGTATTGTGTCCAGTTCTGGATACCACCCTCTAAGAAAGATGTGGCCAAATTAGAAAAAGTCCAGAGGAGAGCAACAAAAATGATAAAAGGTTTAGGAAACGTGACCTGTGAGGAAAGGTTAAAAACCTGGGCTTGTTTAGTTTTCAGAAAAGAAGACTGGGGGGAGGGACACTTGATAACAGTCTTCAAATATAATAAGTGCTGTTATAAAGAGGACGGTGATCAGTTGTTCTCCATGTCCACTGAAGGTGTAGAACAAGAAGTAGTCAGCATCCCAATCACTGGAGATTTTTAAGAACAGGTTAGACAAACACTGATAAATTATGCTCTAGGTTTACTTGGTCCTGCCTCAGTGCAGGGACTGGACTAGATGACCTTTGGAGGTCCCTTCCATGATTCTACAATAAACAGGCACATGGAAACAGAAAGTAAAATTGTACACACTGATTTCTGCATAGCCACATAAAGCCACAGACGAGCTGCCCCTTCACATAAATGTGAAGGAACTCAGGGCAACGCGCTTGGCAAGCGAGGTGTTCCTCCCACAGCTTGCGAGCAAGATGGTGCAAGTGTTGACAGAAAATACAGCAGCGATGTTCTGTGTCAACAAGCAAGGAGGGCCCTGTTCCAAGATCCTTTGTCAGGAAGCCCTTGGGCTATGGAACTCCTGCGTGACTCATTCCATCCACATAGAGGCCATGCACCTCCCAGGGGAACGGAACATGCTAACAGATCGCCACAGCAGGTCCTTCTCCTCTCTCCTCTCACCATCTTTCCACACGGAGATAATCAGTGCCATCTTCCAGAGGTGGGGGACTCCCCAGGCAGATTTGTTCACCACAGCACAGAACAAGAAGTGTCACCTCTTTTGCTCGAGGCTCGGCTGGGACGGGACAGGGGCGCTGTAATCAATGCCTTCCTCCATCCATGGTCAGGCAGCCTGCTGTATGCTTTCCCAGCAATCTCTCTGGTTCACAAGGTGCTCCTGATTGCTCTGGCATGGGCTCGCCAGCATTGGTTCGGCATGCTCCTAGACGTAGCAGTCACAGCCCCGTGGATTCTCCCTCTCAGACCAGACTTAATCTCGCAGGATCAAAGGAAGCTTCTCCATTCAAGCTTCAGTCCTACACCTGACAGCATGGCTTCTGCATGGCTGAATCCAGAGGAGAGGGAGAGCTCTGACCAGGTGCAGCAAGTTTTGCTAGGTAGTAGAGCACAGGGAGGTTGCCATGGTAGTAGCTCTCCGGTAAGTAGTAGAAAGCCATCTACCAGGGCTGTGCTGTGCTCCAGGCTGTGCAGCTTACCAATGTACACTTCTAGTCCCCCAGTTCCCTACCTACAAGCTGGACTCCAGGTCTGGTTCTCTGCTCATCTTCATTGAACAGTGCAGAGAGCATGCACTGTGATCCAATTAACTCCCTCTTGTAGGGAAAGGTGGAGAGCAAGAGGTACCTCTAGACAGGTCTCAGCAAGTCAGGAAAACAGTAAACATAATGTCAGAACTCAGGCGGCAGCAGGATGGCAAATTCCAGGGCCAGGAAGAAAAATTCCATGGCCGTGGAATCATGCAGCCTACTGGGCCTGTATTGAGATGATTGGGAGAAGACCCCCATCACATCTCTGATGTATGGTTGTCTGCAAACTTGGGAAGCCAAAGTTCCTCTGATTCCCCTCAGTATATATATATGGTCATCTCTGGTTTTCAATGTTATCCCTGCGACCATAAGGGCTAGAAATGTCCTATTTTTTAAATGAAAGCTGAGACTGTGGAGCGAGAGTCTACAATGGAGAGCTAGTTCCACAGTTGTGGAATCAGGAAATAACTGAGCACAGTCTATACCCAGGCAGTAAAAAGCATAATTTCAAGCAGTAAAATCCCCCAAAGGGGGATAGGAAATGGTGGGTCATGGAATAATTTTTGACCAATTTATAGGTTGCAGACCAAAAAGAATCAAAAATAGTGATTGACCCAGCCTCTATTTGATTCGGAGGACCTGCTATAGAGGGAGGGGGATAGGGCCTTTGTGCCCAAGATGATCATTAGTCATCTCACACACGCAAGTTCTCTCCATAGTTTGACGTGGCTAGAAGATTTTTTGAGAGGGAATAATCATTTAAATTACATAATTCAAGAAGTAACATATGAAACTCTGAAATAAAATTCCTTCTCTTCCAGGAATAGATTGCTATATAGACCCTGTAGCACATGGTAAATAGACTTCATTCAAGGTACTTTATGATATATTTCTGTAATAGTTAGGAGGTTTAAGGCCTAGATTGATACTTAGTCTTAAATCATTTTAAGAAGGGGAAAATTAAAATGTTGTTTCTGGGAGCAATTTTCCACTATTGTAACAGGAAGACTATTGTTCTTGGGACCTCATGCGTATTGCAAAATATTCAAGTCAAAGAGAGTAGCTCACAGTGAGAGGAAACTAGCATTTTCAGTTTGGATTGCTGTCCTCTGTCTAGCATCAATACCAAAGGATTAAAGGTTGTAGCAGTATATGATAGGTACTGTCACACATTGGAAGTGTACTCCCTAGCTGGTAAACGTGAGAGAGAATCCAAAGATCAGTTCACCTTGCCACTAGGACAACGGAGTTATTTGAGTGTTTCATAAACTACCCAGAGTCATAGCTTGTCCCAGCTAGATAGCTGAAATATATTGTCTTTAGACTTTAGTTCTTTAGTTTTCATTTCATTTACAGCTTCCTTGGAACGTGTACAAAGCACACCAGTTTCTTAGTCCTTAGGTGAGCTTTGTGGGAATTTTCCAGCATTTTGGTTTTGATGAGCTTCTGCAGAACTGTAGGCCTGATTCCATCAGTAATTTGCCTGGTTTTCTGCCAGTTCACCTGACTGGCTGCTGGGGAGCCCACACTTCCACAGTCCATGGCTCTGGGGCAGCTCAACCATGCAGACTGTCTGGGCAAGGACCCCATGGCTTCCAGGGTCCATGGCTCTGGGCAGGTGTAGAATCAAGTCCCCGGATGCTGTGCTGGGAGCCTGGAAGGCTCGTTGGGTACGATGACTTTAACAGAGGCTCTCAGGGGTTAGGCTTCTGGCTCCGCAGCAGGGACCATGGCAGCTTTGGGGGCCTGAGAGCCTCCACTGGAGCCAGGGCTCTCAAGGTTTCTGGGATCCCTGCTCTGTTGTGGAGGACTTCTCTGACTTTCCAGTGGGACTCCCTGGACTGTCCCCAAAGTCAGGAAAAAGAAAAGGAGTACTTGTGGCACCTTAGAGATTAACAAATTTATTTGAGCATAAGCTTTCGTGAGCTACAGCTCACTTCATCAGATGCAACAAAGTCAGGGGGGCATGAGGAGTCTCTGGGAGTCAGGGCAACCAGCTGCTTCACTTCATTTAGGAAAAATTGAACCAAAACCGTTTTGATTTTTCCAGAAGGAGAACATTCCAGAATTTCCTTCCCATGAGAAATTCCTAAACTACTGGTTTTGAATTTGAACTATCATAGAATCATAGAATAACAGAGTTGGAAGGGACCTCTGGAGGCCATCTAGTCCAACCCCCTGCCCAGAGCAGGACCAATCCCAACTAAATCATCCCAGCCAGGGCTTTGTCAAGCCTGACCTTAAAAACTTCTAAGGAAGGGGATTCCACCACCTCCCTAGGTAACGCATTCCAGTGTTTCACCACCCTCCTAGTGAAAAAGTTTTTTCCTAATATCCAACCTAAACCTCCCACACTGCAACTTGAGACCATTACTCCTTGTCCTGTCATCTGCTATCACTGAGAATAGTCTAGATCCATCTTCTTTGGATCCACCTTTCAGGTAGTTAAAAGCAGCTATCAAATCCCCCCTCATTCTTCTCTTCCGTAGACTAAACAGTCCCAGTTCCCTCAGCCTCTCCTCATAAGTCATGTGTTCCAGACCCCTAATTATTTTTGTTGCCCTTCACTGGACTCTCTCCAATTTTTCCACATCCTTCTTGTAGTGGGGGGCCCAAAACTGGACACAGTACTCCAGATGAGGCCTCACCAATGTCGAATAGAGGGGAACCATCCCGTCCCACGATCTGCTGGCAATGCCCCTACTTATACACCCCAAAATGCCATTGGCCTTCTTGGCAACAAGGGCACACTGTTGACTCATATCCAGCTTCTCGTCCACTGTCACCCCAGGTCCTTCTCTGCAGAACTGCTGCCTAGCCATTCAGTCCCTAGTCTGTAGCGGTGCATGGGATTCTTCCGTCCTAAGTGCAGGACTCTGCACTTGTCCTTATTGAACCTCATCAGATTTCTTTTGGCCCAATCCTCCAATTTGTCTAGGTCCCTCTGTATCCTATCCCTACCCTCCAGTGTATCTACCACTCCTCCCAGTTTAGTGTCATCCGCAAACTTGCTGAGGGTGCAATCCACACCATCCTCCAGATCATTTATGAAGATATTGAACAAAACCGGCCCCAGGACCGACCCTTCGGGCACTCCGCTAGATACCGGCTGCCAACTAGCATGGAGCCATTGATCACTACCCGTTGAGCCCGACAATCTAGCCAACTTTCTACCCACCTTGTAGTGCATCCATCCAGCCCATACTTCTTTAACTTGCTGACAAGAATACTGTGGGAGACCGTGTCAAAAGCTTTGCTAAAGTCGAGGAATAACACGTCCACTGCTTTCCCTTCATCCACAGAACCAGTTATCTCATCATTGAAGGCAAATAGATTAGTCAGGCATGACTTTCCCTTGGTGAATCCATGCTGACTGTTCCTGATCACTTTCCTCTCGTCTAAGTGCTTCAGAATTGATTCCTTGAGGACATGCTCCATGATTTTTCCTATATTTCCTTTGACATGTTGGAATTTTCCAGGGTATAGAAAATTTGGAGTTTCAACGATTTCTAGTCTGTGATCCTTTTAAATCCTTAGTAATTAGACTGAAGTATAAAATGTAGAGGCATAACAGTTGCCAGCAACAGATGAATGCCTGCCACCTAGTGATGAAGTGGTGTACTATATTAAGAGAGACAAGGTGGGTGTTTTGAATTTTGTCACATGGAACACTCAAACTTTGTCATGTGCGGGAATGCAGGCCCAATAATGTGGATCTATATAGATGCTACAGCAGTGTCAGAGAACAGCTGTAAGGTGGTAAATTGTTTTTAAAAATGTCTAAATATAAAATATTTATGCAGCGTAGCTGTAGCCATGTTGGTCCCAGGATATTAGAGAGGCAAGGTGGGTGAGGTAGCATCTTTTTATTGGACCAACTTCTGTTGGGGAGAGAGACAAGCTTTTGAGCCACATAGAGCTCCTAGCTCAAGAGCTCTATGTGGCTCAAAAGCTTGTCTCTCTCGCCAACAGAAGTTGGTTCAATAAAAGATATTCCCTCACCCACCTTGTCTCTCTTAATATAAAATAGGAATTTTCAAAATGAGCATATGTACAAAGTATATATGTATTTTGAAAAATTATGGAATGGTTTCAAAAGAGCCTTAGAATCATAGAATGTCAGGGTTGGAAGGGACCTCAGGAGGTCATCTAGTCCAACTCCCTGTTCAAAGCAGGACTAATCCCCAACTAAATCATCCCAGCCAGGGCTTTATCAAGCCTGACCTTAAAAACCTCAAAGGAAGGAGATTCCACCACCTCCCTCGGTAACGCATTCCAGTGCTTCATCAGCCTTCTAGTGAAAAAGTTTTTCCTGATATCCAACCTAAACCTCCTCCACTGTAACTTGAGACCATTACTCCTTGTTCTGTCATCTGCTACCATTGAGAACAGTCTAAATCCATCCACTTTGGAACCCTCTTTCAGGTAGTTGAAAGTAACTCTCAAATCCCCCCTCATTCTTCTCTTCCGCAGACTAAACAATCCCAGTTCCCTCAGCCTCTCCTCATAAGTCATGTGTTCCAGTCCCCTAGTCATTTTTGTTGCCCTCTGCTGGATGCTTTCCAGTTTTTCCACATCCTTCTTGTAGTCTGAGGCCCCAAACTGGACACAGTACTCCAAATGAGGCCTTGATTCCTGGAAACTAAAGGTAGATTATTTTTGATCTCTTTATTTTATTTAAACTCATGAGTCTTATATTGCCTGGCTCTATAAGAAAACTGTGAAGGAAAGAACTGAAAAAAATCATTTTAAAAGCACACTGTAGCATTTTTATAAAAATATTAAAAATTGGGATCAGACAACACATTAAATGTATAAACTTCAAAATTACAAATGTATTTACAGGTCAAAATAAATATGTTGCAAGTTTGAAAAGCAGTTTCTACCTATCTTATCTGCATCATCAATTACAGGATTCCCTATTTTGCATGTCTACAGTTGCTGTATTTGCATAACACACTGATGGATAACAATCCAATCATATTTGGGGTGCTGGTCTAGGTGGTATTGTTGTCTGACATTCACAGATCAAATACAGAATCCTAAATTTGGTCATGGTATGTAAACTCCTGAGTTCTAATTCTGACTCAAACACTGGCGTGCTTTGTATGTTTTGCAAGTTACTTAACATTTGTCTCCTTAAATCCCATCTATTTAAAAAAAAAAAAAAGAGAGAGAGAGAGGGAGAGAGATACTTGCCTGCTCCACAAGAGTGATTAGAGTCAATTAGTATTTTTTATCTACCTTATATTTTTCAAAGCAAGAAACATTTAACAATAATTCTAATAAAAACTTTGATTGTTTTATTGTAATTAAAATTTACATTATGATTTAAAATATTTTTGTATTAAGAATTTACATTTTGTATACTTGTAGTTTTATAGCATCGTAATGTGCTGTAAAAATGCAAAAATCTAAAAATTGAACATGATTGTATTAAAATACTCTAAAAATAAAAGAAATTAAAAAACTGGTAGCTTTAATGTCTGGTCTCATTTATTCAAACAAAAAAAAATTGGATGCAACGAGCATCCTATAATCAAAACTTCCACTGTTATGTGCCATGCACTCCATTTTCTATGTAGTTCTATAGATATCCAAGTAGGATGAATATTACGAAGTTTTGCAAACTGTAGTGACCTCTTGTTCACTGTAATTGTATGTTAAAGAGCTTTGTGATGGTGAAATTAATAGCAATAAAAAAAAACCCTTCATCCTTCTTTGTCCACTCCTCCTGACCCCTCCCCCCCAGACATTGCGATGGGACTTTCAGAAGTGTTCAGCATTCACCTTCAGCTGTTCCCCTGTGAAGTCAATGCTAAAACTCTTATTGGCGTCAGTGGGTGCAGAGAGGTCAATACTGAGCAACTTTGAAAAGCTAACCCTAGAGCTTTTGAATAAGTAAAAGATAAAGCTTTTAGTATTTGCAATTTCTAACTTTATTAAATATAGCATTCTTAAGAAGTTGTATTTTGTTGAAATAACTTTTCTTTTGATTATTATTACATTTTGATTTGTGTAATGTTGTCCTTTTTTTGTTTGTTTTTGTTACATGTTTCTTTCCATAGCCATTCTTTGCCCCATATCTTTACATGCCAAGGTACTACCCTGGCAATTCTCATCACATCTCACGTCCATCATTAAAAACGGGTTTGTCCAGAGATCAGAACAATGGCCTAGTAAGTATTTTGAAGGAAAATTAAAATACTAACCTAAAAAATAAGAATACTGAGTAATACAACAGTAAGGTTGTTAACTGCAATATAATAATACACTATATTTTTATAAATAGTTTTAAGAAATTAAGATATTGCTAACATGAAATATAAAATGTATTTTGTTTTTACTTTTAGTAAATACCATATATAGAGTGGAAATTAATTCTAACATCCAAAAACCAAGATTAGAATAGTTTTTACTGACACATGGGATTGGCAGGATGACTTTTTAGTGAAAACACCCATTTCCTGCTACCGTAAATAACATATGTGACTTAGTAGTATGACATAAACATCTGTACTTGTAAATTTATATCTCACTTTGTAAAATATTGTAAAACACTTTTATATAGAGAATATATATTTGTATAATATATAACGAAAGACTAGGATTAAAATATAGTTGCATCCTATTGCTTTGCATAGAATGTGGGATATCAAAAGGCCAAAATAAAATTATTGTTAAGTAAAAGGATTGCTTATTTTAAATTGTTTTAATTCAAACTAAAACAAAATACATTTTATGTTCAGTATACGTCCGTTGTAGTTTTACGTTAAAGTACATATGGTTCAAATCTTACATTTACATTTCAAAAGCAAAAATAAGTTCTATGCTTTTTTCTAGGTGCATATAGAAATAAAAATAAAATCCCTTTTTAAAGATTTTCATATTTTACTGAAATAGATTGGTGTTCAAAAGAGAATTTAGAACTGAAGAAGCTTAAGAAAATAAAAGCCTCATTTGACAATCACTTTAATACTAGAATATTGATGCCTTTTGGCATAGCTTTAAAATATTTTAAAATCTTTTTTAATCACTTCAGTAAAACAAATGTTTCTGTTGAATGATGTATTATTCTTAGACTCATTTCCATTCGTTGTTTACTTCATATTTTTTGAGCCGTTAATCATTTTACCCAAACCATAATATTTTGTTGTTGTTAGGATATTATCAAGGAGGATGCCGATGAGGGGCTTTCTTCACCCACAGCCCCCTCAATGGTAAATGAGTAGTCATGTGGTGTGGAAATTTAGCATCTCATTGCTTCGTCAGCAGTAATGAGTCTGCATTGATTTTAACTGCAGTTCACTAACACTGCATCAGTGGCTTGGTGGGCAAATAGAGTAGTTGAACACTAATAAATGTAGTTTGTGAATGAATTCAAGAGCTAATATTTACTTATAAGACCTACTGTATTATTTTCCTCTTAGTCTTCCCTGACCTTCTCAGTAGCTATGAAGTACAGAGTCTTCAGCTAAGAGTACAGTGTTTTCCATCTTCACCAGCAGTTCCCTGATGGTTAAAAGGAGTGGGGAATGGCAGTTGGCCATTCATTACTTAGTTTTTAGAACTGAATGGCTGGTTAACTTTATTCTTCTATCCTCTTCTCTTTTGTTCCCATATCCCACATAAAGCTGCTGCAGTTATTACAGCATAAAGCAACTTTATATAAAAATAACAAAAATCTGCTATATATTATAATCATATTCATGAGCTAGCATATTAAGGTCTACCTTTACTCATGCGTAAGTTAATGTTAGAATTTTGTGTTCCACAACTTTCGTCTTTATTTCATTATAAATATCCATACAAAGATATCTTCCTTTATATGTAGCTGTTTTAACCCTTAATTGTGGAAGTCAATAGAAAACCATTCTGGCCATCAAGCTCTGGTGACTGCCAACACAAAAAGGTTAACATAGTTTTAACCATTATCTTAATTACTTTATCCTGTTATCTGCAACAGCCTAAATGTGTGACTTGAGGTATTTTTTGTCTTTCACTGATGCAGGAAAAGGTTTGCATAAAATGTCTTTTTTTTTTTTTAATTACGCAACAATGGGAAAAACAAGAATTCCAGCATAATTATGGCAACAAAGACCAAGCCTGCATTAAAATAATATTAATTAAGGATTTTGTAGGCACGGAGTGTTTCTCATTCTTTAACTAATGCTGCTGAACCTACATATAGCAGCATTCAAGATCATATATTGTTCTGAAACCCTGTAACATTTTGATCAAAATGTAAAGTTAATGGGGCAGTTAAAACCCTGATTCTGAATTTTGTAGTGTTTGTGAATTATTTTGTTTTAATACCTGATTGTCTTCTCCTCTGCTCTCTGTGAAGGAGGCTGGAAGGGCTCTGGTATGCTTCCCTACCATCCCATATCCTCTGAAAGCCCTTTCACAAGTAGGCTCTGTCAGTCAGGATGGCTTAGCGATCCCTAAACCTCTGGGGAGTCCCTGTGCAATGTAATACTGACCTTGCTGGCTTTCTGGTTAAATTTCTGTGGAAGACAGAGACAGTATTACTCAATGTGTTTGTTCTCCATTGATTTAACCCATGATGGAAAAAATAAACTGTTTTCATGCTTCCATTGAGAGTATAAGATGAATTCTTCAGAGTTATTACAGGCTCAATAGAGGTGTTTGAGGCACTTCAGTTATCCACAAATGATGGATATAATAGACTGTAATAATTCTGTCCAAGTATTTAGGGAGTCCTTAATCCATGCATCTTAGCCACTATATATGATTATAGCTTTTACTTGTTCTTTAATGCATGGATCCATGCATGCAAAATAATTCAGTGTACTAAAAATCCTTTAGTTTGGTGATCTAATACGAGCACCACATGTAGGATTAAAGGTCAGTCTTGATTCCTGAGTTTTGCAGGGGCTAGAAGGGTTGATTTATTTAGCCCTGAGTAGAGGAGAGAAGCTCCCTTGACTTGCTTTTTAGTAAGCTTCTTTGACCAATGCAAGGAGCTGGTATCTCTGGAAAACCCATTTTTTTTTTATATGGGTCAAAATTTCTGTGAATTGGTAGAGCTGCGTGGAGAAGGTCTTGTCCCAGTGCAGGGGACTGGAGCTAATGGCTTCTCAAGGTCCCTTCCAGCCCTACATTTCTGTGATTCTATGGTTGCACAATACCTCTTCATGCTTTGTGGCTCCTGCTATTGATGTCAATATGTCAATAAAGTTAACCAGTTTTATAACGCAAGATCCTAAAATCTTAGAGCCTGATTCTGATCTTTCCTACATCCGTGTAAATCTGAAGTAACTTCTTGGAAAGTAGTGGACTGATGTGGGTGTAAAACTCGTGTGATTATAATTACATGTTTAGTCTTTTTTGTGCATTATGTTGTGCAGAGTACATTGTAGGCACTGTGTGAGTGCGCACGCATGTGTATATATATTTCAAACTTGTATTTTGTGTTCCAGCCCTATCTAGTCCATAATCTTCATGGGTTTCTGGAATAGTGGATAAAGAATACTGTTAAAATTCCTTGCAGGGTTAATGCTGGTTCTCTTTAGTAAATTAACTGATTTGGGGCCTGATCGTGTGCCATTGAAACGGAATGGAAACTTTGCCATTAACTTCAGTAAGTGCAGCATTCGGCCTACAGGGCATTATAATACTGACCCTTGCTGTACTTTTGTCTTGGAGTCTCCAAAGTATCTTCTTCACAACGAACTTAGTATTCTTTAATCTGTTCCAAAATCCAAGTAGACAGGTAAGCAGTTTGTTGTGCCAGTAGAGTATAGTGTGGTAGTTTTAATGAAACAGTATTCGCTTTTGTTTTCCAGTAGCACCCATGATTTTCTGGGCACTTTTTTCAGACAGCAAAGAAGGCATGATCTCTGCCCAGTCTAAAGAGTTTGTCACCAGATTGCAATATGAACAAGATCTATGTTATCTACCAACATATATCATGAATCAAATTTGCATTACTAATTACATTTGTTAGGATGGAGCATACCTCAACATAATTGTATTGTTTTAAAGTTGTTTTCCCTGTTGTATGAAATCAATAGTGCCTTGAGGCATATAATGTACTTTCATTGAAGTGGCCCTAAAATGGACCTGTGCAATCATGTAATTGTACATAAACCTTGCCTATCCTTTAAAAATAATGGAAGTGTTTTTTTAATGGACAGGTCTGGGTATGGACAAAGGATGTAGCCTGGGAAGTTTTTCACTTATTCTTGCAAATGTTAATGTGAAATTAATCCCCTTAGAATACAAACTATAAACCCAATTACTATTTGTTCTCAAAATCTACCTTTTCAGCTCTGTTTTCCTTGCTTAGCTATGAGGACTTTAAAATTATTCAACAAATAATGTTGTAACTTAATTTTGAAATGACAAAGGAATTTTAGGCTGCAAACCAAGATTTTGCACTGCAAAAATGATGCAGATCTTCCCTCTGACCTAGGATATTAAACCTCAACAAGTATTCATCTGCTTTTTTACAAGTACAAAAGGAGAAAGTCACTTATCAGAAATATCTATCTTAAATGTTTTATTGCAGTATTAAAAAAAATCTCAGTATACTAACTTTGTATTATAAAGCTAGTTTTACATGCACTGTTTTAAATTAGATTAATATGAATGCATAAGTGTCTATTACATCTTTAGACATTTTTGTTGTTTCACTTTAAGCTTCTGTCTTTTCATTCTGTTTTTGTCCCTTTCTTGAAGCTGTGTAAATCTGGGTTAAACAAACAGAGACAGGTACAGCAACTTTCTATGAATTGTCATTCACTTATTTGATGGAATCATTGCAAAAGCTATCATACTGGCTCTTCATGCTAGGCTGTCTATAAATTAATGCTCATTACTAGCCCTTAGGTTTGCTTTTAGCTTTTGCATGGCAAATATTTTTCAGTGTAATGTTCTCTAAGCTGAAAAATGTGTCAGTTTAAGTACAGTTTTAATTCACTTACCTGACGACATTATCCCCAAAGCAATTACGTTATTTATTCTTCAGGCAGTGTTATTTATAAAGAGTGATTTGGACTAATGTGTATTTGTTTCAAATAGTTTATACTTTAACAAAAATCTAAATATTTTTAGCATTTTTCCCATATAATTTTTGATAGACAAAAATGCTTCTTTCTAAACTAACTTCTAATGCATGCAGAAATAGTGACTTGCTCTTGACTGCTAAAATATTTTGATTTAATGGAAGAATACCTATTCCATCTTACCTCTGTGTGAAATTTCCTTCTTTATTTCTTTGTGTTAATCTGCAGATGCTATATTTGATTGATTCACAGTTCACAAACTGTTGAAACTCTTCACATTGTTCTTAGAATATTTATGTTAGCAACACCATTATAAAATAGTTTTGGCCATAGTTTATGGCTGTCATTTTTCAAAGTACAATAGATTTTTCCACTAAAAGTATAATTTGAACTAATCAGTAAATTGTGATTATGGGAGGATTAACTTAGTTCATGCTTTTCAGCATCTCTTATTCACTGCATTCATTGTAAGAATATTGTTGAGAAATCACATTGGAATAGGAAGAAGATTGGAATAATACATCCAAATATCGCTAAAAATTTCTGAATTGTGCTGACAACTTGGATAAAAATTTTAATATCAGAATGATTAAAAATGTTATGACCTTTTTGGTTGCCTTTTAGACAAGTTTCTCAAGCAATCAAGTCAAGGTAAAAAATGTGTAAGTTTTAACCAAGAGAATCAAAACATTTTTTTTTGTTTACCTTCATGTTAGATTGCAGTTACCCTTTAGAACAGAAATGTATTTGTTAAAAAAAACCCATAATCTGTAGTTTTGTTAGTATTTAAATGCTCCATTTAAAACTGTGTTTAGTTTTATTTGTAAAAGAAACTGGAATATCTTTTACTATTTACAGATCGTGAAATAATTATGAGATAATTAATTGTGAATATCAAAAGTGAGTGTGTGGGTGGGGAAATATTGACCAAAACTATCTGGTAAGTAGAGACTAAGAAGGTTAAGAAGGTAAAAGTGATTATAAAAGTTAAGTATTGGAAAACATAAAGATTACATAAGAAGGGAATACAAATAATGCTCTAGTATTGCCCTATGTGCCTGCAACAGCCTCTCTTCTTGTATACCTAGCAGCCTCTATATTGTTTGGAATCATAAGAATAGCCATACCAGATCTGACCAGTCATCCATTTAATCCAATATCTTATTCCCAGCAGTGTGCAGTGCCAGATGCTTCAGGGGAAGGTGCAAGAAAGCCTGTAGTGTGGGCAGTTACATAGTTCAGAGGGAAAGCTTCTTCCTAACATTAATCAGTTAGTGATTGGCTTATACCTTGAAGTATATTAGGATTTATATTCTTTAAAAAATTAAATTAAATATTGTCTAGTGTAGCTGTAGGTGTTCTCATTATCAAGCGTTAAAGTGATTCTTTCCTTGAATCTTTCTGAAAGTGAAGTACTTAAATAAAGAGAAAAGAGAGAAACACTATAGAGAACATAAATACATTCTTTATTGTTCATAAAGAATTACAGGTAAACCCTGATAACTGAACTGTAGTTAACCAAAGCAACAACTGTTTGATGTTGCGCTTCTAAACTTTGGAGAAGTGGAATTTCTTTGCAATGTGACCTATTTAAAGTGATGGACCTTCACAGGAATTTAGCTTCAGTCCTGTGGTGCCTAGATGTTACACAGTGCTGAAACCAAAATTCCATAAGCAGGAGCTGTGAAGGCTATGTGGGTGTGCTGCTAATAGAACTAGCAATTCTGATAGCTCTGGGGATATCTGGAATAACCAGATTACAGATAGAGGTCTCTGCTTGTACTACCTTTCAGAAATGTCTCTTCCTGCTCTGCACTCTCCCTCCCCAGCACTCTGTTCTGTCTTGCACACAGATCTTAGATTTCTGTGCACAGAGCTAAGCTTTGCAAGAGTGGAGCTGAAGAGGGGCTCTGTTCCTACAAAATTGAGGGGCTTTTGGCGATTAACATCATTTCTGTGGAATGTAAGAGTTCCACAGGACTGAGCCCTTTGGTTAAGTAATCCTATGCTTATACAGAGGTTTTGGATGTCCTCTGAGACCTCTGAATAATAATGGATTTATATGTGTTGGGTTATGATGCCAGAGGCAGAAATTAGTTATCTAGAAAAGGAAGAGGAAGGATTGAAAACCTGGAGTGTCACAGCAGAATGTGTAATGATAAAAGTAAGGTAGCATTCTATGGCCTTCTCTAAAATTCCAGATGATGTAGTGCAGTGGTCACCAACCTGTAGATGGCGATTGATTGGTCGATCCTGGAGCCTCTGCCAGTCAATCGCAATCTCTGGCCGCTAAAAGTATGATGGTGCAGCGGGGCTAAGGCAGGCTCCTTGCCTACCCTGATCCCACACCGCTCCTGGAAGCGACCAGCATGCCCCCCCACAGCTCCTGGCGGGGAGGGGTCTCTGCGCGCTGCTCCTGCCTGCAAGCACCACCCTCGCAGCTCCCATTGGCCAGAAACGAGGAGCTGTGGGGGCAGTGCATGCAGGCAGGAGCAGCATGCAGAGCCACATGCCCCACCCCAGGGGCCACAGGGCATTTTGGCCACTTCTGGGAGTGGCGTGGGGTCGGGGCAGGCAGGGAGCTTGCCTTAGCCCCACTGCGCCACCGACCAGGAGCCGCCCAAGATAAGTGCCGCCCGGCGGGAGCCCACACCCCAGCCCTGAGCCTCCTCCCGGAGCCAGCACATTGAACTCCCTCCTGCACCTCAAGCCCCTGCCCCAGCTCTTAGCCCCCCCCATAGCCAGCACCCAATACCTCCTCCTGCACCCTGAACCCCCTCCCGCACTCCAACCCTCTGCCCCAGCCCTGACCCCCCTTCCAGAGCCAGCACCCCATACCTCCTCCTGCACCCCAACACTCTGCCCCAGCCCAGAGCCCCCTCCTGCACCCAAACTTGCTCCTGCACCCCAACCCCCTGTCCCAGCCCAGTGAAAGTGAATGAGGGTGAGGGAGAGTGAGTGATGGGGGTGGGGGGAATGAGCCGGGCGGAACTTCTGGGAAGGGGCGGGATAGATCCTGGGTTGTACTTAAATTCAAAAAGTGATCTTGTGCTTAAAAAGGTTGGAGACTACTGATGTAGTGGTACCCTTAACTATTTAGATGTTTATAGTTTACTATATATGGAATGCTTAAGGGTGACTTTGGAAAGGAAATATTTCACCACAGTCTCATATTGAACTGATGCAACCGAAGTTTTTAATCATGCTTGATCCAAATATTTGCACATGGCTGAGAAGATAAAGCCAAGATATACAGTTAAACTTAAATTTTCCAAAACTCCCTGTTAGCTAAAACAATGTCACAATACTAACAAATGCAAATATTAACAATTACTAACAACAGTTAACTATGTTCATTATCCAAAACTCCAACTATTACATTTGATAATTAAAGTTTTACTGTATAGCATTCACTCTTAGATGGCACTTTTCAATAACTATGTTCTTCTGAGAGTAGAACTAACTCTTTCTGAACTTTCCCAATTATACTGATATTTTTACATTGTTTTATTACCACTAAATAAATGTTATAATATTTTGAAACCTCTCTTATTCCTATTAAATATGTAGAAATACATTTAATGTTGAAATTTCTTTCAGCAGGGGTCTGTCTTGGGTCCAGAACTATCCAATATTTTCATTCATTACTTGGATAATTGAGTAGAGAGTGTGCTTATAGTATTTGCAGATAATACCAGGCTGAGAAGGGTTGCTATCACTTTGGAAGACAGGATTAGAATTTCAAATGACCTTGACAAATTGAAGAATTGGTCTGAAATCAACAAGATGAAATTCAGTAAAGACAAGTGCAAAGTACTACACTTAAAAAGGAAAAATCAAATGCACAGCTACAAAATGGGGAATAACTTGCTAAACAGCAGAACTGCTGAAAAGAATGTGTGGGTTATAGTGGATCAGAAATTGAATGTGAGTCAACAATGTGATGCAGTTGTGAAAAAGGCTAATATCATTCTGGGGTGTATTAACAGGAGTGTTGCATGTAAGACATGGGGCTTAATTGTCCCACTTTACTCAGCACTGTTGAGGCCCCAGTTGGAGTAGTGTGTCCAGTTCTTGGCATCGTGCTTTAAGATGTGGACAAATTGGCGAGTCCAGAAAAGAGCAACAAGAAAGATAAAAGGTTTAGAAAACCTGACCTATGAGGAAAGGTTAAGAAAACTGGCCATGTTTAGTCTTGAGAAAATAAGATGGAAGGGGTATTTGATAACAGACTTCAGATATGTTAAGGGCTGTTTAAAAGGAGGACTGTGATCAGTTGTTCTCCATGTCCACCAAAGGTAGGGCAAGAAATAATCGTCTGAATCTGCAGCGAGGGAGATTTAGGTTAGCTATTAGGAGAATAGCTATTATGGAATCCCCATCATTGGAGATTTTTAAGAACAGCTTAGACAAATGCCTCTCAGGGATGGTTTAGGTTTACTTGGTCCTGCCTCAGCACGGGGTGCTGAACTTGATGACCTCCGGAGGTGCCTTCCAGCCCTAGATTTTTATCATTCTGTTTTAAGGGAGAAAGTTATAGAGAACTATACTTTTTTTCTTCAGTGTGTGCTCTTTGTCTCTAGTGTTCTTCAGTAAACCATTGTGTCACACTGTCTGGAGTGGTTCATGAGCATTAGTGCCAATCTCAGGGCAGACTGTCAAGAAGCAGGGCAGAGACTCCAGACTGGGTTGTATTTCTATAATTAGATTTCACCAACCCAGTAAGGAATATGAACTCGAAAGCATTATAACAGTCTTAAAACAGAGTCAGAGGCAATCTGCTTTATATTCCAGTCTATCTCCCACCCAGTCAAGCTGGATTTAGTGATAGTTGGTTGCTATACACCAAAGATCACAAAATATTCAGGTTGCTCCCAGTCCCAAGAGAGCAGTCACTTACCTCAGATCAACTTGTACATTAGATCTCTCTCCAAAGACAATGCTTGTAGCCAATCCTGTAATAAACTAACTAAAGATTTATTGACTAAGAAAAGAAATGAGAGAGTTATCACAAGGTTAAAGCAAGCAAACTTATATACACAAATGAGTTAGTGGTTTTAAAAGATAACACAGATGTAGTAATCTGTTAGCTCTGAATGGGAAATTAATATATAGTTGATATACAGAACTATACTGGCAAAAGAGGTCTTGGTGGAATTTTTCTGTTTGTCTGTATGTAATGTGATAACTTTTGAATACCACTTCCAATGAGTTCCAAAATTTCAGGGAATGTTATAGGTGTCAGTGGGCAGAACCCTTTTGCTTTTTGTGAAATCAGAAGAGGGAAATGGGGGGAGGGAGACAGAGACCCTTGCATCTGATTAGCAGATCTGGCAGCATCAGTCATCTTTGTAATTGTCTATAAATCAAAGCAGCCATTAACACTTACCAGCATAACAATACCCCTCATCTCCTCTCTGCCCATGTCACAGTACAGTTTAAAATTTTGACATACTGAATTACTTATCTCCCAGATAGACAGAAAAGAAATAAGAATAGTTGAGGGAAAAGGGAAGAGCCCCTATCATGGGTGGACTGGGTGATGGTGGGAGGGGGATGGTGGGCCACTCAGACCCTTGCAGAGGGGAATTGAGAGGTACACAGGACCCCTGGTATTCTGGGGAGAATGAGGCTCAGTGGTATGGGGGACACACAGAGCCCCAGCCATGTGCTGGAGGGGTGAATGGTGGAAGAAGAGGGAAGGGAGAAATGAGGGAGCGCACAGTTCATGACACGAGGGGAGAATGTGAACCCCTGGCATACAGGTAGGTGAGGAGGGAGGTTGGAGGGAGTCTCTAAAATAGAGAAGGATTGGAGGATGGCTGGAAGTATAGGCTGGATGAATGGACTATAAGGTGGATAGAAAGCTGGCTAGATCACTGGGCTCAACGGGTAGTGATCAATGGCTCCATGTCTAGTTGGCAGCCAGTATCAAGCAGAATGCCCCAACAGTCTGTCCTGGGGCTGGTTTTGTTCAATATCTTCATTAATGATCTGGAGGATGGCGTGGATTGAACCCTCAGCAAGTTTGCAGATGACACTAAACTGGGAAGAGTGGTAGATTCACTGGAGGGTAGGGATAGGATACAGCGGGACCTAGATAAATTAGAGGATTGGGCCAAAAGAAATCTGATGAGGTTCAACAAGGACAAGTGCAGAGTCCTGCACTTAGGATGGAAGAATCCCATGCACCGCTACAGACTAGGGACCGAATGGCTAGGCAGTAGTTCTGCAGAAAAGGACCTAGGGGTTACAGTGGAAGAGAAGCTGGATATGAGTCAACAGTGTGCCTTTGTTGCCAAGAAGGCTAGCAGCATTTTGGGCTGTGTGAGAGGGGCATTGCCAGCAGATCAAGGGACGTGATCATTCCCCTCCATTCGGCATTGGTGAGACCTCATCTGGAGTACTGTGTCCAGTTTTGGGCCCCACACTACAAGAAGGATGTGGAAAAACTGGAAAGCATCCAGCAGAGGGCAACAAAAATGATTAGAGGTCTGGAGCATATGACTTAAGAGGAGAGGCTGAGGGAACTGGGATTATTTAGTCTGCAGAAGAGAAGAATGAGGGGGGATTTGATAGCTGCTTTCAACTACGTGAAAAAGGGTTCCAAAGAGGATGGATCTAGGCTGTTCTCAGTGGTAGCAGATGATAGAACAAGGAGTAATGGTCTCAGGTTGCAGTGGGGGAGGTTTAGGTTGGATATTAGGAAAAACTTTTTCACTAGGAGGGTGGTGAAGCCCTGGAATGGGTTACCTAGGGAAGTGGTGGAATCTCCTTCCTTAGAGGTTTTTAAGGTCAGGCTTGACAAAGACCTGGCTGGGATGATTTAGTTGGGGATTGGTCCTGCTTTGAGCAGGGGGTTGGGCTAGATCACCTCCTGAGGTCCCTTCCAACCTTGATATTCTATGGCAAACAGGGAGCTTGTGATTGGTGGGGGAGGAATGAAGGATGGTAGGAGCCTCTGGTACATGCAATGAGCTTGACCTTCAAAAGCAGCTGTCTGATCCTCTAGCATAAATAACAGGTGTTTACTTTGTAAAATGTTCTTTTCCAATGTAGATATCATTATTGAGTGTTTGTCATGGACGCTCTGTAAAACTTTCAAAGAAAGCAGTATTCTACAGATTGCCCTATATCAATTAATAATTGGACCCAATTTACAGCTTGAAACATATCACTAATATAGATGCTCAAATATATTGCTGATGGATGTGGCATAAGAATCTAGATGGACAGTTTATCTGGGTATATTTTAACAGGATAGTGAAATTGCATAAACGTAGACTTACATTTCTTCCCCTTCACCTTGCTTTAGCCGCCTCTGTATCGTGGCACAGAAACCCCATAACTAGGAAGAATTTATGCTTTTCTGAGAATTTAGAGCCTTGTTGTACTGGCCACCTGCAGATGCATTCATTTTCCTTCCCCACACCCTCTTTGGTGTTATTTCCAGAAGCTGAGCTAGTTACCCTATGTCATCTGAGTCTGAAGTTAGCATGAAGAGTTTAGGTAAAACAGTGGAATCCAGATTTTTTAATAAGGCCTAGTCTTGCTTTTAAAATTTGACCTAGTTAAATCTATGCAAACCCCTAATGGTGACGCTGTAGTTTAACCCTTGCTTATATTGATAATTTGTTATATCTTATATTGATTTTTTTAATTAGTTTGGTTAAACTAGAACACTTTTCTAGGATGGACAGTGTCTCAGCCATTTCCCTCTCATTATTATTATTACTACCACCATATGTTAGCATTTTCCAGTATTATATTTAGATAATTTGGCACTAATCATGGTATTCTTACTTTTTAGCTCCATATCCAAAAATGCATGTAATTGAAGACCATTTGATTTGCATCAGACATGCTTAGCATTTGAATATATTGTTTGTGCACATTTTTCCGCTTGCATAGGGAACAGGAACAGTCACAGGATCAGCCACTGGAGGATCACATGTGCCTTTGAGCTCAATGAATGTGGAAGCCGTATGTGAGAAGCTGAAGCAGATAGAAGGGCTGGATCAGAGTATGTTACCTCAATACTCTGAAACTATAAGAAAGGTGATCCATTATTATACTTCAATCATTTACATAACATTGAAACACAGGAATGCATGCATAGAAGAAATTATTTAACTGACGTATTGCATGAAAAATCTACTGAATCATTTTGAATATCAAAATAATACTTTTTATCTATGTATGTTCAAAGTAATGCAGCTTCTTTAATGCAAGGAAAATGTCCTGAGTGCTTCGTTATCTTGTATTTAAAACTGAGGTAAGGGCCCTAGTCACTAAAGTGAAATGTCAAAATGTGTTTTTTCTTGCAAAAAGAATATTGTGCATTATTGTAATTAATTTACCCTGTTCAATTTACCATGGTAATTTTCTTAAAGCCTGCATTTAATTTATTTTTTTACGCTCAGATGAGATTGTATAGTCTTTACCTTATTTTAGATCGAGGAAAAAAATGTGTCTGAAGACTCTTCCTCTCTCCTTTCCAAAGTCCTGTTATGTTTTCTGTTCAATTAGGAGATAGTTCTTCCCCAGTTTATTCCCTTATCGTGGCTGATATATAAATGTTATATATGGAATGTTCTGGATGTGTGCAGAATAGTAAAATTCTACATAGCCTACTGAAAGGCCTAGTACTGTCAAACTGGGTGCTCTGTGTGAGAGTTAACACAGGAAAACTACTTCTAAAACTACCATCTCTACATGAATCAAGCAATGTATTACAAAAGCCTAATCTCAAAAGGTATGCTTTGCCCCTTGGTAGAGTAACTACATTTTTTTCAAAGAGTAAAAATAGGATCCCTGTCCCAGAGGGCTATTACAGATAAGTATTTTGTCAGGAAAGTGTGTAAAGGAGGATTTTGGCAGATATAGTATCTGTAGGGAGTCAAAAGGGGAGAAAAGATCCCCTTTCCGCCCTCCCATAGCTTTTCAACCCAAGAGTTGGAACATATTACAATAAAGTATGGGCATCTATTTACCCTTCATTGTTTTCTCCAAGTCCCAGCCCTGTGACTGTATTTTCTACTCCTGTAACTGCAGGCCCTGCAACTAGTTTATAGAAATCTCCCATGCTCCAAGACTCCCCTATCTTTTAGTCTTCTCATTTTATTTTTATATACTCCCCCTCTCCTGTTTTCTGTTTTTATATTTTATGTACCTTTGTTTTTCCTCACTTCATCCTCTGTCTCTCCTCCATTCAGTCCATTCACCCTTTCCTCCTCCCTCTTTACCTCTCACCCTTCCATATCTCCCTCACTTTCTCTGCCACACTTATTCACTCTCTCTCATTTATTCTGTCTTCCCTCTCATATGCTAAAATGACTCCCTTGTGTCCCCCCTGCCTTTTCACAATCCATTGCTCCCCAGTGATGCCAGGAAAGTGAAGAGCAGTGTTGAGGCTGGGTCAGTAGCCATTTCTGTATTAGGGTGGTGTTGCTGAGCTTTCTGTAAGTTCTGATTCTTCTTCGAGTGCTTGCCCATGTCCATTCCATATTAGGTGTGTGTGCTCACCACATGCACCGGTGCCGTAAGTTTTCCCCTCAGCAGTATCTGTAGGGGACCGGCTCTGGTGCCCTCTGGAGTGGCGCCCACATGGCGCAGTATAAGGGGCGCCACCGGCTCCCCCCACCCTCAGTTCCCTCTTGCCGCCAGTGACAGTGCTGGAACATCTGATGCTTTGGCTAGCATTGATTCCTTCTCTGTTCTTGCAAAATTTGAAATCCTGTAAAATAGTTATACATAGTAGTTTTCTTAGTTACCCTTAATAGTAGTTCTCAAACTCTCTGTTAGTCCCAAACGGGACCTGGTCAGGGCATGCCCTGGTCCCCAGGCTTTGAGCCCTGTGATGGTTGCAAACGCCATATGCCCATCAGTGGTCCCCATACCAGCTGCTTAAGGTGCTTAGGCGAAGGACACACAAGTGACAAATGCCATATCTGCAAGTCCTTCAAATCTAGGACGAAGAAGGAGCGCAATATCCGTCTAAGCGTTCCTAAGGGAGTCGTCACTCACTTCGGCACCGGAGCAGCGGTCTGACTCTGCACCGAGCACTGTGGTCTCCATGCACAGTGTTCCCCTGGTGCCGTTCACGAGCCGGCACTGGTCTCCCTCCATCGCTCTGCTCAAGAAGCCAAAAAAGACTGTGAGGGGAAGATCTCCTAACTCCTGCAAGGGAAAAGAGAGGGCACAGGGCGAGCCAAGACCCATGTCAGGCAGCAGTACCATTCCCCATCGAGAGGGATGTCCCACCAGCTTTCACCTGCCCACAGCCATCATGCCTCAGAATGGGAGAGGCAGGCTCAGTGGAGCCCTCTTCGGTCCCCTCACCAGTGGCAGCGATCGAGGAACTTGAGGTGTACCTTGCCGGTAGATTGGCGCAGACCCTCTGAGGCATGCTCCGCCTGGCAAGAACTTCAGGACCAGCCCCGACCATCTTCAAGGGCCCAGGACTGATCCTGGGACCAATCGGGCACCAGATACCGCCGATCACCGGGCTGTCATTGCCCGTCTCCAAAAGGAAGGTCATCCTACTCAGGACAAGAGTCACCGCTCAGCCTGATCCTGGTTGCCCAGGACCAACCACTTCGCTGGTGGCTCGGAGTGAGGTTCCCTGATTGCGGGACAAGCCCTGGTACCGACAGTGCCAACGACATTATCAGTACCGAAACCTGTCCCATGGCCCCAAGTGCAGTGGCTGGTCCCACGGATACCGTGGATCCCTTGGGGGTTCACCCAGCCTTCCCAGACTGCCCGATGGGTGTTGGGAGCCTCGGACAGGCCAGTGGCCTCGGTATCCCGTCCGCCTCAGGAGACTTCAGGGGGTAAGACCCTGCAGGTCCAGGAGGACCCAGGGAAGCAAGTTGCTGGACCACGACTGGATGTGGAGGTTCCCATTGCACAGGCCTCAGCCTCGTCTGGCAATGACAAGGACATCACGGGGCCCACTCACCCAGTTCCTCAGGATGATGCCAAGGCGCACCAGGAACTTTTGAAGAGGGTCGCTTCTAACCTCGGGCTTCTTGCAGGGGAATTGGAAGAGCCCTCAGTCTCTCTGATGTCCTCTGTTCCTCAGCTCCTGCTAGGGTGGCTCTACTCTTTCATAGAGGGATTTCTAAGATCAATAATGCCCTGTGGGAGACTCCCTCTTCCCTGGCCCCTATCTCTAAAAGGGCGAAACGTAAGTACTTCATGCCAACCAAAAGGCATGAGTACCTGTACTCCCACCCAGCCCTCAATACCCTTGTGGTCGAGGCGGTTAACCACAAGGAGAGGCAGGGACAACCCGGGCCCACCTTCAAAAATAAAGACTCAAGGAGGCTGGATTTATTCGTCTTCCAGCCTTCAACTGAGAGTGGCCAACCACCAAGCCCTCCTTCACCGATTTGACTTCAATATGTGGCAAACCATGGCCAAGTTCGTCAGGTCGCTCCCTGAGGCTTCCAAGAAGGAGTTCTGAGCGATCCTTGATGAGGGCACGACCGTGGCCAGGGCGGTCCTTCAGGCGGCGTGAGACGCTGCGGACGCTGCTGCCCGCACCCTGTCTTCTGCTATCTCGATGCGGCCAGCCTCTTGGCTGCTCCTCTCTGGGTTGTCCACCAAGGCTCAACAGTCAATGCAGGACCTGCCCTTCGACAGCAGGGCCCTATTGGCGGAGCAAATAGCAAATTGCATGGCCTCAAGGACTCCTGCACCACCCTAAAACTCCTGGGTCTTTACGTCCCTACCCCAGCATGTAAGCGGTTCAAACCGCAGCAGTCACAGGGCCAGGGGAGTCAGCCTCAGCAGGACAAGCCCTATAAACAAGCCAAGGGCTACAAGCGCTACCCAAGCCACCTGCCTCCACCTTCTGCCCAGTTGGGCTTGACCTGTAATAAGTAGGGGGCCAAATGGTCATTTTGAGGGTGAACCCGAGGTGACTTACCAAACTATTCCCCGGATCCATCCTTCCCTGTATTCTCCAACCTCCTCTCCCTCTTCCTCCCTGCCTGGACAGCTGTAACCTCGGACCAATGGGTCCTCAGTACAGTGAAACAGGGTTATACCTTCCAGTTACTCTCCCCCCCCCCCCCCGCCTTCCCTGTCCCTCTTCAGGGACCCCCGCACAAGAGTCTCCTTGTGCAGGAGGTAGAGGGGTTACTACAGCCAGTTGCAGTGGAAGAAGTTCCTCTTGAGTATCATAGAATCATAGAATATCAGGGTTGGAAGGGACCTCAGGAGGTCATCTAGTCCAACTCCCTGCTCAAAGCAGGACTAATCTCCAACTAAATCATCCCAGCCATGGCTTTGTCAAGCCTGACCTTAAAAACCTCTAAGGAAGGAGATTCCACCACTTCCCTAGGTAACCCATTCCAGGGCTTCACCACTCTCCTCATGAAAAAGTTTTTCCTAATATCCAACCTAAACCTCCCCCACTGCAACCTGAGACCATTACTCCTTGTTCTGTCATCTGCTACCACTGAGAACAGTCTAGATCCATCCTCTTTGGAACCCTTTTTCACGTAGTTGAAAGCAGCTATCAAATCCCCCCTCATTCTTCTCTTCTGCAGACTAAACAATCCCAGTTCCCTCAGCCTCTCCTCATAAGTCATGTGTTCCAGTCCCTTAATCATTTTTGTTGCCCTCCGCTGGATGCTTTCCAGTTTTTCCACATCCTTCTTGTAGTGTGGGGCCCAAAACTGGACACAGTACTCCAGATGAGGCCTCACCAATGTCGAATAGAGGGGAACCATCACGTCCCTCGATCTGCTGGCAATGCCCCTATTCACACAGCCCAAAGTGCTGTTAGCCTTCTTGGCAACAAGGGAACACCGTTGACTCGTATCCAGCTTCTCTTCCCCTGTAACCCCTAGGTCCTTTTCTGCAGAACTGCTGCCTAGCCATTCGGTCCCTAGTCTGTAGCAGTGCATGGGATTCTTCTGTCCTAAGTGCAGGACTCTGCACTTGTCCTTATTGAACCTCATCAGATTTCTTTTGGCCCAATCCTCCAATTTGTCTAGGTCCCTTTGTATCCTATCCCTACCCTCCAGCATATCTACCACTCCTCCCAGTTTAGTGTCATCTGCAAACTTGCTGAGGGTGCAATCCACGCCATCCTCCAGATCATTAATGAAGATATTGAACAAAACCAGCCCCAGGACCGACCCTTGTGGCACTCCGCTTGATACCGGCTACCAACTAGACATGGAGCCATTGATCACTACCCTTTGAGCCGGACGATCTAGCCAGCTTTCTATTCACCTTACAGTCCATCCAGCCCATACTACTTTAACTTGCTGTCAAAAATACTGTGGGAGACCATATCAAAAGCTTTGCTAAAGTCAAGGAATAACATGTCCACTGCTTTCCCCTCATCCACAGAGCCAGTTATCTCGTCATAAAAGGCAATTAGATTAGTCAGGCATGACTTGCCCTTGGTGAATCCATGCTGACTGTTCCTGATCACTTTCCTCTCCTCTAAGTGCTTCAGAATTGATTCCTTGAGGACCTGCTCCATGATTTTTCCAGGGACTGAGGTGAGGCTGACACCGAGGTGACTACAGGAACAAGAGGTTCTATTCCCAGTATTTCTTAATCCCAAAGGCCTACGGCCCATCCTGGGCCTGCGAGACCTCAACAAGTACCTAAAGAAGTTAAAATTCTGCATGGTTTCCCTGGCTTCTATTATTCCCTCCCTGGATCCAGGAGACTGGTATGCCACCCTCGACTAGAAGGACGCATACTTCCACACAGCGCTCTTTCAAGGACACAGACGCTTCCTCCGGTTTACGGTGGGGCCCCACCACTACCAGTTTGGAGTTTGCAATCCTTCCATTTGGCAACAGCACCCAAGAGTGTTTACTGAGTGCATGTCAGTGGAGCCAAGTGCAGCTTACCTCAGGCGCTGGAGTATTCAGATCTACCCGTACCTCAACTACTGGTCATCAAGGGCAGTTCCAGTCTCAAGTCCAAAGTTATGTCGCGGTGCTTCAGGCCACATGCTGCTCTCGGGGCCTACTGGCAAATGACAAAAAGTCAACGTTAGTGCCGGTGCAGAGGATAGAGTTCACCGGAGCAATCCTCAAATCAACCTGCACCTGGGTGTTCCTGCTGCTGGAAAGGTTCCACACATTGACAAACCTCATTGCAGAAGTCTCCACGTTCCCTCTGACTACAGCCGGGGTCTGTCTGCGCCTCCAAAGTCGCATGGCAGCATGCACTTACATTGTCCGAATGCGGCCCCTGTAACAATCTCTGGGGATCGTCTATTCCCAGTCCAGAGACCCCTTGGAAAAGATCGTTATCATTCCCCAGGTGATACTTACCTCACTACGATGGTGGACTGACTGCAGGACAGTTCTGGAGGGGGTTCTGTTCAACAACCCCCCTCTGTCCATCGAGTTGGTGTCAGACACCTCAGACCTCAGCAGGGGTGCACATCTTGGTGACCTCCAGACACAGGGGATGTAGTCCCCAGAGGAGGTGAAGTTGCACATAAACGTCAGAGCTCTGAGCAGTCCAGCTGACGTGTGGAGTCTTCCTGCCCCACCTGTCAGGCAAGGTGGTACGAGTTCTGATGGACAACACAGCCTCAATGTTCTACTTCAACAGGCAAGGGGGAGCACGCTCATCGACTCTCTGTCAAGAAGCACTCTGTCTATGGAACTTCTGCATCAGCTACAAAATCCACCTGGAAGCTTGTCACCTTCCCGGTGTCAAGAATATGCTGGCAGACCAGCTCAGCAGGGACTTCTTCTCTCTCCACGAGTGGTCGCTCCATCCAGAGGTAGCCTGCGTGATCTTCCTAAGGTGGGGAACTCCCCAAGTGGACCTGTTCGCTACCAGACAGAACAGAAAATGCCACCAGTTTTGCTCTCGGCAAGGTCTGAGCAAGGGCTCCCTCTCTGAAGCCTTCCTCCTGTCGTAATCAGGGAGCCTGATGTACATGTTCCCTCCAATTCCACTCATCAGCAGGGTCCTAGCAAAGATCAAGAGAGACAAAGCACAGGTGGTCGTGATCACCCCGGCATGGCCTTGCCAGCACTGGTTCGGCATGCTTATGAGCTTGTCCATGGCCCCTCCCTGGCCCCTGCCCAACCACCCGCACCTGCTTTCACAGGACCACAGCTGTCTCCTACACCCCAACCTCGAGTTCCTCCACCTCTCAGCATGGATGCTGCATGGTTGAACCCAGAGGAACAGACCTGTTTGGAAGGAGTCCAACAGGTCCTCCTGGGGAGTAGGAAGCCCTCAACCAGACTGACTTATTTGGCCAAGTGGACAAGGTTTTTGCCGCTGGTGCTACATAGTGTAGTATAATCCATCCACACACCAGTGCCTCTTGAAGCAGGAAAATCCTGGTCTGATCAGGAGTTCTGGACTGTTGGAGACAGTTAGGGTTTGGGTAGAATCTTTCCTGAGCCATGCTTTTGACCTTTGTGTTACCTCTTACCTCTGTATGTTGGTCTCATGTCTCCACAGCTATTCAAGTGTGACTAGAGTTCTAGTAAATTTGTTCCTGATCAATCAGGTGTTCTTTAGAGTAATACATGACTCTTCATATTTGGGGAGAGAGTTTGTCACAACCAAGGAATTGGGATTTGATCTTGTAATTGCCATTTGGTAGTCCATGGCATATACTGCAAGGCTTCCAAGGTAACCTCTATTTTTTAAAGGAACCTTCAAGTTTGAAAAGCAAAGTCAAGATTACTAAAAAGAAATATTTTTCAAGTAAATGATAAATTAGAAATATAAAATCCTTGTAAGAGTCCAAGATGATTTCTGGGTAAAATGAATTTTATTATGAAATATTTACAGGGTTTTTTTTAATGTACCAAGTTCTTTTTACATAGTTTTACTTATTTTATTTAGGCAAACATAAATGGTCGTGTCTTGGCTCAATGTAACATTGATGAACTGAAGCAGGAGATGAACATGAATTTTGGTGACTGGCACCTTTTCAGAAGCACGGTAAGATAAAATTTTGAGCTTTTCCATATCAACAGAAAGCTGATTATAGTTTTACATTTGATCTAGAATGCCTCATTTATTTTGCTTTTTCCTTGGTGCTATAAGTCAGTTCTCATGGTAAATGTGCAGGCATGTATCATTACATTGGCTGCATCTTAAAACAAACTATTAAAGTATTGGTAGTATTGGACTTACACAAGCCATACAGTGAGGGGCATCTGTATCTCTGATACTGTTAAGCCATACATGTATGCTAAAAGATCTGTTCTTCCCTCAGCTTGAGGGTAAATAACATAGTTAATGGGAACTAGGGACAGGCATCAGACTGTTAAATTCTCCACAAAGATGTTTGAGTGCTGTTGATTCTCTACTCCTATACTACAGAATATGTTTGTGCTGCTAATTCACAGACTTGTAAATATTGACAGTTACTAGACACTGTTTTATTGTGAGACTGACGTTTATTAAATCTATTAAATGCGCTATTTGTTTTTTCACTCTTAAACTTGTAATTAGTATTTTGTTTTACAGGAATTGCGTACTTTAAAATTGATAGTCTTTGGCATGTTAATGCTTTAAAAAGGCTGTGTACAGTAACTAAATATTAAGAATGATTTTCATTTCAGACAATGAGGACAGTTCCATAAAGAGCTCTCTCCCAAGTAGTCTTTTTTTGGTGATTCATTCACAAACACATGCAATTTTACAATTTAAAAAAAGCAAGTTACATTTTCCTGTTTCCTTTTGTTTGGAATATAATACAATTTAAGAAAGATTACTTGCTCAAACCATTTTATCTTGCTTTGCTGTGTAATGACATTTGTCCTGTTTTTTACATGTTAAGGTACTCGAAATGAGAAATACAGAAAATCAGGTTGTTCATGAAGATTCTCGTGCAGTGAATGAACATGTTACCAATGTGATTCCTCACAATGAGCTTTCTCGTCGTCCTGTGCGTAATAGTGAATTGCCTCACACTGAGCTTACAGGAATTTCTGCTCAGGTTCCCTATGCTCTCAACTTCAGCTTTGAAGAACTGAACACAATTGGTCTCGATGAAGCTCCTCCACATCATAATAATTTGAGCTGGCAGGTATTTACTAAAGAGATTTATTTTGTTTACCTAATATGTGGGAAATTATTTTTTGTTAGATGACAGGACAGGCTGCCAGTCCACCCTGTCTATCCAGATACCCTCTCAACTCCCTGTCTTGCCCCAAGACCATAGTTTGGAGAGAGAGTAGGGAAAACCCCCAAATAAACCATTTCTACTGCCTCATCCTAATTTTCTCTCACCCCCAATAGCTGTTCCTCCTCCCTGGTAATTCCCCTCCAGAGGGAGAGTATGACTAAAGTACTTAGTTCACCTTGCATAAGGCAAGGTAAATACTAGATATTTCATCAGATAAATTCTATTAATCATACTGTTCAGTCCTCACAAATGGTAAATATTTTAATAACTTGCTACCAGCATGCCCCACTTAAAGGTTGAAAAATATATTTATATATAATTTTAACATGCACAGTACTGATGGACGTCAGAGCCTAGGTCCTGTGTTGGCAAGTGATCCAGCATTAAAATCTGGGGTTGGAATCCTCCTCTCATTCTCCCACAAGTTTTGTGCATATAATTTTTGGCTTATAATTTCCAAAATCACAGTAAGTATGAGCAGTTTTAGATATATGGGGCCTTTACAGAGGTTATACAGTTGATAAATGAATAAATGTTTTAAAGCAGTGGTCAAGATTTTCAAAAGTAACTAGTGATTTTCAGTGCCTCAAATTCTGGGCACCCAAAAATTGAGGCCTGATTTTCAGAGGGTAAATGCTCAGCACTTCTTGAAAATCAGGCATTTCAAGTTGGGCGCCCAGAAACTGAGGCACCCAACATCACTAATTACAACTCTTGGCCAATCTTTTTAATCATCATAGTTATAACTGAAATGTACACAAAATGGTTTAGGACATAAATGAATGTTTCTTATGAATGCTTTGGGTAGAATACAGTCTCAATATGTGCTTTTCAACACCAATATGGTGTGGCTCACTGTCTTTTATTTGTAGTTTTTCATTATATGTCAAGAGCCCAGGAATAATGGAAACAAAGATTTTGAAAGACAAACATAAAAAAAAAACAACTTTGATACGAAAAGATCAAAACTTTAGAACCACAACAGAGAGAGAGACATTAATTCAGAAAAGTAAGAAATTAGTCAGTTTGACTGTCTATTTTTGGGAAGCATTGGAATCCACCATTCAGAGGATATATAGCAAGTTTGCATTAATAAATAAACAAAAACTGGCTCATCTAAAGGGGAAAAGGCACCTTTTGGAAATGGGTAGCCAAATTAAATATTCTTTAGTGAATTAATTTAGCTGTATTCAGTAGGGAGTATGCATACATAACTGACCATATCCATCTTTGAGACGGCAATGTTTCATTATGGGCACTGAATTGCTCTAGCAGTTTGTCTTTCATTGAATATAGAAGACACTTATTTTAGACATTGTTTTATTCAGCATTAATCATGTTTGACAACTTCACAAAAGCCTAGTACATAGGAAAGAATCTTGTGAAGAGCTGTTAGTAATATTTAATAAATCACAAGACCTTGGTAGTAGTAATATAGAGGGGGGTAACAAAACTACAGCCTGCAGGTAAGATCCTTCCTATGGCTTCTTGCACATGATTGCTTGCTAAAGGGAGCATGAACAGTTTTTGAGGAAAAAAGGAACAGAATCAAAAGAATAAAAAAAATGCATGTAGGACCAAGAGCAAGGTAAAAGAGAAAGGATAAGTGAAAGAGAAGGAGCGAAGAGAGAAGAGGTGAGGAACAGAGTTCATATTCTTAATCTGAGAGACTGATTTTTCTGAAACCAGCTAAATACAATGAAAGTTTCAGTTGTATATATTCAATACTAATGTTTTTAATTATTTTCAAAATTCTCCCTCACAAATGTTTGTTGGCAATGAAATGTCCTTGAAATTTAAATGAAAAAAAAATCTTATATACATATGTAAATACGTGTGCGTATGCGAGAAAAGCCTAAACTCAATACACCAAATTAATTTAATAATTATAAAGTGTTTTCAAAAAGGATAAACTTTAAATGTTTTGATAAAATACAGATTTGTATGTAATTTCTTTTTGCAATGGAACAGAAATGACTGTTTTTGTGGAGTTGATGAATGAGTGTGAATACAAATATGACTGTTAAGCATTTATACAGATCTTTTAAATGGCTGTTTAAGAATTTAACTGCCATGATGCATTACAGACAAAAGTTTTTCATTCATGCATATATGCTATTGCTTCTGGTTATATTAAAATAACAAAGATAATAAGTGGTTTTGGTTTTTTTTGTTTTTTTTTTCCAGTCACAAACTCGCAGAACTCCAAGTCTTTCAAGTCTCAATTCTCAAGATTCTAGTGTTGAAATCTCAAAGCTGACTGATAAGGTGCAGGCAGAATACAGAGATGCATATAGAGAATATATTGCTCAAATGTCACAGCTAGAAGGGGGTGCGAGTTCTACCACTGTAAGTGGCAGATCTTCCCCACATAGCACAGCAGCTTTCTGTATGGGGCAGAGCACATCAGGGGGCTCCCTCCATTCCAGTATAGAACAAGAAAAAGGAAAGGATGGTGAACAGAAACAAGATGATGGACGAAAGCCCTTTCTGATGAAGAGGGGTGATGTTGTAGATTACAGTACTTCAGGTGTTTCCACTAATGATGCATCTCCTTTGGATCCTATCACTGAAGAAGATGAAAAATCTGATCAGTCTGGTTCCAAGTTTCTTCCAGGAAAGAAATCTTCGGAAAGAACAAGCATTTTCCAGGCAGCAGATTTAAAACTAAAAGGAGTTACTTTGCGCTATCAGAAACTGCCAAGTGATGAAGATGAGTCTGGAACAGAAGAATCAGATAACACTCCACTTCTCAAGGAAGGAAAGGACAAGAAAATGGATGGGAAAGTGGACAAGCAACCAAAATCCCCAGAACATGGATCTGAGCCTATTAGAACCTTCATCAAAGCAAAGGAGTACTTGACAGACGCCCTTTTAGACAAAAAGGATTCCTCTGACTCTGGTGTGAGGTCCAATGAAAGTTCTCCAAACCACTCCCTCCACAATGATGGAGCGGATGATTCACAGCTTGAAAAAGCAAATCTCATTGAGCTTGAAGATGACAGCCACAGTGGAAAGAGAGGAATTCCACACAGTCTGAGTGGCCTTCAAGATCCAGCTGTGGCACGCATGTCAATTTGCTCAGAAGACAAGAAAAGCCCTTCAGAGAGCAGCTTAATAGCAAGCAGTCCTGAAGAGAACTGGCCTGCTTGCCAGAAAGTCTATAATCTAAACAGAACACCTAGTACAGTCACCCTAAATAATAACAGTGCTCCAGCCAATCGAGCTAATCAAAATTTTGAAGACATTGAAGGTATCAGAGATTCCTCTCAAATCATTCTGCGCCCTGGCTCCAGCTCAAATTCAACTGCAGTTCAGAATGAGAACCTAAAAAGCGTGGCTCACAAGCGAAGCCAGCGTTCAAGTTATACCAGGCTTTCGGAAGATTCTTCAGAGCTCCATGGTGTTACAGCCTCAGGCGCTGCAGGTTTTGGAGAAGAGAGAGAGAGTATTCTGTGAAAGGAACAAACAAAATTAAAACAGAGCACGTCTGTATGTCATAATTTTCTTAAAATCCCTGTTTTGTCAGTTCATGCTCTTGCTAGACACTTTTTATCTCTTTCAATAGCCTCCACTAACAAATCTGGATTTTTTTCCAGTCCTTTTTTTGGAAAGAAAAAATAACCTACACTATAAAATATTTCATTACCCCTTTCCCTAATTTATACTGCTAGTAAATATAATGCTCTTTTCCACAAATGAAAGCAGTACTTGTCTTTCTGCATGGGAATCAAATTCCTTGCCAAAGAATTTTTGGGGAAAAGATGTTTTAGGATTAAGTAGGTCAGGAATATTTCATATAAAAGTAAAACATAGACATTAAATGTCTGCTGCAATGCACAAAACTCACATTTTGTTATCCCTTCTAAAAACTCCAATTAAATAGCTTACTTTTAGCAAAATGTTGTACCATGTGTTGCCATCTGAATTTACAGAAGCCAGAAGACACAATATTAAAATCCCTCTGGCCCTTGGTAACTTGAAATTTCATACTTTTCATTAACTAGTTGATCTTCAAAAGTGTGTGCAACGTATGAAATAGAATATGTTGGTTAAGTATTAAGATACATGATTGGCTAATTGTACATCTTCATCACCTGTTAGTTTGTTCTATAATTGCTCTTGTTTTTGGCAATTTTATTTGTGCATTGTGCTGATAAGCTGTGTAGAGGACGTTGTCTGAATATAGTGTTAGAATTAACAGATATTTAGTATGTAATGTTCTCTCATTGATTTAGTGAGTGCTCTATTTATTGTTGGTATGTAATTTCACAATCGTTGCACTAAATAGTTGTAACTGCTGTTACATCAAGACAGTGTTTGTATGTAATGTCTGAATTTCTGAAGTATTGTTCTGCATGCCCTTTCACTAATATATTCTTTTTCACCTGGTTATAGAAAGGAAAAAGTAATTAGTGTTTGCCATTTTAAAAGTAACATTTAAAAATGAGAAGTTCAGTGATAATGTAGTGTACCAGCTTTCTTATGTTAGAGATAGAGTATTTAATCGTTTGTGTTTCAGTCAGCTAAATAATGTATCTGAATGTCACTGTAGCAAATACTTTGTACTGTACATGAAATTTGCATGACTTTGGAAACGTGTTCAATCAAATGTACTCTAGTAGTATAGAGGGAATAATAAATAAATTGGCATATTGCTTTTGTGTCTGAGTTTCTGTTTATTATAGTGATTGTTTCCTCATTTGACAGAAAAATCAAATGTACTTGAGAGATTGTTGTGGTTAAAGCAATCTAATAATTTAATAATGATTAATGCTTTACAAAGTAATATTTTTCATTAATAGAATCCCCATAATAAACATCAAGGTACAAAAAAAACACATTTGATCCATGGAACAGGCAAACTTGGATCATTTTTTAGTAATTGGTACATGCGTGAGGGAGGTTAACCTCCCGCTGCTTGAAAATATTCCAGCGTCGTAATCATGTTTTTCATAAGTCACTTTGCTTTAGCTAGAAGTTTTTTGTAATGTGTTCCAGTCTCAGTGCATCTTCAATCAGATTCATCCAGCTGGACCATGTGGTAATGGTCTCTTTTATCCATATTGAGAGAATGCATTTCTGTGCCAGAGTCAACAGAAAGAGGAGGTTGGCTGTATCGGTTTCTTTAGTTTTCCATTCCCCACATGTCCCCAGCACTAACAATACTGAACACTTGGTATGTTAACACCGCAGAATTCTTAAACTTGTACATAAGACTCTATCATTTGAATTGTATATTACCATATGGTTGGAATTTCTTGTGTACACTATTATTTTTGTGATGTCTAGTGTAAAGATTTTGAGAAATGCTCCATTTTCAACCAACTTTACAGAAAACAGTTTCATAATCTTTGCTAACCTTTTGGAAATTTTTTTTGGTTCAGGTCCCTTTCCTATATTTTACATATCTGTGACTGTACATCACTGATTGCCCTGTGCAACAACATAGAGTCTCTGAATGTAAAAGCTTTTTCTGGAAAGACAGTTACAAAAATTGTTTGAGAGAGAAGGAAGAGAGGTACATCCTCCTCCTTGAAGACAACTTGGCAGTATTACAGAAGCTACTGTCTATCTCACAAGCCTTGTTATCTCTGTAACTCATCAAATAATCTAATTGGAGCAAATGTGAGATGGTCTTCACATAATTTTAAACTTTTAATTCTCTAGAAGAAAGTCTCATCTGCCAGTCCTCATGGAAAGCTGGGTCTTTCTATTTGGAATGAAATATGAGATGCCATGTTAAAAAAAAAAAACAAACAAAAAAAAACCCACAACTTTTGCACAATATTTTCTAGCTTTCATTGGCCAACACTACTAAAGGCAATTGTTTGATAATTGAAACAGTAGGAGCTAAGTGGCTAGCAAGGTGAGTTTCAATAGATAGCCATGTGCAGTCGTTAGTTCTTAATTTTCCACTATGCTAAAAACTAGCTGAACTAGTTTAGTAACTGGATCAATTCAGAAATGCTTAAAATTCAGAAATGTTAAGCCATCTCCCATCTTACATTGTTGAAGCTGTTCAAGTGAGCAAAGAGATTTTCAAAGCTTCTCTGAGGCGCCACGCTTCCTGCTGTGCTCTTCTAACTGCCCTGGTGTCTGGCTGCGCGTAGTCAGCGGCCAGGCGATTTGCCTCAACCTCCCACCCCGCCATAAACGTCTCCCCCTTACTCTCACAGAGATTGTGGAGCACACAGCAAGCAGCAATAACAGTGGGAATATTGGTTTCGCTGAGGTCTGAGCGAGTCAGTAAACTGTGCCAACAATCCTTTAAACATCCAAATGCACACTCTACCACCATTCTGCACTTGCTCAGCCTATAGTTGAACAGCTCCTTACTGCTGTCCAGGGTGCCTATGTACGGCTTCATGAGCCAGGGCGTTAAGGGGTAGGCTGGGTCCCCACGGATAACTATAGGCATTTCAAGAACCCCAATAGTTAGTTTCTGGTCTGGGAAGTAAATCCCTTCCTGCAGCTGTTTAAACAGACCAGAGTTCCTGAAGACGCGAGCGTTATGAACCTTTCCCGGCCATCCCACGTTGATGTTGGTGAAATGTCCCTTGTGATCCACCAGTGCTTGCAGCACCATCGAAAAGTACCCCTTTAGGTTTATGTACTGGATGCCGTGGTGGTCCGATCCCAAGTTAGGGATATGCATTCCATCTATAGCCCCGCCACAGTTAGGGAATCCCATTGCAGCAAAGCCATCTAGTATGACCTGCACATTTCCCGGAGTCACTACCTTTGATAGTAGCAGCTCAGTGATTGTGTTGGCTACTTGCATCACAGCAACCCCCACGGTAGATTTTCCCACTCCAAATTGATTACCGACTGACTGGTAGCTGTTTGGCTTTGCAAGCTTCCACAGGGCTATTGCCACTCGCTTCTCAACTGTGAGGGCTACTCTCATCTTGGTATTCTTGTGCTTCAGGGCAGGGGAAAGCAAGTCACAAAGTTCCATGAAAGTACCCTTACGCATGCGAAAGTTTCAGAGCGACTGGGAATCATCCCAAACCTGCAACATTATGCCGTCCCACCAGTCTGTGCTTGTTTCCCGGGCCCAGAATTGGTGTTCCACGGCATGAGCCTGCCCCAATAACACTATGATCTCTGAATTGACAGGGACCGCGGTTTAAGAGAAATCTGTGTCCATGTCCTCATCACTCTTGTCACCGCACTGCTGTCGCCTCCTCGCCTGCTTTTTCAGGTTCTGATTCTGCATGATAATGTGCGAGATGTTTACAATGGTCATAACTGCTGCGTTGAGCTGAACAGGCTCCATGCTTGCTGTGCTATGGCCTCTGCTCGGGCAATCCAGGGAAAAGGGTGCAAAATGATTGTCTGCTTTCATGGGGGGAGGATTTACTGACAACATTTACCCATAACCACCCGTGACAAATTTTTGGCTGCATCAGGCATTGGGAGCTCAGCCCAGAATTCCAATGGGCAGCGGGGACTGTGGGAACTGTGGGATAGCTACCCACAGTGCACCACTCGGAATGTCGACGCTTGCCACGGTACTGTGGACGCACACCACCGAATTAATGTGCTTAGTGTGGACGCATGCACTCAACTTTATACAATCTCTTCCCAAAAATCAACTTCTGTAAAATCAGAGTAATTTCATAGTGTAGACATACCCGTAGGCTCTGAAGTTTTACATTGTTTTGTTTTTGAGTGCAGTTATGTAACCAAAAAAACCTCTACATTTGTAAGTTGCACTTTCAGGACAGAGAGATTGCACTACAGTACTTGTATGAGGTGCATTGAAAAATACCATTTCTTCTGTTTATAATTTTTACAGTGCAAATATTTGTAATCAAAATATACACTTTGATTTCAATTACAGCACAGAATACAAGATATATATGAAAATGTAGAAAAACATCCAAAATATTTAATAAATTTCAGTTGGTATTCTCTTGTTTAACAGAGCGATTAAAACTACAAATAATTGCAATTAATTTTTTTGAGTTAATTGCGTGAGTTAACTGTGATTAATTGACAGTCCTATAGTACAGAAAACAAAGAGCCTTCAAGTTTTTCTCATTTAGTGGTTTCCTTCTGTTACAAAGGATCAAATTGTACAGTAAAAAACTTCTCTGTGCATCTGCAGAATTTGATTCAAGGCCAGGCTGACGATATTTGGAGTAATCTCTGTCACTGAAAGCCCACTTGGAGGCCTACAAAAATAGGTTGACTTTGAATAGCTTCAGGCACAATCTTTTCCCTGTACAAAGCTTATAATCTACTGAGTGTGTTCATCCTATTTGTATAAATGTATCATTCTTGTATCTGAAACTAGAAAAATTAAATATAACTCTGAGGTCCTATTGTAATTTTGCAAAGTGTGGGCCACTAATGGTGGCTTCGAATCTTGATGGCTCCCATTAACCAGGACAATTGGTTGTAAATGGTTCTGTTTACTTGTAAGTCTTCCTGTATACCTGTGTGCTGGCAAGTCGGTAATGAAGTCTTACAGTGACGTGATCATGTCACCTGAACTGGTGCTTTTCCATTTAGAAGGAGGGGTGGGAACCCAGAGAGAGACAAAGGATTCCCGCCTTGTGCAAAAGATATATAAGGGGTGGAACAGACCAAAGTGGGCTGCAGTCATGAGAAATCCCCTAGCTACCACCTGAGCTGGAACAAGGACTGTACTGGGGAAAGGATTGGTCCCAGACTAGGAAGTCTGTGGAAAAAAGCCTATTGAAACCTCTCTGAGGATGAGATGTTATCTGTATTCAGTTTTCTTACTGTATTAGGTTTAGACTTGCATGTTTTATTTTATTTTGTTTGGTAATTCACTTTGTTCTGTCTGTTATTACTTGGAACCACTTAAATCCTACTTTTTGTATTTAATAAAATCACTTTTTACTTTTTAATTAACCCAAAGTAAGTATTAATACTGGGGTGGGGGGGGGACATAAACAGCTGTGCATATCTCTCTATCAGTTGTTATAGAGGGTGAAAAATTTATGAGTTTACCCTGTATAAGCTTTATACAGGGTAAAACAGATTTATTTGGGGTTTGGACCCCATTGGGAGCTGGGTATCTGAGTGCTGGAAACAGGAGCACTTCTTAAGCTGTTTTCAGTTAAGCCTGCAGCTTGTCGAGGACGTGATTCAGTCTTGGATCTGTGTTTGCAGCAGGCAAGCATGTCTGGCTCAAACAAGGCAAGATACTGAAGTCCCAAGCTGGCAGGGAAAACAGCCTCAGAGGTAGTCTAGGCACATCAGGTGGCAGTCCCAAAGCGGTTTCTGTGATCCAACCCGTCACACATGGAACCAGCTGTTCCAGCGTGTTCCACCTGGGCGAGGAGACATGGATGCTTTGCATATGGAGACTCTTCCTGTAGTTTCTAGTTCATTGAACGGAGGTACCTCACTTTCTTACTACCAGAGATATAGAACATGTTTTTGAAGCACCTTACAAATGTATCAACCATCTGAAAAGGCTTTTGAAATGATTCACCAATTAAGTTAACAATATGCGTCAAACAGGTTATATGCACAGAATTTGGAAACAGTGTAGAAAACACAGAATCAAACGCCTTTTTCATGTAACTAGCATTGTTAGTATCAATTACTTTTGACTGCAGCCTGTGAAACAGTTGAGTAATTAACAGCATCTAAAAACACTGTATCCACCAAAAAAGAGTTAACATGCCCACTGCAATCAGGTTGTAATGGTGCAAACAGTACATTCAGAACTGATCTTGCCTCATCATCACAACATTCAAAGATAACTGCGATTTTCTTGTCTTAAAGCTTCAGTTTTAAGTTTTCCTTTTCTTTGAGGTACACTTCAGGTAAGTATGTCTCAGTCAGTTGTGTCATACCAGGAATCGCATCACCATTCCGGACCCTCCTGTCAAGAAATTCCCTCATAAGTGGGTAGTCAGTCTTTGACAAGGGGATGTTGGCACCTGCTAGTATCTTCACCCATGCTGTACAAATCTGAAAGTAGAAGAAGTTAGATAAATCTTGAGTGAGCACAAATATTTACCATCCATGTGACATAGAATCATAGAATATTAGAGTTGGAAGAGACCTCAGGAAGTCATCTAGTCCAATCCCCTGCTTAAAGCAGGAGCAACACCAACTAAATCATCCCAGTCAGGGCTTTGTCAAGCTGGGCCTTAAAAACCTCCTAAGGAAGGAGATTCCACCACCTCCCTAGGTAACCCATTCCAGTGCTTCACCACCCTCCTAGTGAAATAGTATTTCCTAATATCCAACCTAGACCTCCCCACTGCAACTTGAGACCATTGCTTCTTGTTCTGTCATCTTCCACCACTGAGAACAGCCTCGCTCCATCCTCTTTGGAACCCCTCTTCAGGTAATTGAAGGCTGCTATCAAATCCCCCCTCATTCTTCTCTTCCGCAGACGAAATAACCCCAGTTCCCTCAGCCCCTCCTCGTAAGTCATGTGCCCCAGCCCCCTAATCATTTTCGTTGCCCTACGCTGGACTCCCTCCAATTTGTCCAAATCCTTTCTGCAGTGGGGGGACCAAAACTGGATTCAGTACTCCAGGTGTAGCCTCACCAGTGCCGAATAGAGGGGAATAATCACTTCCCTCTATCTGCTGGCAATGCTTCTACGAATAAGCCCAATATGCTGTTGACCTTCTTGGCAACAAGGGCACACTGCTGACTCATATCCAGCTTCTCGTCCACTGTGTCCCCCAGGTCCTTTTCTGCAGAACTGCTGCTTAGCCAGTTGGTCTCCAGCTTGTAGCAGTGCATGGGATTCTTCCTTCCTAAGTGCAGGACTCTGCACTTGTCCTTGTTGAACCTCATCAGATTTCTTTTGGCCCAATCCTCCTATTTGTCTAGGTCACTCTACACCCTATCCCTACCCTCCAGCATATCTACCTCTCCCCACCCCCCTCTTAGTGTCAGAACTTGCTGAGGGTGCAATTAATCCCATCATCCTGATTACTGATAAAGATGTTGAACAAAACCAGCCTCAGGACTGACCCCTGGGGCACTTCGCTTGATACTGGCTGCCAACTAGACATCAAGCCGTTGATCATTATCCTTTGAGCCTGACAATCTAGCCAGCTTTCTATCCACCTTATAGTCCATTCATCCAATCCATACTTCTTTAGCTTGCTGGCAAGAATACTGTGGGAGACCATATCAAAAGCTTTGCTAAAGTCAAGATATATCACATCCACCACTTTCCCTGTATCCACAGAGCCAGTTATCTCATCATTGAAGGCAATCAGGTTTGTCAGGAATGATTTGCCCTTGGTGAATCCACGTTGACTGTTCCCAATCACCTTCCTCTCCTCCAAGTGCTTCAAAATGGATTCCTTGAGGATCTCCTCCATGATTTTGCCAAGGACTGAAGTGAGGCTGACCGGTCTGTACTTCCCCAGGTTCTCTTTCTTCCCTTTTTAAATACGGGCACTATATTTTCCTTTTTCCAATCATCTGGGATCTCCCCCAATCACCACGAATTTTCAAAGATAATGTCCAATGGCTCTTTAATCTTAGATTAATACATGTATTCATATATTTAGTTCTGAATTTCTAGTTTTTAATTTAGATTTATAGTACAAGTAAATAATCACATAGTCATCACTTACAAACAAGTAGTTTAAAAACAGAGCTGTCTATTCAGCATCTCAGAGCAAGTGAAGAGACCCCCATCACTATGACTGTTTTATGCTACTTATCTTATTTTTCTGTATTATAACATTTTCTTATATTTCCACTCACCTCCACATGTTCTTTCTCTGCTGGTGTTTTTCAGTGTACTTGCAATGGTCTTCTGATGTTTATTTCTGCCTTCCTCTTGAGACGCATCTTCCTTCAGTTTGTGTTTTTTTGATGCAAAATGATCCACAATTACACATCATCGGTCATGATTGAGAACAACATTGCACAATGCAGTTTTGTAGGGAATTCTCGAGCATGAGAAGCAGGTGTAGCTGTTTTTGATGCGTGATGTGAAGGCCATTCACGTCATGCAAAAGAATAAATATCCCTTTGCCCTGTGGTAACTTCATTTGGACCTGGCTGGATACTTTGGGAAGTGCTTGGTTCTGATTGTCCTGACATTGTATTGACTGTTTGGTAAATGTTTTATTTGCCCTCAAAGTCTTTTTTTTTTTTAAATGGGTAAGTAAAATAAATTCTTAGCTGTAATCTAACTCCATTGTGCCATTTTGGCACAGGAAAAAATTGAGAAAGCACATTGATCTTTCTAGCTGAGGATTCCCTTACTGTCATTTATAATAAGACTCCTTTACCTCAGTTGGCAATGTAGGGGCCTTAAAACTTTCACAGGTTTTATGCTCCTGGGGGAATTGACTGAGAATGGGAACAGTTACCTAACAATAGGAACATTAACAATGTTACTACCCGGCAGGCTGCTACATTTCTGCCTCAGAGAATGAGATCAATTAACCATCAACAGTAACTTTAACAATATTACTAACTACACAGTCAGGCTGCTACATTTGTGCCTCAGAGAATGAGATCAATTAACTCAGGCAGGCTGCTACATTTGTGCCTCTAGCCTGCCTCATGCATAATAAAAAAAAACCCTACTCTTCCACACCAGTGAGCTGCAGAAACAAGGGAGAGGGACAGAGTGTCTCTCTCTCTTGCTTGTTGGCATGCACATACGCCCTTCTGCCCCTCCACCCCGATGGTGATCACGCAGGCATGCATGTCCAGCCCTCCCCCACCCGTCTCTGAGGCTGCTAAGGCATCCTGGAATAGACACGATGCCTGGGCTGCTGGGAAAGAGGCACATTTCACCCAGCAGATTTTTTTTTGTTGCATTTTTCTGTGGGGGGGGCACAGAAAAATGCAGGCCATATGAATTCTGCATCCACGCAGGGGTGCAGAATCCCCCCAGGAATAATGAGGTGAATTGAAAAATACTATTTCTTTTGTTTTGTATTGTAAAAATGATAATGTTTGTAATAAAAAATAATATAAAGTGATCACTGTACACTTTGTATTCTGTGTTGTAGTTGAAATCAATATATTTGAAAATGTAGAAAAACATCTGAAAATATTTAATAAATTTCAGTTGGTATTCTATTGTTTAACAGTGCGATTAAAACTGTGATTAATCATGATTAATTTTTTGTTAATCGCATGAGTTAACTCTGATTAAGCAGTAGCCCTACAAAAAACCTAAATGTTGTTTTATCCAATGACGTGAACAGACTAAGAGGTACATGCTGCACACATGAAAACTGAATATGAACCCATGCTATACACCTTACATACCACTGTAATGCTCAGGATGTGTCATTCTGTGACACTGCAGCTACAAAAAAGTAAAGTAAAATCCTGAAGCATGGAGCTGACCTGTAGTGGGGTCAAGAAAGTAATGTGATACATTTGTGGTGTGGAAGAAAACACAGTCTTCTCTCTCAGGTTGGTTGCAACAAATCAGAGACAGTTTATTTTTCTAGCACTTGCAAGGGGAGAGAGTACACCCGGACAGGGGTTCCCCCGTCCCAGGCAGGTCTCTGTTAGATAAACAATTAGGGCAAGCATTTATACCTTTGTTACAGACAGTAATGATCAACAACCGCGTCTTGTTTATTCATACACCTTCCTGCTATCTTTCTTTTCTCAACAGTTCCTGCTACAGTCTGTGTTCCATTCTTATCTAACGCAAGGTCGAAAAACAGTATCTCTTACAGTTCTTTCCCACTTGCTTCTCAGGCCCTGCTTTAAAGTCTCGCATTATCAGAGCTAGTGATGGCCTGACTCTTGCTCTATTCCTAGAACTTAAGATGTCTGCGTTCAAATTCCCTTCATCCTTTCCTCTACTTCCACAGTGGCATCGTTGTGGAGCAGGAGGCAGCTAACACAATTTCAAGGATCCTAAAACTATTTTGTACTGTGGTTTAGAAACTGAGGATTTGGGTGTAGAAATAAAGAGCATTACTTCCTTGGCATATAACTTCAGTTTGTTTGAACTCTCACGGACTAATGGGCATTAGGGTATTTATCAGATGCTAGCTTCTGGAAGTTCCAAGGCAGTAATGAATCAGATATGGAAAAGTAGAGAACTGTCTGGTTATGAGGTAGAAGATGTCAGAACATCTGTGCATGAAGAAGCCCAAACTTTTAATATGAGCAGAAATTGAAGAATCCAAATTCAGTAGAATGGGGAAGAGAAAGGATAGAAAGACAGGAGTCTCAATCCACCCTGTTTACTGTCTTCTTTATCAGTCTTATATTACATAATATACAATACTGATCTTTCACTGTTTAAAGCCTACTTGATCAGTGTAAATGGTAGTTGAGAAAATTTTAACAAGAAACTTGGAGTCTGAATTTACCAGGAATACGGGACAGTTATTTGTGCTTTGATCCTAAAGCTTGCTAGATTTCAGCAAAACTAAGAGGAATGTCTCTATATGAAGGGGGTTGGAAAGTTTTAGTAAGGAACAGGTAAATGTAAATATTTTCAAAACATGTATCCTGCAGAAAAATTCTGGGATATTCTTAAGACAAATCATTAATGGGACCTGTAAACCCATCAAATGGTCTCATGATGCAAGTGTAATGCCACGAGATCCTGGTTGTTGATGGATGGGATCAAATCAGGGACCTCTGGAGCTAAACATATGAGCCTCTACTGCATGAGCTAAAACACACATCTCCATTAGCCAAGACTATAGCATGCTCATCACTCTCTAACTGGTCTAGTTGCCACTAGAAGGGGACAGAGTGCCACACCAGGTAGGCATGGGTTACACAAGCAAAAAAAAAAAAAAAAAAAAAATCTGTACTTTTTTCCGACTTGAAACTATTAGGTAGCAACTTCTCTGTACCTTGCACACAGTTCCATAGCAGAAATGTTTCTCCAATGCAGATTATCAAGGTTTCTTGCATTTTTCAGGAGTTAGATTGTCCTTTGATGGTAAAACATAGGGGCTGACCTGTAAAGGACCATGGCTTTCTCCCCTCAACATGTTTTGGAACCATGTGTTTGTGTCTTGTTCTTCAGTTCAAATTCTTTCATAAGTAACATTTGATAAGTAATATTTTTAGTTAGTCCATGTTTTTGAAATTCATGCCCTGCTCCCTGTCTCCTGGAAATCCCAAGAGCCATAGGATTCTTATGTGGGAGATCTGTTTTCTAAATCAGTCACATGGGATTGCAGCTACTTGGTTAGATTGATATGAGCCACTTCAGCCATCTGGTCCCCGTGTGAGAGACCCTCAAAACACAAATTCTTTCCTCTGCCTTTGTGATATTGGGGAATAAAAAGAAAAGTGTTTGGGATTTTGGCCAGAGAATATTTTATACACAATAACTTCAAAGATAGAAATGACTAGTTCTGGTAGTTGATGTTCTGCTCCTATTTCTCCTACATTCAGGGCACCCTATGGTTTCTCCAGAGATTCAAGTCATGGGGAGAAGGAGAATAAATGAAATATTTAAGTTTTGGCAGATTTTGGTCCTCTGGCAACAAAGGTCTTATAAATATACTTGAGAGGTTGAGCAAAAAAATATTTGTTTTTATAACATGAGTTTATACTCATGAGTCTGACCTATGTCTGTTAAAGAAGGGAATAAGAAAACAGCACTGATGATTAACTAACCATTACCAGATTTTTTTATTATGTGAATCTAGAATGTGGACATTACTAGAACTGGTTGGAAATTTTCCAGTGGAATGTTTTTCCATCTGAAAATGGCAACTAGTTAAAAGAAAACTGTTTTGTGGAAACATGGATTTTGATAAGTTTTCCGACGAAATACAGGCAGGTTTCCTGCTAGCTCACCGGCCTGGCTCCTCTGCTGCCCATGAGAAGAACTGCCTCACAGTCAGGACCCTAGGGCTTCTGGGGTTCCACAGCAGTAGGGCAGCCCCACCACACAGACTTCCCTACAGCTGAGGACCTCAGGACTTCCAGACTCCTAGGCCAACTGGCTCCCAAAGCTTAGGGAGCCAGCTCCCTTGAGAGTTGGGCAGTCTGAAGAGCCAGCTGGCAGAGGAGTCTGGAAGCCCTGGGATCCCAGCCCTGTGCCGTCCACATGGCAGAGCTATTCTCCAGCTTTGGACCACAGAGCCCTGGCAGGAACTGACAGTAATTTACATGATTCTTGTCCATTTCGTGGCTGCCCATTGACAATTCAGTGGTGTGCAGCCATGAAACATGACAGGAATCATGTCAATTTCAGTCATCAGCCACCAGGGATCCCAGGAAGCATGATTTATTTTGAAAACATCATGTTTTGGTGTTTCCAAAATAAAATATTGCAGGATTTCAATTACAAGAAAATTGTCACGTTTTTTGGCTTTTCGTCCTGACTAGGACAAAAAAAAAATTCCAAAAACTTGGAAATTATCATAGAACGGGATTTCGGTTTTCTGGCCACCTCAAGGCATTATATGATTATGATATAATAAACATGACTCCTTCATGTTTCAAATGTTCTTGATGAGCTCTTAAAATAGTGCTATGACAACTATGGCAATTTCCTGCAATATCTTTTGGAGACCTTATTCAATTAAGTTTAATGACAGGTTTCAGAGTAGCAGCCATGTTAGTCTGTATCTGCAAAAAGAAAAGGAGGACTTGTGGCACCTTAGAGACTAACCAATTTATTTGAGCATAAGCTTTCGTGAGCTACAGCATATGAAGTGAGCTGTAGCTCATGAAAGCTTATGCTCAAATAAATTGGTTAGTCTCTAAGGTGCCACAAGTCCTCTTTTTCTTTTTAATTAAGTTTAAGTATCTTTTGGGTTCACTGTATTAAATGAATGATATATGCATTATTATGGACTAGGGTTGTGTGACTTCTTGAAGGGGAAGATGTGACAAATGTGAGACCTAGAGGTTCAAAGGACTAAACCGAATAAGGTGCCAGACAAGAATGGACTTAGCACAAAAAGTGTTAAGGTGTTTTGCGGGAGTATCTAGGGGGAGGTGAATGCAAATTTCCCACCACTGCTTATGCAAAAACCCAGCCTTTTGAAGCTATGCCCTGAGAAGTGGGCAATTGTCTCTTGATCACCAGTTAACATGAGGCCAAGATCAAAGGCCCAAGCTAGATAAAGGAAACCCTGAACTACTCATGGTTGTTCTGGTTCTGAATCTGAGACAGTTATGAACTTGTAACCACAAAGAAAACGCAGTTGTGGGTTTTGAAGGTCTGATACCTACCAGAGCTCAGAGCTGGTGCCTTCTCTGTTAATGTGTAAATATGTTTTAGAAGGGAATATGAAGAATGCTTTTTCAGCTGAACTGTTGTATGACCTACTGCAGTACATAAATGACCTATGCTACAGAGAAGTCTTCGTAAATAAGTAAAATTCAGAGGTTTCTGTATCTCATCGTTTGAGCATAACATATAAATGCTGTTTCTGACGGGGAGGGAAAGGGAATAATTGTTCATGATAAGGCTTCAAGTACATCAGAGTTTCTGGTGATAAAGGTATAAAAACCAAGCTTGCGTCATTTGTATATGTCCCTAGAATCTTGAACTAAAAAAAAAAGCTGCATGCTATTGTCTATAGGGGATAGTAAAGCTAAAATGGAAATATTGTGATGCCTTGCTGCCTTCCCTCCCGAACCAAATGGCAAGGAATCGTTCAGCAGAGAGTTTTCTTAATTTTCTTAATTTTAAAATATTTTTCTCTTCCAAAAAGTCTCTCACTTTTTACTTAGCTAAAGGCAACACAATGTTTTATTCTGTTGGCATAGGTATTTGTACGCCACCTATGTATCTGGGCACCTTCAAGTATTCATTGATTTGTCCTCATAGTCTGGGAGTTAGGAAAGTAGCCTCATTTTAGAGGCAGAGGACATGGACACCAGAAAAATCAATTAACTTGCCCAGGGCCACATGAGAAGTCTGTGGCAGAATCAGGAATTGAACCTGGATTTCCTGGCCCCCAGTCAAATGCTTTAACCATGAGATCAGCCTTTATCACTGACACCAGAAATCCCATGCTAGTTATAGAATCTTAAACCAAAACTAAAGAAAAACTACAAAGTGATCCTAAATGATGCTACCTGGCCAATCGTGAACTGTTTGTTACAATTCAAGACTTTGGGGGGGAGGGAAGAAGAAGGAAAACAAAAACTAACACAGACCAAAGAGAAGCTTAGCATCCAAGGTAATACTAAAGAGGGAGAAACTGCTACTTGAACATACTTGAAATGATGTTGCTGTGTTTCTTAACAGCACTGCTTAAAGGCCTTCTAAATGAGCATTGTCCCTTTAGTACTCTCTTACTTGCTAATCTTCTCCTTATTTTCTTTCACAACACTAACTTGAATGGGAATGTAGTGATGTGTGATTGCTTGGATAATGTCAGTTATGGTGCCCATATCCTGACGATAGTAAAACAGATATAAAAAAGAATTTAGCATCCTCCTTTAGAAATGTCATCATCTCTGTTTTGTATGTATTTGCTGGTCAGAGGTTTTACTTCTGTTTCACTGAAGTATAATGATTTGGCTGTAGAACCTCAGAAAACCTGGGATCTTGTCTGTAGCTAAAAATATAAAGGCCTTACAGTCTTTGAAATTGCATGCAATATATAAAAATGCTTCAAATTATGCTAGTATCGGAGGTATTGTATACTAATTTAAGGTCTGAGGTTCAAGTTCTACATTGTTGTTAATCAAAAACTCATGGAAAAGCTACCCTGCAATCACTATATACATTAATAGATGGAATTGGCCTAAAGAGTATTTCCAGACTCCTTTGCAGCATTTTAGCCCCCTGGTTTTCATTTGGCATTTCTTAGGAACACCACAAGCTAGATGGAGAAAGTTTCCAGCAGCTGAAAGCAGTTTTGTCAGCCATTTGGGTTGTGACAGGACCCGCCGGGGTAAACCTGAAATTGTGGGCCCACTGTGCCTCCTTAACTCTCCAGCCTGGGCTGTCTCTCACAAAGCTATGCCAGAAACAAACAGCAAACCCCTCAAGGTGCTGTGATCACTCTACCATAAACATGTGAAGATTCACACCCAGCTAAACTGCGTGAAGGCTCTCCAAGCCACTCATGAATCATACAGAGAGAGGCACCATTCAGTGAACCCAGCCCCCAGCCTTGCACCCCAGAAATATACTGTCTTAAATCACTTTTTCGTCTTCTTGTTCCGCATTAGTTTGTAGCTGAGGTTTCCATTTTCCCACTTCCCAACCAGGAAGCTTTTCCCCTCACCTTTATGCTCGGATCTCCTGGGTTTAAGAGCTGTGTTTCCTGCCAGTACTGCCTTCCCAGTAACTGACAGCCTCACACAGTGCATTCGCTGCCTGGGAGAGGGACATGTCCCGCAAAAGTGTACTTATTGCCACAGCCTGACTGCCAGGGCCAGAAAAGACCGGGACATTTAAGTAAGACTTCTGATGGAGAAATCTTTGAATCCAGCATTGGACCTTGGCCGGATACTTCCCCTGAGCAGCTCTCACTCTCACTAGATTGTCCACCAACCCTCATTCTCCACGTCCCTCTAAAAGAAAATCTCTTTCCCTCTGAGACATCGCTTGCCAGGACGCCATCCCCTGCAAGGTCAGTTGCCTCAGCTTGAGGAGACACCCGGAAAGGTTGGACTTTAATTGGGTGAGCATTACCTGTGTCAATGGAGTGGTATGCCCGTTCAGTCAGTCCTGGGGTGGCTGAGAACGTTGGCGCGTAGCTAGTGCACAGCTCCTGGATCTGCTGTCGCTGCATACGCCCAAGGGTCATGGAGAGGTTCACCTCTTCCACACCAGCAGCACTTTTCCCTTCGTAGTAGACACCTTCAGGCCACTCAGCGTCCTCTCCTCCCTGGGCTGTAAACTGACAAACCTTGAATTCTCTGGAATAAAAGGGCTTTAGAGAATTAATATGGTACACCTTAGGCTTTCGGTTGGAGGTGGGGAATGCTATGAGATAATTAACAGCTCCCAGGCGCTCCTGGACCGTGAATGGCCCTTCCCACGATGCTTCCATTTTATGGGCCTGGAGCGCCTTTAAGACCATGACCTGGTCCCCTACTTTGAAGGAACGCTCTCTGGCATGTTTATCATACCAGGCTTTTTGCTCTTTTTGAGCATCCTGTAAGTTTTCTTTAGCAAGGGCTAAAGAGGTTCGGAGGGTGTTTTGTAGGTTGGTTACAAAGTCCAGAATGTTAGTTCCTGGAGGAGGTGTAAATCCCTCCCATCCCTGCTTCACCAACTGTAATGGCCCCTTAACCTCATGGCCATATACAAGTTCAAATGGGGAAAATCCTAAACTGGGGTGTGGTACAGCTCTGTAGGCAAAGAGCAACTGTTGCAACACTAGGTCCCAATCATTGGAGTGCTCATTTATTAATTTACGTATCATGGCCCCCAAAGTTCCATTAAACTTCTCCACCATGCCATTTGTTTGGTGGTGGTAAGGAGTGGCAACCAAGTGATTTACCCCATGAGCTTCCCAAAGGTTTTCCATAGTTCCTCCCAGGAAATTAGTCCCTGCATCTGTGAGGATGTCGGAGGGCCAACCTACCCTGGCAAAAATGTCTGCTAGTGCCTGGCACACACTTTTAGCCCTGGTGTTGCTTAGAGCTACTGCTTCCGGCCATCGGGTGGCAAAATCCATGAAAGTCAGTATGTACTGCTTTCCTCTGGGTGTCTTTTTCGGAAAAGGACCCAGAATATCCACAGCTACTCGCTGAAATGGAACTTCAATGATGGGGAGTGGCTGGAGAGGGGCTTTGACCTGGTCTTGGGGTTTTCCCACTCTTTGGCATACTTCACAAGACCGGACATAGGTAGAAACATCCTTGCCCATTCCCTCCCAGTGGAATGACTCCCCCAAACAGTCTTTGGTCCTGTTCACCCCAGCATGGCCACTAGGGTGATTGTGGGCTAAGCTCAAGAGCTTGGCCCAGTATTTAGTTGGAACTACCAACTGTCTCTGAGGATGCCAGTCTTCCTGGTGTCCACCAGAAAGAGTTTCCTTGTATAAAAGTCCTCTTTCTACAACAAACTTGGATCGATTAGAAGAGCTGAGAGGCGGTGGGTTGCTCCGTGCCGCCGTCCAAGCTCTCTGGAGGTTTTCATCTGCTTCCTGTTCGGTCTGGAACTGTTCCCTTGATGCTGGAGACATCAGTTCCTCATTGGATTGTGGACCTATGCTTGGTCCCTCTGGAAGCGATGTAGGGGATGGGGCTGTTTCCGTTGACTGTGAACCGCTTTCCGCTGGTGCACTATGTTGGGATTCAGGCTCCGGCTGAGCCTCTTGTGTAGGGTTATCGGCTGCTGCCGGTTCAGGTTCGGTGGGGCCCTCTGGTGTTGAGGTTGCAAGTACTGGATTCAGTGCTGGCAAATGGTCTGGTGCTGGTTGTTCCGCTGGTTCCGGTTCTGGGACTGGTTCCGTCTGGGTCTCTGGGACTGGATCCACTACTGCTGTTGCAGACATTGGCCAGGGGTCCGGGTCCATCACCTCTGACTGGATCCTGATAGAAGTTTCCGGAACAGAGCTAGGCCTCACGGCTTGTTTAGCCTGGCTACGGGTGACCATTCCCACCCTCTTGGCCCGCTTCACATGATTGGTCAAGTCTTCCCCCAACAGCATGGGGATGGGATAATCATCATAGACTGCAAAAGTCCATGTTCCTGACCAGCCCTTGTACTGGACAGGCAACTTGGCTGTAGGCAAATTGAAAGAGTTGGACTTGAAGGGTTGAATCGTCACTTGGATCTCTGGGTTGATTAAATTGGGGTCCACTAAGGAAGCATGGATAGCTGACACTTGTGCTTCGGGGTCCCTCCACGCCCACACTCACAGTTTCCCTCCACTCCAAGGGTATCTGGGAGGTATCTGGGCCTGCGGACCTCTGGTGTGATCCCGGTGCAATGAACTGTAATCTGTTGGGGTTCTTGGGGCAGTTGGCCTTTACATGCCCCAGCTCGTTACATTTAAAACATCGTCCAGCTGACGGGTCACTGGGGCAAGGTGGGTTGCTGGAGAATGGGGTGGTGGGACGATAAGGTGTCTGGAGGGTTCTTTGGGAGGTAGGTGGGGCCTTGGGCGGCCCCCGGTAATAGGGTGTGGTCTGGGGTTGTCCCTTCTGATCTCCGCTCCAACTGCAACCAGTTTTCTTCTTCTCTGCCACCTCCACCCATCTGGCTCCAATCTCTCCTGCCTCGATTACAGTTTTGGGCTTCCCATCTAGGATGTATCTTTCTATTTCCTCAGGAACCCCCTCTAAGAAATGTTCCATTTGCATTAGGAAGGGCAAATTTACTGGAGATTCAACACTTGCTCCTGATATCCAGGCATCCCAATGTTTCACAATGTGGTAGGCATGTCGGGTAAATGACACGTCTGGTTTCCACCTTAGGGCTCTGAACCTCCGACGAGACTGCTCGGGTGTTATCCCCATTCTGACTCTTGCCTTGGATTTAAACAGTTCATACTTGTTCATGTGTTCTTTAGGCATTTCAGCAGACACCTCAGCTAAGGGTCCACTGAGCTGCGGCCTCAGCTCTACCATGTATTGGTCGGTAGAGATGCTGTACCCAAGGCAGGCCCTTTTGAAGTTTTCTAGGAAGGCCTCAGTATCATCGCCTGCCTTGTAGGTGGGGAACTTTCTGGGATGGGGAGTGGTACCTGGAGAAGGATTGCTAGGGTTTGTTGGTATATTCTGCTGAGCCTTTACCTTCTCCATCTCCAGTGCATGATTCCTCTCTTTTTCCCTGTCCTCCTCCATATGCTTCCTCTCTTTTTTCCTTCTCCTCCTTCTCCAGCTGCACAAGTTCTATCTGTCTTTCATGTTCCCGTTGTTTTTCCTCAGCCTGAAATCTGGCTAATTCCAGCTTTTATCGAGCCATGGATTTTGTCATCCTAACCTCTCTGTTTTTAACTAACTTTACACCCGAGGTTTAGAAATAAACAAACAAAACTTGGCTGTAAAATTTTGCTGTGCTGGAATAGAATACCTATTCTCTGATAGTGATTGTCAGCCTACAGAAAAAGACAATTCCCTTTGTCTCTGCTCTGGCCTCAAATCAAAGCAAAAAACCTCCAACTACTTGGAAACCTGCTTACCAGCAGCCCAAAGGAAAAAAAATTCCTTTTCAAACTTGTGCTCCTTGTAAAAAAATCAAAATCCTAAAAAAAAAAAAAAAAGCCCCTGCCATTTGTCTCCAGGCAAATGGGTAGAACACCCTCCCATTTACTTTTAGGGAAAAAAACTTCTGGTTTACCAAGACTGTGAATTTCCCTGCAGGAGGTTAAGTACCCTGCCTCCAGGCAAAGAAAACCTGCAATTCACAAAGATAATCCCCTTTTGTCTCTGCTCCAGCCCCAAAGCAGAGAAAAAACAAGCTGCTTTCCAGCAGCTCCAAAGGAAAAAAAATTCCTTTTTAAAATCTGTATTTCTAGTTCAAAAAAATCTCAAATTGATCTCAAAATGATTTCAGGTTAATCCCACCACTCTGCCACCATGTCAAGGTTCCTCCCCCACTCTGAACTCTTGGGTACAGATGTGGGGACCTGCATGAAAACCTCCTAAGCTTACTTTTACCACTAAAACTTCCCCAAGGTAAAAATTAATTTTACCCTTTGTCCTTGGAATATCCACTGCCACCACCAAACTCTAACTGGGTTTACTGGGAAACGTAGTTTGGACACGTCTTTCCCCCCAAAATCCTCCCAACCCTTGCACCCCACTTCCTGGGAAAGGTTTGGTAAAAATCCTCACCAATTTGCATAGGTGACCACAGACCCAAACCCTTGGATCTGAGAACAATGAAAAAGCATTCAGTTTTCTTACAAGAAGACTTTTAATAGAAATAGAAGTAAATAGAAGTAAAGGAATCACCTCTGTAAAATCAGGATGGTAGATACCTTACAGGGTAATTAGATTCAAAACATAGAGAATCCCTCTAGGCAAAACCTTAAGTTACAAAAGAGACACACAGACAAATAGTCATTCTATTCAGCACAGTTCCTTTCTCAGCCATTTAAAGAAATCATAATCTAACACAGCTAGATTACTTACTAAAAGTTCTAAGACTCCATTCCTGTTCTATCCCCAGCAAAAGCAGCATATAGACAGACACAGACCCTTTGTTTCTCTCCCTCCTCCCAGCTTTTGAAAGTATCTTGTCTCCTCATTGGTCATTTTGGTCAAGTGCCAGCGAGGTTACCTTTGGCTTCTTAACCCTTTACAGGTGAGAGGATTTTTCCTCTGGCCAGGAGGGATTTTAAAGGGGTTTACCCTTCCCTTTATATTTATGACAATAGTTAAATATGGGAAGTTATAAATTAAAGGTGGGTAAGGAACTGGTTAAAGGGGAGACTACAGTGTATCATACTGAAAGGTGAACTGTCAGGGTGGAGGGACATTACTAGTTGAGTTCCTCTGGGAGTTATTAAAGTTAAGGGCCAATGTTGGCACAAGAACAAATGGATATAAACTGGCCATTAACAAGAATAGCTTGAAATTAAACGAAGATTTCCAACCATCAGAGGAGTGAAGTTCTGGAGTAGCCTTCCAAGGGGAGAAGTGGGGGGCAAAAAAACCTAACTAGTTTCAAGACTGAGCTTGATATGAAAGGGACGGTGTGCTGAGATTGCCTATAATGGCATGTGGCCCATCCGTGACTGCTAGTAGCAAACTGTCCAAAGCCTGGAGATAGGACACCAGATGGGGAAGGCTCTGAGTTACTACAATGAATTTTTCCCTAGGTGTCTGGTTGGTGGGTCTCACTAACATGCTCAGGGTCTAACTGATTCCCATATTTGGGGTTGTGTACTTAAGTCAGATTGGTAGAGACCCTGGGGGGTTTTCGCCTTCCTCTTCAGCCTGGGGCCTGGGTCACTTACTGGTTTGAACTAGAGTAAATGGTGGATTCTCTTTATGTCTTTAATTCATGATTTGAGGACTTCAGTAACTCAGACAGAGATAATGGGTCTATTACAGGAGTGTGTATGTGTGTGTGTGTGGCGGGGGAGGGGGGGAGGTTAGATTCTAAGGCCTGCGGTGGCAAGAGGTCAGACTAGATGATCACGATGGTGCCTTCTGGCCTGAAAGTCTGTGAATCTGAGTCTATGGCAGCATCCTTTTTGATTGTCCTGTGATAGGTCATGCTTTGTCCTCCATACCTTCTTTTCCTTCCAGATTGGAATCCAAGCTAAAAAATACCTTGCACTTCTGCCATGGGATAGGCTAATGACATGGCCAAACCACTGTAGCCATCTCTGTCTAATTATTGAGTCCCCAATCTGCTGATCTATGCGATGCAGCACTTCCACACTGGTTACACGATTTCTCTAATGAATTCTCAAGATTCTTCTTAAACAACGCTGGTAGAATGCATTCAGTTCCTGATGTGCACTTCCACCATCTGCCATGTTATTGAGGCTACGATGGTGTTAGAAGGGCAGTAGTGTTACGCAATCTCATGTTTGACAAATGAGAAAATTATCCACTGTCCATTGGTCACAGATGTCTTCAGTTTATTGAATTCTTGCCTTCACTTCTGTAGTGAGCTGGTCATTAGTAGATGTACTTCCAAGATAAACAATGTCAAATCTGTTGTACTCAATCAATCACACATCCGCCCATGTTGACAGCATTCTCTCATCTCTCCATAGTCTTGGTCTTTTACGTACTGATATGAAGTCCCACTTTAGCAGCTTCTGATCTTATGCTTGTAAAGAGTCTTTTCATTTCATCCAAGTTGGCATCCAGTATAACTGTGTCATCTTCAAAATCTAAGTCTCGGAGGCTATGTCTTGCCCAAACAATACCTCTGTCTTTGTCAGCAGCTGTTGCTCTTCTCATCACAAATTCTATGATGGTGGAGAGGAGAAATGGGGATAGTATGCAACTTTGCCATACACCAGCACCTATCTTAAACCATTCCACGTCTCTGCTCTCTGTCTTGACACAGCACACAGAGTCATCATACAGCTTCTAATCAAAGTAACAACCTTTGCAGGAATTTCATAGTGTCTCAGGATCTTCCAGAGAGCTTCTCTGTGGACACTATCAAACACTTTCATAAAATCAAGGAAGTTTAAAAATTTTCTTCTCTGTTAGTATTCTAAACATTTCTCAATAACTCTTTTCAAGGTGAAAACCTGATCTGAAATCAACCTACCAGATCAAAATCCAGCTTCCCTGAGTACTTTATCAACAGCAGTTTTCCTCCTATTTAAAATAACACAAAAAAGCACTTTTCCAGATACAGATATGAGAGTCACCGCTCTCCAGTTATCACAAATAAGCTGTTTCCTTCTTTTAGGAATTTTACGTATGACACCTCTTCTCCAATCTTTAAAAACAATCTCCTTTTCTTAAGCCATTCTGTGTAACCAGCACATGTAATTCACCATCACATTCTCTCAAGCTCTTAACATTTCAGCATCTGTCTTATCACTGGTGTTTTACCACTTGTTAGTAGATATTGAAACCCCTACAGATCTGTTATTTTTAACCAAAATCCTTTTTGTGTATAAACCAAAGTGTTTTGTATCTACAGATCTAGTGCCCTAAACCTATCAAACTGAAAAGTTCTTTGTATTTTGGTTGAACCTTAGTGGGTGAGCAAGTAAAGGAATGTATATAATCAATAGTGGAATGTGTATAATATTTTACTCTAATCCCATTGACCTGTTGAGAATTGTGTCCAGATGTCCAGGGAGGACCACTGGTAATTGACAAAATGTTTGTTATTACACATGTTCTGTGATTGATGAGACACTGGTGATTGACAAGGGATATTTGTTATCAGATGTGTTCTGTGATTGATGAAATAATGACCCATTGATTGATGTTTGGGCCAATTAAAACCACTTATAGTCACAGATGGTTTTGGTAATAATGGATTGGTCACAGATGTCTTTAGTTTATTGATTCAGTAAGATGAGATATCTGGCTAGAACTCACAGTTTAGAACAAACATGGGAGAACAATTTATTTGGTCTGAACAGTATATAAAGGGAAGAGTTTCGGGAGTTAGTCAGGAGTGGATCAAACTGCAATGTCACTTCTCCAGTCTCCAGATCGGTATGTATAGCCTTTCAGTGTTCTGTATAGTGCTGTATTAATCTGTGACTAATAATCTTTGACTAATTTCACTTGAGCCTGTCATGTGACATCTCGTATTGTTATTAAATTCAAACACACAACACACTCTTCAACTGGTTATGGCCTCTTTTACTTCCTCAAAGACAATTACTTATAGTGATATAGGTAAGTCTGCTACTTCTTTGTATCTTCAATATGTATTAGTGGTTCAGGGTGGTTGAGTACAGCCTGGAAATGTTCTATCCAATGGGCTCTCTGTCCCTCCTCTGTGGTTAAAATTGTACAATCTTGAGCCTTCACATTGCCACAATGGTTCGAGAATTGAGATGTCCTTCTCTTGCTTTTTTTTTTTTATCCATTGTCTTGTCTCTCTTCTGGCTGATCTTTTAACTTTCTTGTCTTTGCCTGCATATTCTTGTTGCAAAGAAAATTATTACTAACCTTTCTGTAACTGGTACTCTTCGGGATGTGTTGCACATGTCCATTCTCTGTTAGGTGTGCCTGCGCCGCAGGCAGTCACCCGAAATTTTTCCCCTCAATGGTATCCATCAGGTTGTCTCTAGCACCCTCTGGTGCTGTGGATCATGCGCCAGTATAAGGGATCCAACCGACCATGTACCCTCTTAATTCCTTCTTTCCGGCCAACTCTGACAGAGGAGTAAGAGGGTAGCTCATGGAAGGGACATGTGCAACACATCTTGAAGAACAACAGTTAGGGAAAGACTAGTAATAATTTTTTCTTCTTTGAATGCTTGAACATGTGCATTCCACATTAAGTGACTCCCAAGCAGTACCATAGAAGGTGGAATCAGAGTTCATGGACATGCTGACTGCAACACAGCTTGACCAAACCCGGTGTCATCTTTAGCTTGCTGGGGGATGGCACAGTGGGATGAAAATGTATGTACTGATGACCAAGTTGCCACTCTGCAGATGTCCTGGATCGGGACCTGGGCCAGGAACACCGCTGAGGAAGCTTGCACCCTCATATAATGAGCAGTCGCTATAGCTGGTGGCAGGACCCCGCTTGCTTGTAGCATGTGCAGATGCACAATGTGATCCAGGATGAAATCCTCTGAGCTGAAATAGGAAGGCCCTTCATCCTGCCCGCTACTGCCACAAAAAGCTGTGTGGATCTACAGAATGGTTGTGTCCTCTCAATATAGAAAGCCAGGGCATACCTAACATCAAGTGTATGGAGACGTTGCTCCTCCCTGCTCGTGTGTGGTTTCAGGAAGAAAACTGGCAGGAAAATAGCCTGATTACTGTGAAATTTCAAAACCACGTGAAGGAGGAATTCGAGGTGAGGACGAAGCTGTACCCTGTCCTTAAAGGAGACCGTATATGGGAGTTCTGACATATGTGCCCTGATCTTTGATACCTTCCAGGCCAAAGTGATAGCTTCCAGGAAAGGTACAAGGGACATGTTGCCAGTGGCTTAAACAGGGGACCTGTGAGTTTTGACAAAACCGGTTTTAGGTCCCATGGGGGAATGGGCTGCTGAATCTTTGGAAATAGTCTTTCAGGGCCCTTTAGAAAATGAATGGTCATCTCATTTGAGAAAACTGATCGATCATCCACCAGGATGTGGAATGCCAAAATCACTGCCAGGTATACTTTAGCTGATGAAATTGCCAGACCTTGCTGTTTCAGATGTAGCAAATACTTCAGAATTGTCTGCAGTGATGACAGGGTGGCCAAGAGACCTTGCTGTGAAAACCAAATGGAAAAACGCTTCCACTTGGCAAGGTATGTAGTTCTGGTAGAGGGCTTCCTGCTACCTAGCAGAACCTGGCAGAATTGCTCCAAACAGGCCAGCTCCTTGGGATTTAACCACGGAGCTTCCAAGCTGTCAGGTGGAGGGTGTTGAGGTTTGGGCGGCACATTTGACTGTGGTCCTGCGAGGAGAGGGAGCAGCATCAGAGTCACTATTGAAAGGCCTAGCAATGTGGTGAACCAGTGCTGGCAGGGCCAGGCTGGGGCTACAAGAATGACTCACACTCTTTCCCGCTTGATCTTCAACAGGACCTTGTTCATGAGAGGAATGGGGGTGGAGAGGCATAGAACAGGTGCCCCATCCAAGGGAGCAGGAAAGTGTCTATGAGTGAGCCTGGACTGTGGTCTTGCAGGAAGCAGAACTGGTGACATTTCCTGTTCGGCCTGGTTGCAAACAGTTCTACCTAGGGAGTCCCCCACTTCTGGAAAACTATCCTTACTACATCGGAATGAAGGGACCACTCATGGAGACTGGAGAAAAACCTGCTGAGGTGATCTGCCAGCTCGTTCTGGGGTCCCAGAAGGTCAGAAGATTTGAGATGGATCAAATGCCTTATGCAGAACTCCCACAAGCAGATATCTTCCTGGCACAGGGGTGAAGAGTAAGCCCCTCCCTGCATGTTGAGGTAAAACATGGCTGCCATATTGTCCATGAGCACTAGCATGTTCTTGTTCATGATGTGGGGTAAGAACACCTAACAGGCCAGGCGGACCGCTTTTAGCTCCGTGACATTTATGTGTAGGGAGAGCTCTTCTGGAGACCACCGGCCCGGTGTCCTAGGTGAGCCCCCCCCCCCCATCCTAGATCTGACGCATCCTAAACTAAGGATAATGAGAGCTGGGACCTGACAAAGGGGACGCCTGAGCGGACCAGCAGAGGGTCCCTTCACTAGTTGAGGGAGGCAAGGACCAGTGCAGGAACCGTGAGCACCAAGTCCAGGTGATGGCAGCTCAGTGAGTACACCAAGGCCAGCCAAGCTTGAAGGGGTCTGAGGCATAGCTCACATGCTGCACTGCATATGTGCACACAGCCATGTGGGCTAACTGTCTGATGCAGAAACGGGCTGTCGTGACTGGATGGCCTTTGACTTGCACTATCAATTACCCCAGTGTCCAGAAATGGGCTTCTGCGAAGAAAGCCATTGCATGGGGGGGAACTGAGGGTAGATTTCTGCTCATTTATAAGCAGGCCCAGTGCCTAAAAGGTCGACTGTATGAAGTGGATATTGGTCTTCAGTTGGGCCTGGGAGCGGTCTTTGACCAGCCAGTCATCAAGGTATGGGTTTACTTGTACCCCTCTTCTTCTGAGGAAGGCTGCCACTACTGCTATGCATTTTGTGAAAGCCCTGGGGACTGCCGAACGTCCGACAGGGAGAACCATACATTGGTAAAGTGAGTTTGGTTTACAATGAACCTGAGGAACCATCTGTGGCCTTTGAAAATTGAGACGTGGAAATAAGTCTCTCTCAAGTCGAGAGTGGCGTACCAGTCCTCTGGATCCAGGGAGGGAATGATGGAGGCCAGGGAGACCATACAGAACTTCAGCTTTTTGAGGTAGCCATTGAGACAGAGCAGGTCTAAAATGGGTCAGAGACCCCCTCCTTGGACTTTGGAATTAGGAAATATCAGGTTTAAAACCCCTTCTTAAGTCCTGAGGAACCTCCTCCACAGCTCCCACTCGGAGGAGGGCTTGCACCTCCTGGGCTAGAAATTGCTCAGGAGAAGGGTCCCTGAAGAGGGGCAGGGAGGGTGGGTGGGAGGATGGAAATAAACTGGAGCATTTAACCCCCTTCCAGAGTGTTCAGCATCCAGCGGTCCATGGTGATAAGAAACCATGATGAGGTGAGTTGGATAGGCGGTCCAAAAACAGAGGGGACACGATACGGTGGCATGGGAGCTGGGCGTCCCATAAAAAGTTCTGCTTGACTGTTCCCAAGTATCTGGGTGGGCCAGGTAGGATGCTGAGGTGGATGGAGGCAGTTGCTTGTGTCTAAACCCCCTGTTTTGTTTCTTTTGCAGGTCCTGATGGGGAGCTAAGAAACAGTTGAGTGCTGGGGCCTGAAGTGCTTCCTGGAAGGTGCTGGAGTGTGAGACCCAGGGACTTGAGGGTGGCTCTGAAGTCTTTCAGGCCATGGAGCTTTGCATCTGTTTGCTCTGAGAAGAGCTAAGTGCCTTTAAATAGAAGGTCCTAGATGGACTGCTGGACCTCATTTGGCAGTCCCGAGGACTGGAACCAAGAGCATCTGTGCATGACCTGGATCTGGCTGCCGAGTCTGCTGTGTCCAGAGAGGCCTGCTGGGAAGCCCTGGCTAAAGACTTCCCCTCCTCCACCAGAGCAAAGAACTCCTGCCTGGACTCCTGGGGAAACAAGTCCTTGAATTTTGACACTGACTCCCAGATGTTGAAGTCGTACCTCCCCAGCAACACCTGGTGGTTGGAGATGCGGAGCTGTAGACCCCCAATAGAATATATCTTTCTACCAAAAAGGTATAGTCTCTTTCAGTCTTTCACCTTGGGTGTCACTCCTTGCTGCCCTTGCCTGTCCCTCTCCTTGGCTGCCGAAACCACCAGGGACCCTGGAAGAGGGTGCAGAGTATAAGTACTCATACCCTAAAGTGGGAACAAAGTCCTTTTTTTCAGCCCTCTTTGATGTGGGAAGCAGGGAGGATGGAGTTTGCTACAGGGCTTTAACCTGTCCCATGGTGGCCTTATTGAGAGGGAGAGCGATCTTTGATGGGGCCACCATGGTCAAAATATCGACCAGGTTGTGAGAGAACTCTGACTACTTTCACTTCAAGCCCAAGGTTCGAGGCCACTCTTTTCAACAGCTTCTGATGAGCTCTGAGTCATCGTGGGGAGGCAATACATGCGCTCCTGTCACTGCCTCATCTAGGAAGGAGAAAGAGGAGGCCTGCACCAGCAGGGGGTCCTCCTCCTATCCTTCTGCACAGACTGGGTTCTGCAAGTGTAGGTCCTCAGAGTTGGTACCAGGCTCAGTACTGGTGTCTGGTCAGGTGCTGGTCGAAGAGACAGAGGCACACTCCTCTCCAAGACCACCGAGTATGAGTGTCTGGAAGGGGGCCCTTGCATTGGGGGTAAAACCCCACAGGTTCCAAAGTGGCTATTGCATCTGCATAGGCCAGTACCTACTATGCCAAGTACTTGTGGGTGCCCTCCACCCAGATGCACAACTGGATACGGCTGACTGATACTGGGGGGGTACTGGTAACAGTTCCTTAGTTCCTTAGATGGAGTTATGACGAGCTTTCCTCTGGGACCATAGAGGCGTGGTACCCGTTGGTAGTGCGGAATGGTGCTGAGAAGGGAAGACCTGTGTTGAGCCCAGCAGGGCCGGTTTTTCTCTAGATGGTACCAATGGGCCCAGTATCGAATGGGAGCTTGGAGCAACATGCTCCCTTCTGCTCACCAGCACTGATTCTTGTACAGTCGTTGATGGCGGTATCAACAGCGCCAGCAAGTCCCTGGCCACAACAAATGTCTCCAGGGTAGATGGTACCACAGTCCTGCTGGTGCCCCATTGTCCCTCTGGTGCTGAAGGTTGGTCTGGGACCAGACTCAATGGAGCCTGCGTACAGGACACAGTCAATGGTGCCACCCTCTGAGCAGGGTGAGAGGAGTGGCCAGACTCAGACCACACTCCGCTGTGCTCCCTGTGCTTGGCTTTCTTTACAGTTGGGGAATGCCTCTTTGAGCCAGCTGCTGCTTATGTTTTTTCCTTGGCACCGGTGAAGAGGAACAGTGCCAAGAGACGCTCACAGCAGGAGGAGCACTCTGCACTGACACTGAGGTACTCAGTCCCGAGTCCAACTAGCTCGGCTCTGACGAGGGTCAGAGTGTTGCCTCCATTGGGAGGGATTTTAACCTGGTCTTATTGTCCTTCTTAGTACGGAACTTGACGTCCTGGCAGATCTGGCAGCGATCCCTGATATGAGTCTCTTCCAGGCACTTCAGACAACTGGAGTGCAGGTCACTCACAGACATAGGGCTGCCGCAGGAGTCACAGGGTTTGAAACCTGGAGACCGAGATATGCACTGGCACCAGGACCAGACGAAGATTCCACTAACATGGAAAAATATGCCAGCTATGTACAACAAATTGACATTAGTCCAAATGAGAAATAAAGAACTGGGATGAAAGAAACAAAGGGAAAGGTAGTAAACTAAGTTTGTTGAAGCAAGAGGAGCAGTGCTAGCAACTGTCCAGCGGTAAGAAGGAACTGAAAGGCTGCAGGGTCAGTTGGACCCCTTATATCAACACATGATGCGTAGCACCAGGGGACTCTAGAGCTAACCCAACGGATACCACTGAGGGAAAAAATTTCTGGCAACTGTACACATTGTGCACGCACACCTACCATGGAAAGGACATGTGCAAGCACTTCAAAGAAGAATAGCTTTTTTTACTGCTGTCTTGTTCTTGCTGAATTGTCTTCTTTAATTCTTTCCTCTCCAACAAACCTCCATGTATTTGGTTGGAGCCATTCTTCTTTTTTAGATCGTCTCACCCCGCACTGTACTCCTGAGTGCATCCACAATTGTTTCTTTGAAAAAACTGCCATTGTTCTCCTATGTCCTTCATTGGTGTCTTTAACTCTTCAGAGCTATTGCTAATCTGCATCTTGAAATCCACCCTCACTGCTGGAACTACTAACTTTCCAGTATCATACCTACTCTCTGCCTTGCGTGGCGTTACCTTCATTAGTTTTATTTTGATTGTCCCAATAACAAGATAATGGTCACTTCCAACATCAGCCTCATGTACATCCAATAGTGATCCAATAGTGATCGTCTCTGGATTAAGTTTAGAAGTGTGAGCAACAAGAGTGATGTAGTGGTGGGAGTCTGCTATAGACCACCAGACCAGAGGGATGAGGTGGATGAGGCTTTCTTCCGGCAACTTGCAGAAGCTACTAGATCGCACGCCCTGGTTTTCATGGGTGACTTTAATTTTCCTGATATTTGCTGGGAGAGCAATACAGCGGTGCATAGACAATCCAGGAAGTTTTTGGAAAGCGTAGGGGACAATTTCCTGGTGCAAGTGCTAGACGAGCCAACTAGGGGGGGAGCTTTTCTTGACCTGCTGCTCACAAACAGGGAAGAATTAGTGGGGGAAGCAAAAGTGGATGGGAATCTGGGAGGCAGTGACCATGAGATGGTCGAGTTCAGGATCCTGACACAGGGAAGAAAGGTAAGCAGCAGGATATGGACCCTGGACTTCAGGAAAGCAGACTTCGACTCCCTCAGGGAGCGGATGGGTAGGATCCCCTGGGGGACTAACATGAAGGGGAAAGGAGTCCAGGAGAGCTGGCTGTATTTCAAGGAATCCCTGTTGAGGTTACAGGGACAAACCATCCCGATGAGTCGAAAGAATAGTAAATATGGCAGGCGACCGGCTTGGCTTAATGGTGAAATCCTAGCGGACCTTAAACATAAAAAAGAAGCTTACAAGAAGTGGAAGGTTGGACATATGACCAGGGAAGAGTATAAAAATATTGCTCGGGCATGTAGGAATGAAATCAGGAGGGCCAAATCGCACTTGGAGCTGCAGCTAGCAAGAGATGTCAAGAGTAACAAGAAGGGTTTCTTCAGGTATGTTGGCAACAAGAAGAAAGCCAAGGAAAGTGTGGGCCCCTTACTGAATGAGGGAGGCAACCTAGTGACAGAGGATGTGGAAAAAGCTAATGTGCTCAATGCTTTTTTTGCCTCTGTCTTCACTAACAAGGACAGCTCCCAGACTGCTGCGCTGGGCATCGCAACATGGGGAGTAGATGGCCAGCCCTCTGTGGAGAAAGAGGTGGTTAGGGACTATTTAGAAAAGCTGGACGTGCACAAGTCCATGGGGCCGGACGAGTTGCATCCGAGAGTGCTAAAGGAATTGGCGGATGTGATTGCAGAGCCATTGGCCATTATCTTTGAAAACTCGTGGCGAACGGGGGAAGTCCCAGATGACTGGAAAAAGGCTAATGTAGTGCCAATCTTTAAAAAAGGGAAGAAGGAGGATCCTGGGAACTACAGGCCAGTCAGCCTCACCTCAGTCCCTGGAAAAATCATGGAGCAGGTCCTCAAGGAATCAATCCTGAAACACTTACACGAGAGGAAAGTGATCAGGAACAGTCAGCATGGATTCACCAAGGGAAGGTCATGCCTGACTAATCTAATCGCCTTCTATGATGAGATTACTGATTCTGTGGATGAAGGGAAAGCAGTGGATGTATTGTTTCTTGACTTTAGCAAAGCTTTTGACACTGTCTCCCACAGTATTCTTGTCAGCAAGTTAAAGAAGTATGGGCTGGATGAATGTACTATAAGGTGGGTAGAAAGTTGGCTAGATTGTCGGGCTCAACGGGTAGTGATCAATGGCTCCATGTCTAGTTGGCAGCCGGTGTCAAGTGGAGTGCCCCAGGGGTCGGTCCTGGGGCCGGTTTTGTTCAATATCTTCATAAATGATCTGGAGGATGGTGTGGATTGCACTCTCAGCAAATTTGCGGATGATACTAAACTGGGAGGAGTGGTAGATACGCTGGAGGGCAGAGATAGGATACAGAGGGACCTAGACAAATTGGAGGATTGGGCCAAAAGAAACCTGATGAGGTTCAATAAGGATAAGTGCAGGGCCCTGCACTTAGGACGGAAGAACCCAATGCACAGCTACAGACTAGGGACCGAATGGCTAGGCAGCAGTTCTGCGGAAAAGGACCTAGGGGTTACAGTGGACGAGAAGCTGGATATGAGTCAACAGTGTGCCCTTGTTGCCAAGAAGGCCAATGGCATTTTGGGATGTATAAGTAGGGGCATAGCGAGCAGATCGAGGGACGTGATCGTTCCCCTCTATTCGACATTGGTGAGGCCTCATCTGGAGTACTGTGTCCAGTTTTGGGCCCCACACTACAAGAAGGATGTGGATAAATTGGAGAGAGTCCAGCGAAGGACAACAAAAATGATTAGGGGTCTGGAACACATGACTTATGAGGAGAGGCTGAGGGAACTGGGATTGTTTAGTCTGCAGAAGAGAAGAATGAGGGGGGATTTGATAGCTGCTTTCAACTACCTGAGAGGTGGTTCCAGAGAGGATGGTTCTAGACTATTCTCAGTGGTAGAAGATGACAGGACAAGGAGTAATGGTCTCAAGTTGCAGTGGGGGAGGTTTAGGTTGGATATTAGGAAAAACTTTTTCACTAGGAGGGTGGTGAAACACTGGAATGCGTTACCTAGGGAGGTGGTAGAATCTCCTTCCTTGGAAGTTTTTAAGGTCAGGCTTGACAAAGCCTTGGCTGGGATGATTTGATTGGGGATTGGTCCTGCTTTGAGCAGGGGGTTGGACTAGATGACCTCCTGAGGTCCCTTCCAACCCTGATATTCTATGATTCTATGATTCTATGACACCATGTCTTCCCCATTATGTGTTCATATCCAGTATTAGCATCACCAACCTGTGCATTTATATTTCCCATGAGGATAACAATGTCATATATATTGATCTTGCCAAGGACACGATGCAATCTTACACAGAAGCACTGTTTGACCTATTCGTCGCTATTGTTTCTTAGTGCATAACACTGAACAACCGTGACTTTTGCACAGTTCATCACAAAGTGAGCAGTCAACATGCTTGAATTTACAGCCTCTTACTTCTGCAGTGCCTTAGCAACACAGACCCAGAGCAACCAATGTCTTCTCCTTTTGTAGTAGGACTTCCCATATTTCTCAACCCAGAACTCCGAAACAGCTGAGCTATCTTCTAATTGCTCCAATTCCAGGATCTTTTCTGATCATATACCACAACCCTTTGGAGACACTGCAAGAAAACACAGTTTGTTGGGGGAATGAGTTTGTGTATTAAAATTTGCTTAGTGTGGACTGAAAACACCATAAATCTTAGTGGAGGGGCAGTGGCTGATGGGAGAGTTCTACAGGGTAGATGCTGAGGGGTGGATACTTGCTTCCTTCTTCCTCATTATGTCATATTCTGCTCCAAAGCAGCAGAGATCCTTAAATTGATGAGCTAGCTGAGTTCTGTGAGAAAAGCAGGATCAAGGCAGCTGGTTCCTCATTTTCAGGTGGCATTACCTTGGTGCAAAGCACGGAGTGGGAGAGATGAGTTAATTGTGGTGTGAGCAGAACAGAGGTAGCAACAGGAGATGGACCTAGTGACTTTGGTGCCAGCCCCATGGTCTGAGATGGAACCTCTTCATCATCCACAGCATTAGCTAGCTTCTTCTGCATTAAACTGTACTTATCTGTAAATAGTTTTAGATAGTTTGTATAGTTAAGTATAGTTTTTAAGTAGTTAGGGCCTGGGAAGGGGGTCAGGTTCCTCCTCCCCAGATACTCTCCATCTGTAAGGTGTGACTAGTAAGCCCGAGATCTCAAGATTTGAGAACTGTGTATCCTACCCTCAAGTCTTCCTGATCAGCAAGAATCAGATCAAGTGAACAGTTTGTGCCAGGCCAGCACAGCCTGAACAGACTAGTCTTGCCCCCACACATAGTGGAGGCTTCTGTCTCATGGTGAGATAACACGGAGGTAATATGTATGAGGGTCCTTTTTGTCCCTCCCTGACTCACAAAAAACTGGTCACAGGCACCTCCTACTAAAGTGGAGAGCCCAAATGGATAAACACATGGCACACAGCACATGAATCCTCCAAGAGTCTCAATTACACACAAACTGCCTGGAGCAATGGGAAGTACATGAGGCCTGCACATTATTCCTACTATTCATTTGGACCTTGTATGTTCAAGTTGTGTGTCAGACATATCAGACCACATGACAACACTGTTCTACACCAAAAAACAAGGTGGAGCAGGGTCTACTCCTATTTGCATATAAGTGGTCAATCTTTCGAACTAGTGTATTTGCCACCAGATCACCATCTCGACAGTGCACCACCCTGAGATGCACAACAAGCTGGCAGACAGACTCAGCAGGATCTACTACAGGAACCATGAAGTGGAACTGTATGACTCGGTATTACAGAACATATTTCAGTAATCAGGAGCCCTGTCTTGGGACCTCTTTGAGCATTTCTTGTTCTCTTAAGATGCAATCTGCTGTTTCGGGGAGCTCAAAGTCAGGGCTTCAGAGGAGATGCATGTCTAGTTCCATGGTTGGAACAGCTGATATATACCTTCCAACCCATCCCTCCTTTACTTTTGGGTTCTGAGAAAGATAAAGCAAGAAGGATCCCTGGTGATCTTAATTGTTCCCAGATGGCCCATAGTTGTATGCAGTGTTGTTGTAGCCCTTTTGGTCCCAGGATAATAGAGAAACAAGATAGGTGATTGTACGTGTGTGGGACTCACCCCTGAGGCGCCTCCTGCTGGTGTCCTGGGAATTAGCTCTACTTCCAGCCTTGGAGTGCCCTCTGCAGGCCAGTGTCCCACTTACGCCGGGCCCCCGTGTCCCTCATGGTCCTGCTGCCCCTTCTACACTGGGGTGCTCCCCCCTGGCAGTAACCCCTCACTAGCAGGGTCTCCCCACCCCCTATCCCCACCTCACCTCAGACTTTGGCTACTGCCCAGTCACTATCTAGCCCCCTGGGGCTGACTGCAGTATATAAGGCACTCATCACAGGCAAGGGGGGTTTGGACCTGCTGCCTCTGCCGACCCACGGGCTGCCCCCTGCAACCCCAGTACCTAACTGGCCTTCGACTAGGCCGCAGCCTGGGGGTTTCCAGGCCAGAGTTCCCCAGCTCCCTTGGCCTTCCCCCAGCCCTGCTCCACTCTAGGCACTTGGTTAGGCTCCCCAGCAGCCAGGCCCTTCTCTCTCTACAGGCAGAGAGAGTCTGTTTGGACTCCTGGCTTGCAGCCTCTTACAGGGGCAGCTGGGCCTGATTGGGGCGTGGCCCCAGCTGTTGCTGCCTTCCCCAATCAGCCCAGGCTTCTTGTCCCCAGCCACAGCCCTCTCTGGGGCTGTTCTAAGCCCCTCAGGGCAGGAGCGGGTGTTTACCCCGCTTCAGTGATGTAATATCTTTTATCGGGCCAACTTCTGTTGGTGAGAGAGACAAGCTTTCAAACCTGAAGCAAAGCTCTGCATAAGCTCAAAAGTTTGTCTCTCTCACCAACAGAAGCTGGTCTAATAAAAGATATTACCTCACCCACCTTGTCTCCCAGATGGCCCAAACAGTTCTGGTTTCCCAGCATTCTCCAGATGTCAGCACATTCATGCATGCATATCCAACTCTTCCCAGAGGCAACTCAGGGCAGAGGCAAGATCGGGCATCTCAAGCCATCATCCCTCCACCTAACAGCTTGATATGTGGATGGATGATGAACCAAGAAAAAGCATTCTCTGAAGTGATATAATCCATCCTTAACAATAGTAGGAACGAGTCCACAAGGAAGTGTGACTCAGCAAAGGAGAAAAGGTTTTCTGTCTGGTATCAACATTGTCGGATAACAGGATGCTGATATCCTTGTAATTTTGGATTGTGTTCTTTCCTTAAAGACTCCAGGACTATCTCTTAGCTCCCCGCAGGTATACTTAGCAGCTATCAGTGTTATTACCCTCTGATGGACAACAATTGAATCTTCATCATCCCATTATAGTATGTTTTCTAAAGGTATTATCAGAACCTTTCCTCTGATAATAAAACCTACCCAGATATAGGACCTCAATTTAGACCTATCAGCATTAATGAAGACTCTGTTTGAACTTTTAGATTCATGTTCTTCTTCGAGTGCTTGCTCATATTGATTCCAATTAGGTGTGTGCGCGCCACGTGCATGATCGTCGGAAGATTTTTACCCCAGCAACACTCGGTGGGTCGGCTGAGGTGCTCCCTGGAGTGGTGCCTTATTGGCGCCGGATATATGTCCCAGCCGACCCAGCACCCCCCCCCCTTCCCCAGTTCCTTCTTACCACCCGTGACAGTCGTTGGAACTGTGAAGCGCAACGTAGCTGATCTCCACTCTCTCTAGCTTTCTCTCTTAGTACCTGTTAATAGTTGTAATTAGTTGTTAATAGTTAGTGTAGTTAGATTAGTGTACTTAGTAGGGTGGAGCGGGGTCTTCTCCCCTCTCCCCCATCCTGGTACTGGGGCCCATGCTGGGGTCTCCAGGCTTCAAACCCTGCTCGACTTGCCTGAAGCCGATGCCAATGGGAGACCCTTACCTAAGGTGTCTGGGGGAATTCTACCAAGCGGACAAGTGCCGCATTTGCAAAGCCTTCAAGCCGAGGACCAAAAAGGAGTGGGACTTTAGACTCAAGCAGCTCCTTATGGGGAGGCACTTAGCCCGGTCCCTTCCTCCGTGCACCGGGACTCGGATCGCGCTCACAGAGCCAACTCCCCTGCAGCCAGCGGCACCTCCAGTGCGGGTGGTGCTGTTGAAGGGAAAACCGTCCCTGATACGACCGCCGTCGCTGAGTGAAGCAGGGCAGCACCGGTCCCGGTCCCAATCTTGGTCCTGGCACCTTTCACGGCGTCGCTCACAGTCCTGGCACCAATCCTGTTCTCGGCATCAGTCGTATTCGTGATGCCGCTCCGGCTCGCGAAGATCCGAATCGCGATACGGCTGTGTCATAAAAATAAAGGGAAGGGTAACCACCTTACTGTATACAGTGCTATAAAATCCCTCCTGACCAGCGGCAAAACCCTTTCACCTGTAAAGGGTTAAGAAGCTAAGATAACCTCTCTGGCATCTGACCAAAATGACCAATGAGGAGACAAGATACTTTCAAAGCTGGAGGGGGGGAAACAAAGGGTCTGTCTGTCTGTGTGATGCTTTTCCTGGGAACAGATCAGGAATTCAGTCTCAGAACTTCTGTTAGTTAGTAAGTAATCTAGCTAGAAATGCATTAGATTTCCTTTTGTTTAATGGCTGGTAAAATAAGCTGTGCTGGATAGAAAGTATATTCCCGTTTTTGTGTCTTTTCGTAACTTAAGGTTTTGCCTAGAGGGTTTCTCTATGTTTTGAATCTGATTACCCTGTAAGGTATTTACCATCCTGATTTTACAGAGGTGATTCTTTTACCTTTTCTTTAATTAAAATTCTTCTTTTAAGAACCGGATTGATTTTTCATTGTTCTTAAGATCCAAGGGTTTGGGTCTGTGTTCACCTGTACAAATTGGTGAGGATTTTTACCAAGCCTTCCCCAGGAAAGGGGGTGTAGGGCTTGGGGGGATATTTTGGGGGGAAGACGTCTCCAAGTGGGCTCTTTCCCTGTTCTTTGTTTAACACGCTTGGTGGTGGCAACATACGGTTCAAGGACAAGACAAAGTTTGTACCTTGGGGAAGTTTTTAACCTAAGCTGGTAAGAATAAGCTTAGGGGGTCTTTCATGCAGGTCCCCACATCTGTACCCTAGAGTTCAGAGTGGGGAAGGACGCTTGACAAGCCGGTACTAATCGGACTCTCGGCACCGCTCCCGGTACTGGTCAGAGTGGCGCTCGATCCGGAGCCGATCCCAGCACTGGTCTCGTCGAAGGTCACCGTTGAGATCCAGATCAGGCTCCCGGTACCGATACGACCGCAGGCACCGATCGACATCTCGGGACCATTCTACATCTCACCACCGGTCCCCGGCACCACGGCACTGTACAGCACCGGGGGACTCTGCACTGACACATTCAGCACCGCCTTGGCCGTCTCACTCCGCCTCCACGTCATCACGCTCACAAGGTGGCCACCAGGACCAGGGCGAGGACGGTGCAGGACAGGGGCTGGATGAAGGCCAGGACCCGGGCCAAGGACCTCCACAGTGGTCTTTTTGGACCCCCTGGGCATACCATCGGGGGAAGGGGTTCCTTCGGGGGCTTCCCATTCCCTTCGGAGCCACGAGTACTAGAGGCCACTGTGTCTCATCCCCCCCCCCCGCCCTGCCAGGGGGTTCTGAGGGGACTGCTCCAGCGCCAACATAGGCCCATGCCCCTAGCGTGGTGGACCTTGGGCAACAAGTTCCTCCACATGAGGACCCCACACAGGATCCCTTAGTCCCAGGGGTATCTTCCTCGTCCTCGCCTGATGACGCAGTGGCAGGGACTACGGTTTCAGGACCTCCGCCCCCACCAGGAGCTGCTCCACAGGGTGATGCGCAATATGAACCTCCAGGTAGAGGAGGTGGTGGAGGTAGAGGACCCGGTGGTTGACATTCTGTCCGCGGAGGCACCATCCAGGGTGGCCCTCCCAGTCATACAGACTATACAGGCTAATGCCAAGACAATCTGGCAATCGCCAGCCTCTATTCCACCTATGGCCAAGGGGGTGGAAAAAAAGTACTTTGTCCCCTCAAAGGAGTACGAGTACCCCTACACGCACTCCCAACTGTGCTCCCTTGTCGTGGCTTCAGTCAATGAGAAGGAACGGCATGGTCAGCAGGCCCCGGCGCCCAAATCAAAGGACGCTAGATGCCTAGACTTGTTTGGGCACAAGGTGTACTCGGCCGGAGGCTTGCAGCTCAGGGTGGCCAACCAGCAGGCACTCCTGAGCAGATACAATTATAATTCGTGGCACTCTGTGGAGAAATTCAAAGAGTTGGTTCCACAGGAGTCCAGAGAGGAATTTGGGGCTGTAGTGGAGGAGGGCAAGAAGGTGGCCAGAATCTCCCTACAAGCCTCTCTGGATGCGGCGGACTCGGCGGCTAGGACCCTGGCCTCAGGCATAGCCATGCGCCGCATCTCGTGGCTGCACGTCTCTGGCTTACCACCAGAGTTGCAGCAGACCCTTGAGGACCTACCCTTTGATGGCCAGGGCCTAGTCTCAGCCAACAGATTCAAGGCTGCAAAGTCTGAAGGGCTTGAGAACTATTATGCGCTCTCTGGTAATGCATACCCCAGTAATGCAGAGAAGGCCCTTCAGACCACAGCCTCAGAGGTCCTACCCTCCCTCTCAGCCAAGACAGGACTTAGAAGATGCGGCTGAGGTGGTAGGAGAAGACAAACTGGCCACCAAGCCAGCCAAGGCCAGGGCCCTCCCAAGCCATCAGCTGGGCCTAAGCAGAACTTTTGAAGGTACATCCGAGGACGGAGCACCAGTCTCCATTTAGGATCCTTCCCCACCTTTCCAAGATCGTCTCTCCATTTCCTCTGTGCGTGGTCTCACATAACATCAGACCATTGGGTCCTTCACATGGTGGAAAGGGGTTACTCCCTTCAATTTGCTTTCTCCCCCCCCACCCTCCTACTCTGTCCCTCTTCAGGGACCCTTCTCACGAGCACCTCCTTCTACAGGAGGTCCAATCACTCCTAGCTGTGAGGGTGATAGAGGAGGTTCCAAGAGAGTCAAGGGGCAGGGGTTTTTACTCCCGCTACTTCCTAATCCCCAAGGCCAAGGGCGGGCTTCGACCCATCCTGGACCTATGCGGACTCAACAAATTCATGGTAAAGTTGAAGGTCTGCATGGTCTCTCTAGGAACCATTATTCCTTCCTTAGATCCTGGAAACTGGTACGCCACCCTTGACATGAAGGACGCATACTTCCACATTGCAATCTACCCAGTGCACAGACGCTTCCTTCTCTTTGTGGTCAATCAACAGCACTTTCAATTCACCTTCCTTCCTTTTGGCCTATCTACGGCCCCCAGGGTGTTTACCAAGTGCATGGCTGTTGTGGCTGCCTCCCTTCGTCGACAATGGATCCAAGTGTTCCCATACCTTGATGACTGGCTTATTTGGGGCCGCTCCAGCGATCAGGTGCAGTCTCATGTCCAGCTCACCATGAACATGTTCAATCGACTGGGCCTCATGCTCAATGTCGCGAAATCTACTCTGGTACCAACCCAGAGGATAGAATTCATAGGAGCAGTCTTAGACTCAGGCCTAGCCCGAGCACTTCTGCTGGAAGCATGCTTCCAATCCCTGGTGAACATCATCCATGGCCTGTAAAACTTCCCAGCCTCGACCGTGAAAACATGCCTATGCCTCCTGGGACATATGGCCTCTTGCAAGTATGTGACCATGCATGCCAGGCTGCGGCTACGTCCACTCCGAGCCTGGCTATCAACAGTATACTGCCCAGGTCGGGACAGCTTGAGCACGGTGGTTACCATCCTGCCAGGGATATTAGCCTCTCTAGACTGGTGGCTGGACCCCAAATCAGTGTGCAAAGGGGTGCCATTTCACGCCCCGCAGGCCTCCATGTCCCTAGTCACGAATACGTCATCCCTGGGGTGGGGAGCCCACCTCGGGGTCCTCCGTACACAGGGGCTATGGTTGGCAGGAGAGTTAACCCTGCACATCAACGTACAGGAACTCAGAGCTGTGCGCCTGGCATGTCAGGCATTCCGAGAGCGCATTCAAGGCCGTTGTGTTGCAGTCCTCACAGACAACACAACGGCCATGTTTTACATCAACAAGCAAGGGAGAACCCGGCCATCCCCCCTCTCTCAGGAGGCCACTCATCTGTGGGAATTCTGTATAGTTCACTCGATCCGTCTGGTGGCGTCGTTTCTCCCAGGAGTCCAGAACACCTTAGCAGACCACCTCAGCAGATCATTTCAGACTCACGAGTGGTCGGTTCACCCAGACATCATCCACTCTGTCTTCCTGAAGTGGGGCTTTCCCCTGATAGACCTATTCGCCTCTCTTGAGAATCGGAAATGCCAAGTGTTCTGCTCTCTACAAGGACACTCTTCGGGTTCCTTGTCAGACACCTTCCTCATACAGTGGAAGGATCACCTGTGCTACGCCTTCCCTCCATTCTTGCTAGTCCTCAGGGTCCTGCTCAAGCTGCTCAGGGACAGAGCCCATCTGATTTTGGTCACCCCAGCATGACTCAGGCAGCACTGGTATACCACTCTCCTAGAGCTGTCGGTGGACACTCCAATTCCACTCCTGCTGTGGCCACACCTGATCACTCAGGACCTCGGACGACTCTGTCATCCCGACCTGCAATCTCTCCACATCACAGCGTGGATGCTGCATGGCTAACTCAATCTGAGCTGCGCTGTTCTCGCTTGGTACAGCAGGTCCTTTTGGGTAGCAGGAAGCCTGCTACCAGGTCCACATACTTAGCCAAGTGGAAGCGTTTTTCCTGCTGGTGCACTCAGAGTCATACGGCCCCGCTACAAGCGTCATTACCTATCATCTTGGACTACCTCCTGTCCTTAAAACAGCAGGGCTTGGCAATATCATCCATCAGAGTGCACCTGGCAGCTATTTCAGCTTTCCACCTGGGCGAAAACAGGCGTTCAGTCTTCTCCAATCCCATGGTCAGCAGATTTCTCAAGGGGTTGGAGCGCCTGTTCCCATCAATTCGACAACCGGTCCCTACGTGGGATCTTAACCTGGGCCTCCCCAAACTCATGGCTGCCCCGCTTGAGCCAATGGCCACCTGCTCGCTCCTGTACCTTTCCTGGAAGACAGCCTTCCTCGTAGCTATCACTTCGGTGAGGCGTGTGTCTGAGCTCAGGGCACTCACATCGGAACCACTGTATACAGTGTTCCATAAGGACAAGGTACAGCTGCGACCCCACCTGGCCTTCCTCCCTAAGGTGGTGTCTGCCTTCCATTTCAACCAGGATATCTTCCTCCCTGTCTTCTACCCGAAGCCGCACGCCTCTCGACGGGAACAACAGCTGCACTCCCTGGATGTTTGCAGGGCCCTTGCCTTCTACATCGAGTGAACAAAACCTTTCAAGAAAACGTTGCAGCTGTTTGTTGCTGTGGCAGACCGGATAAAGGGCCTTCCAGTCTCCTCCCACCGCATCTCATCCTGGATCACATCATGCATCCGTGCGTGCTATGACTTGGCTGATGTCCCAACTACGCACCTTACCGCCCACTCCACGCTGGCTCAGGCTCCATCTTCTGCTTTCCTGGCACACGTATCCATATAGGAGATATGTAGGGCAGCGACTTGGTCATCGGTGCATACCTTCGCCGCCCACTATGTGATAATTCAGCAGTCCAGGGGTGGTGCTGCATTTGGTTCAGTGGTCCTTCACTCTGTGACATCTCATTCCGACCCCACCCCCTAGGTAAGGCTTGGGAGTCACCTAATTGGAATTGATATGAGCAAGCACTCGAAGAAGAAAAGACGGTTACTCACCTTTGTAACTGTTGTTCTTCGAGATGTGTTGCTCATATCCATTCCAAACCAGCCCTCCTTCCCCTCTGTTGGAGTAGCTGGCAAGAAGGAACTGAGGGGGTGCTGGGTTGGCTGGGGCATATATCCAGCGCCATGAAGGCACCACTCCAGGGGGCACCTCAGCCGACAGGCTGAGTGTTGCTGGGGTAAAAATATTCCGACGATCGTGCGCTCGGCATGCACACACCCTAATTGGAATGGATAGGAGCAACACATCTCGAAGAACAACAGTTACAAAAGTGAGTAACTGTCTTTTCCTGAGCCCTATCAGTGAAATTTGTCTTTCTGGTTACCATCACCTCAGCCAGAAGAGTAGGTGAACTGGAGGCCCTCATGGCTGAGTCTCCTTGAGATTACACCCAAAATTCACCCCCAAGTGATCTCTGAGGATGAAGACCATTTGGAAATCACTTGGACTATTTATGTCCTTTACATGCTGCTTTGTTATGACTTAACGTTGACTCCTCCTCCCTCACTTGACTAGAGTTCAGGCTGCATCGATAGTCTCACTTTGAGATGTCCCCCTCCTGAAAATCTCCAAAGGCATGAGTGTGGGACTCTCTTCGTGCTTTTATGAGATACTATGTCCTGGTGCAAACTTCTTCAGCTGATGCATCCTTCGGCACAGCATGTCCTCCAGTTGGTGCTACAGCAGAGGTCTTCGCACCCTCCTCCTCAATTAATACCATTGGTGAGTCACCCACAGTGAAAAACACATAGGATGCACCAACTGAAGAAGAAAGAGAGGTCCTTGTCCAATAATTGGAGTTCTTCGAGATGTGTGGCCTGTATCTATATTCCACTACTCACCCTTCTTACCCTCTGCTATGGATCCTTTTCCTAAGCTTATTTGTGGTACTAAAGTAATTGGAGAGGCAATTGATCCACACCATCCTTTGTACCCTCAGTTTGGAGAGCAAGGAGGGGGTGCAACAGACACTGCTAGCAAGAATCATTCGGTCTTGAGTGCATGGAGCATGTGCACCCCATAATGGAACACAGATAGGGACCACACGTCTCAAAGAACTCCAGTCACCGTACAAGGTAAGTAACCTTTATTTCTTCTTCACATATATGTCCCTATGGGTGCTTCACCGTAAGATGTGCGCAAGCCTATGTTCTCTCAATCAGCAAATGCAAAGTAATGCCCACAGGTCTGCCCCTGCACAGAGCAATGTCTTGTGCTTTGAACAAGGGAATATAGGGAGGTGCAAGTCAGCCACCAGTGAGCTCCTTCTCAAGCACCTGTGGCTCAGCTGTGTGGTGTATTCAGTTTCCCACCTTTCTCTCACCATGTGAAAATCCTCTTTTACCCTATTTATTTGAGTTATTTACTTTTACTTTTATTTGTTTAGCACTTTTGTGCTCCGAAGAGGAACTCCTGGGGGAGCCCCCCCCCATCCAGTTTTTGGACCTTTCATTTGTGCTGGAGCACAATCTGTTATGCCTAAAACCACAGACCTGCTACAGGTCCTTTCCCCTCACTGATGGACCCTTGAGTTTCCTGCAGTGTTTGGGCGACTCCCATATTTCCTCAAAGTATAAAATCTGTCTGGGGTTCAAAGGCAAGTCCAAAAAAGACAGAGAGATTATACTAAAGCTCCTACTAATGGAATGTGCTATACCTCCACAGAGGTCTGCTCCCCTTGTACATCAGCCTCAGTATCACACCTACTCTTTGGTTATAGTCACAACTTCGTCTGTGGCCCTGGAGGCAAAGACTTCAAAGAAAAAGAAGTACATCTTCTCAAACAGAGAAAACAAAAAGTGGGGTAGGTCACCCCATAAGACCCACTCTTGGGAGAAACTCACGTTTCTCAAAGGGTACGGTGGAGGCTCTGATTGAGTCCAGTACTGAGGCATTGTTACTATGTAAGAAGCCTCATACAGACAAGCCCTCTACCATGAGAGCACCTACCACAGCAGCACTGACTGATCCCTTGCGGCACTGCGATATCCCTGAGGACTATCATACATGCCCCAGTACTGTTCTCTTACCACAGTGCTGAGGAAGGGGAGGACCCTGCAACCTCCTCAGTAACGCAGCAGTCTCCTCCTACAGGCTGACGTTCCCACCTAAGGTACTTACCCAAGTCTTGACTATAGGCTACCAGAGCCCTCTGCCTCATGAAAGATGTCTGGCTTTGGAGGTTCTTGTAATTTCTGATGAACCTGAATCTCCACTGTTACAGAGATCTATCAGAGCCCCCTCACCAGTACCAGTGAGACCCACCTAAGTCTCCAGCCTTTGCTACTGGCCCTGATACCTGATGTTCCCTCTCTTAGCTCAGGAGAAGATTCATCAGACTCAGAGATCTCAGTCCAGGAATCCATCCTGGCACCATAACACCAAACTCCTGGGGAAGAGGATCCTGGGGAACCTACCAGACATCGTAACCTACCAGACATAGTACAACTGTCATTGGGGACCCTTCCCCATCTTCCTCCCCAGTGGGGTTACAAGGACCCATGGGACCATTTCAGCAACCAGTTCTATAGGATACCAACAAAAGTGTACCAGCACTGACGGTTACCAACCGCCCATCCCTTGGTCTTCTTCATTACTGGATGATACTCAGGAGGAGCATGAACTGCAGAATTAGGAGATCTTGCCTCCTTCAGTCAAATCCTCTTCATCTCTGGATGAGGTGGTAATGCCATCACTGCCTTCTTATGTGGACGATTTCAAGAACTTTCCAGACCTTCATGAACTTCCCAGAACTTCATGAAGAGGCTGGCAGGCTCTGTCCAAATTCCTCAAGTGGAAGTCCAAGAGTCACAACATTCCTAGGTGGATATTTTGAATATTAATCCACAAGGAAATATTGCCCTAACTCTTAATGAGGCATTACTATCTCCCTCACATACTCTGTGGTGAACACCTGCTATAATTCTACTCATCTGTAAAAGGGCAGATAAGAAGAACTATATTCTATCAAAAGGATCAGAACATTTCTTTTCTGAACCCAGTGCTAATTCCCTAGTGATGGATACAGCCAACAGAAGGAGCTGTCAAGCTAGATTCACACTTTCTCCAACGGACAAAGAATCCAAGCACCTGGATTTACTGGGTAGGCAGAGCTACTCATCAGCTGCTCGTCAATTTCATATTGCCAATATAAGGCCTGCATGGCAAAATACAACTTTATCACAATTTACACATTTTATTGAACACCTGCCACAAAGCCAGAGAGATTGATTTCAGTCAATCATCTCGGAAGACCAGTTAGTCACAAAAGCCTCCCTCCAATCTTTCCAAGACTCCACTGGTGCACCTTCTAGGCCGACGATCACAGCTGTGGTTATGAGGACTGCCTGGCTCCAGTCCTCAGGCCTTCCAAGGGAGGTGCAAAACACTGTGGAGGATCTCCCTTTTGAATGACCCAGCTCTTTAGTGAGAATATGGACTCCTTTCTCCACATGCTTAAGGATTCCAAGGCAATGTTGTGTTCACTGGCGATTTATGCAACAAAAAGGCATTTAGATCCCAAAGGTCCAGGGCATTCCAATACTATCAGCACACCTTCTCTAGGCCTCAGAAACCCTTCAGGAGAAGATCCAAACAACAAAAAAAAGGAACTACTTCCCCATACTTCTACTCAATCTGCCCCTCCTTCTAAGGGGCAGTTTTGACACCAAGGTAGAGAGAATCAAGCAGTTCATTCCACCAGATCCTTAGTTGTACAATTACTCACCTCTTGAAGACTGACTGTCCCACTACTTAGCTGCCTGGGAGCTTCTTACCTTAGACAAGTGGATATTGGAGGTCATCAAAGTGGGTTACTCTATCCACTTCCACTCTATCCCTCCTTGCTACCCATCCCTTCCTGTCTCTCTTCAGGGACCCCTCTTATGAAGAAGACTTAAGACAAAAGGTTCAATCCCACCTCCTCCTGGGGGCATTAGAGCTGGTTCCACCAGAGTTCATCAGAAGAGGGTTCTATTTCAACTACTTTCTAGTTCTGACAAGAGACAGAGGATGTATACTAATCTTTAACCTCAGGAACTCGAACAATTATGCCCTAGCACAACACTTCAGAATGGTTACACTAGCTACCATCATTCCATCTCTAGATCTGGGAAACTGGTTTGTTGCCCTGGATCTACAGGATGACTACTTTCATGTGGCCATTACCCTTCCCACAAGCATTCCCTATGCTTTGTATTAAGAACAGATCTTTGAATTCTCCACAGCTCCGAAGGTGTTTACAAAGGTCCTCTCAGTGGTAATGGCTTGTCTCTATCCATGGGGAATCTCAGTATTCCCATACTTGGATGACTGGCTGCTCAGAAGCTGGTCACCTCAAGAGGTCCTGCTGACAACACACAGGGTGTTAACCTTATTCCAATATCTGAGCCTTCACATCAACCACAGAAAATTCACGCTAACTTCAGATCGAAAGATAGACTTTATAAGAGCCACTTTAGACTTTATAGGCCCAGTATCAGCAAAAGCCTATCTACCCAAGGAGAGATTTTCCACCCTGTCCAGTCTAATCTCAATGCTACAGTTCAGCCCACAAACAACTGTAAAAGTCTGCCTACAGCTCGTGGGCCATATGCCCACCTCCACATTTGTGACACCTCTCACAAGACTGCACCTCATAGGTCTCCAAATGTGGCTCAGAACAGTGTATACTCCAAAGAGACACAACCTATCCAAACATGTCACTAACTCAGAAGGTGTTGCACTCTTTTATTTGGTGGAAGGACACACTGAGGTCCTGCATAGGAAATGTATTTTCTCATCCCACATCATCGAAGTTCCACAGAACAGATGGTTCTCTGTTAGGATGGGGCACTCACATACAGGGTCCAAGGCAAGTGGTCTCCACAGGAATCAGCACTTCATATCAACATTCTGGAGCTAAGAGTGGTATAATATGCATGACAGCACTTCCTCCAAGGTATACAGGGTCATTCAAGGTAATGCTGTACAACATAAGAACAGCCATGCTGGGTCAGACCAAAGGTCCATCTAGTCCAGTATTCTGTCTTCTGACAGTGGCCAGTGCCAGATGCTTCAGAGGAAATGAACAAAACAGGCAATTATCGAGTGATCCATCCCCTGCCATCCACTCCCAGTTTCTGGCAAACAGGGCTAGGGACACTCAGAGCATGGTGTTGCATCCCTGACCATTCTGGCTAGTAGCCATTGCTGGATCTATCTTCCATGAACTTATCTAGTTCTTTTTTGAACCCTGTTATAGTTTTGGCCTTCACAACATCCCCTGGCAACGAATACCACAGGTTGACTGTTTTTTGTGTGAAGAAGTACTTCCTTTTGTTTGTTTTAAACCTGCTGCCTATTAATTTCATTGGGAGATCGCTAGTTCTTGTGTTATATGAAGGAGTAAATAACACTTCCTTATTCACTTTCTCCACACCAGTCAAAATTTTATAGATTTCTATTGTATACCCTCTTGTCTTTTTTTCTAAGATCAAAAGTCCTAGTCCTTTCAATCTCTTCTCATACAGAAGCTGTTCCATATTCCATACCCCTAAATCATTTTTGTACCTTTTCCAATCCTAATATATCTTTTTTGCGATGGAGTGACCAGATCTGCATGCAGATTCAAGATGTGGGCGTACAATGGATTTATATAGAGGCATTATTCTGTCTTATCTATCCCTTTACTAATGGTTCCTAACATTCTGTTATCTTTTTTTAACTACTGCATATTAAGTGGATGTTTGCAGAGAACTATCCACAATGACGCCAAGATTTCTTTTTTGAGTGGTAACAGCTAATTTAGACCCCTTCATTTTGTGTGTATAGCTGGAATTATGTTTTCCAATGTGCTTTACTTTACGTTTATCTACACTGAATTTCACCTGCCCAGTCATCCAGTCTTGAGAGATCCCTTTGTAATTTTTCAGAGTCTGCTTTGGACTTAACTATCTTGACTTAGCAAGGCAGCAATGTATTACATCAACCTCCAGAGCAGAGCAAGATCACAATCCTTATGCATAGAGTCACTAAGGCTCTGGAACTGGTATATTTCCCATAAAATAGAGGTATCAGCTATCTGTCTTCCAGGCCTCCAGGATACAATTGCAGACTCCTTGAGTAGACACTTCTGGCAAGATCACAGATGGGAGCTCAAAGACTCTGTCCTCCACTGTATCTGCCAGACCTGGGATCTACCACAAGTAGACCTGTTCGCCCCCTAGAATAATGCAAGATGTTGCCTGTTCTGCTCCAGGGAAGGTTATGGACACAATTTTACGGGGATGCTCTGATAACCATATCCCCACACCATAGGCACTTACTCTGTGGGTTCTCCAGGGCTGGAGCACCCACGAGGAAAAAATGGGGGGTGCTGAACAACCACCAGCAGCCCCCCTATCTACTCCCCCTGACCCTGCCAGCGCCTCCCGCCCACTGGCAGGCCCTGCAGATCAGCGCCTCCCCCTCCTTCTCTCACCTGCCACCATCAGCTGTTTCGTGGCATACAGGAGGCTGGGAGGGAAGGGGGAGGAGCAAGGACGCAGTGCTCAGGGGAGGTGGGGCGGAACTGGGCAGGAAGAGGCAGGGCAGTGGGTGGAGCGGGGGTGGCAAGAGGCAGGGCGGGGTAAGGCCTTGGGGGAAGGGGTGGAGTGGGGGCGGGGTTTGGGGCAGAGCCGGAGGTCGAGTACCCCCTGGCACTTTGGAAAGTCGCCGCCTATGCCCCACACCTTGATTTATGCTTGTCCAACTCTAACGCTGATACTCAGAACCCTCCTCAAGCTGTGCTGAGAGCAAGAGCTATTCTCAGAACACCAAGCTGGCTAAGACACGTGTGATACTGAAATCTCACCCACCTTTTGGCAGTAACACCCCTATGACTTCCTTTCCCAAAGGATCTCTTGACACAGAACTCAATGACTCTCATCCATCCTAACCCCGCCTCCCTCAATCTCAGAGCCTGGCTCTCGAGCATGGAGTCAGCCTGTTTGGAAGCAGGTCAGTTGGTCCGTTTATCCAGGAGAATACTCAGTATCTGCAAGACCTACTCCAAAAGTGGAAATGTTCTCACTCCTGGTGCTCTCTTCCTCCCAAACCTTGGAAGTCCCACATCCCAAGACACTGGACTACCTACTGCAATTAAAGACACAGAGTCTGTCAATGAGCTCTATCAGAGTACATTTGGGCCATCATCCCCACCTCCCATTCTCCCATCCAGGGCTTTTCAGTCTTTGCCCACTCTTTCACAGCCAGATTCCTCAAGGACCTATACAACTCATTTCCTCCTGTTCAGAACCCAGCCCACACACTGGGACCTCTCAACCTAGTTCTTAATTCCCTGAGAAAATACCATTTCCAATGGATGGCTACAAGGTCTCTCCTCCACCTCTCCCTCAACTTCCTAATCACCATTACTTTAGCAAGATGAATGGGAGAACTGGGAGTACTCATGGCTGATCCACCATATACCACCTTTTACAGGACAAAGATATATTTTGCCCCCATCCTCGTTTTCTCCCAAAGGTCTCCTCAGAATATCATAGTAACCAGAAGATTTGCCTGCCAGTGTTCTATCAAACCCTCATGCCTCCAGAGAAGAATCAAATCTTCATTTATTGGATATTAGAAGGGTCCTTGCCTTCTCTCTGGACAGGACCAAGACCTTCTGTGCCTCTGTGTCATTTGCAGAAAGGATGAGTTCCACACAAAGGCTAAGTGGCTGTCCAGTTTTATCTTGACCTGCTACATAAATGCTGGGGTGCAGCTCCCTCACAGAGTAACAATGCATTCCATTAGAGTTCAGTTCACATCTTTAGCTCTACTGAAGAATGTTCCTATAACAGAAATCTGCAGGACTGCAACCTGGTCTTCTATCCATACTTTTGTCAATCATTACCCCATCTTAACTGCTTCCACACATGACACCACCTTTGGTGATGCAGTCCTCCGAATTGTTTTGGACTTACCTCCTCAGCATCCAACTCCTCACTGAGTTACTGCTTGAAAGTCTCTTATGTTGGCACATCTCTACAAACATATACTTGAAGAACGAGAAGAGGTTACTTACCTTTTATTAACTTGAGTTCTTCGAGTGCCCTACCTCCTGCCCTCCTCTTTCCTGTGGAGCCTCTGACTTCACAGATGAGAAGGAATGGAGTGGCTCACACCTTCCTATATCCTCTCATTAGAAACACAAAGCATTGTTCTGTGCAGGCGTGGGCCCACAGGTGCTATTTTGCAGAGTTTCCAACTGAGAGCACGTGAGTGTGCACACATCCTGCGGTGGAGTACCCATAGGGACAAAACATCTCAGAGAACTTGTTACTGAAAGGTAAATAACCTCTCCTATCAAGTACTTAAATACAAAACTTTGAAGGGAAAGGGGAGGCCTTTGCTTGCAACTTTCAAGCATTTTCATGGACAACTTCAAGCTTTTTCATAGGTACCTTTAATGGAATGACCTTTTTTCATTTTTTGACTTGCAAATAAGTGCTCAAGAAATATGTAGCAGTCATCACCAGGGTGAACAGATCAAGCAGCCTCAATGTATCTGACTCATTGGTCAGAGACTCTCAAAGGCACTAAAAAAAGTTCAAGTTATTCTGCAGACCCATTTTTGGCAAAGTTTACCCCAAATTGCTTTACTTATAAAGTTTTGATTCAATTTTGAGAGAGAAATGGATTGAATGCCTGCTAAGTGCAAGATACTTTGTTATTTAAAAGGCTACTTACTATAGGTGCAAAACTCTTTGCAGGTACTCATCTATGTGAACAAACCCTTCCTGTTAAGAAAGTTGATCAAATCACCACATGATTTTAAATATGAGCCACATGCTTCCATGGGACTGATGGGATACTTGTCTGTCAGTAAATCATATTTGATATGGATGGGCTTATTGATGAGAAATATTAAATTATTTAAAATATGGGCATATTAAGGCTATGATTGCATAATTCCCTTAACAATTATGTAAAGTAACATAGACACTTTGAGAGAAAGGGTGCTAATTTAGGCTGGGACATGGAGCTACGTATAAATCAGATGCAACAGGAGAGGAGAATTGCTCTGTGAGGGCCAGGCAGGTGATTTATATGTGAATTCAGAATCTTGTATTAATGTTTGAGAGAGGAAATGGAAATCAATCCTGCTTGTCCCAAGAAAATGGAGTTTGTCACATCCCAAAATCAGACACCTCCACACACACTACTGTTCTTTTTTGGTACAATGACTATGGGCCATGCTAAATTCCTCATTACTCTTGGATGTGCAACTTGCCACAGGAACTCGTAGTATTGTGTCTCATGTTAGCTGAAGGGGGTGGAGTATTCAGTTTTTAACACCTTTGCCTAGCCAGGAAGATGCACCATTTTCTCCCAGATGAAGACCTAGCTACATCAATTCACAGTTACATCCCCTCCAGCTTGGACTATTCTTCTTGATTTGAATCCAAGAGCTACAAAGAGCCTGAAGTTGTTGCAGCTTGTAGCAGCAGGCATATAAGCAACAACGTCTGATGCAGACATATCACACCTGTTTTTTGTTAGCTCCACTTCAGGTACAAGTTTCCCCATGGGAGAAGATAAAAGAGAGAACAAACTACAGGTGACAGATGTTACTTAATTCACTTCTTGAAGGCACTCAGATACTATGCATATGAGCAATACGAGAACCTGACTAGATGTGTCAGAATATCCAAAAACTGTTTTTATGAGATTTCTGTCCCAACCAAAGACAGACCTCCACCCCCAAAAGCTTGCTATCCTGCAGTAAAAGAGAGATTTAACAGATTTGTAGCCCAACTTTGTAGACCCAGGAGGTTCATATAATAGTGTTGAGTAACCTTTTGAGATTTCACCATCACTAGTAAAAACCTAGAGCTAGATTATACTATCAACTTTTGAGCAGAAATTTCTATTGATCTGGTCTAAACACTGGGTGCCAAGATCATGGTATGCTTGCATGGAAATAATAACTGAAAAAACACACCTTATAATGACTTATTTTGGCAATTAATATAATTAGCTTAGTTACCTAAAATCTGAATAATTTTTATAATCTTATACAATGCTATGTTATGTATGCATCAATATCTTTGTGAGAATGCACAGGAGATAGATAGTGTTCTTCTTTGAGTGATTGCTCATGTGTATTCCACAATAGGTGTGCGTGCTCGCCACGTGCACCGGTGCCGGAAGTTTTTCCCCTAGCAGTACCCATAGGGGGAGCACCCCAGCGATCCCTGGAGTGGCGCCTCCATGGCGCAATATAAGGGAAGCTGCATGCTCCCCCCACCCTCAGTTCCTTCTTGCCGCCAATGAAGGTGCATCAGAACTGCTGTGCTCCAGCTTTGCTGTACCTCATCCCCAGAACTTTTCATTCGTTCAGTGCTAGTACCTGTAGTTAGTTAGCTGTTACAGTTAGTTCATTTAGTTAGCGTACCTGGGCCGGGGCATGCCCCGCGCCCCGGGTTTTAAGGCGTGCAACACTTGTAGGTGATCTATGCCAAAGAGTGATCCGCACTCAGACTGTTTATGCTGTTTGGGTGAGACCCATATCAGTGATCATTGCAAGATTTGCAAGTCGTTTAAACCTTGGACTAAGAGAGAAAGAGACATTAGGCTCCGGGCCATTTTCATGGAGTTGGTGCTGACCCCGGCTCCGGTGCGCCGCTTCAAGTCGGCACCAGCCACAGCGGTATCGGTGTGTGGTGACCTCCTGGTGCCTTCAACTAGTTGGCACCGCTCCCCGTCTATGAGGCATTAGAAGGCTAAGAAAGTGCCTTCTTCGCAGCGACACCAAGGTAAACCAGGGGCAGAGACTAGACCCATGTCGGGCAGTCCTCGATCCCCTCCGGCCTCTAGGCCTCTGACTCACGTTGAGCAGAGTAGCCCGGCCGCGTTGGACCGGGCCTCCCCGATGTCCGGATGCCTTCCACGCCGGAGGCCCTGCAGGCGGCCAGAGACATCATGACCATGGCGGTACCAGGAGCGCCGCCGGTGTTGGTCCCCCGCTCCAGAGGCAAGCCACTGCTGGGTTCTTCACAATCGCCCCCGGCGCGGCACCGGTCTCGGTAGTGGGAATGTTCCCGACGTCATTCTCTGCCCAGCGACCATTCAGAGCGCAGTCCGCATGGATCATCCTTGACTAACCGCCGTTCCTCCCGGTCCCATGACAGCGGCAGGTCATTCGTCAGCCCGGTCTCCGCTTTTAGTCGCCTTTCCATGGGCCTGGCCAGCCAGGCCGAACAGCCGGGGCCGTCGGTGCCACAGTGGCTGGCACAGTGGTACCAGTGGGCACCGTGGCCCCTGACACAGCCCCCGGTGAGGGCCCACTTGGTAGCTCGAGCCTCAGAGGAGCTGTCGGCCTCTCTCTCCAGGCCCCCGAGGAGAGGGTCGGTGGGACATATGTCCTCGGCACCGTGCCTGGAGTCTGACCAAATGGTGTACTCTCCGGTGCCGGCGGATACCCAGAGCACCGTACCGGCTTCCTCACCCTCCCCAGATGAGGTGATAGTGGCCCCACCCCCCTCTGTCCCGCAGGAGGACTTTAGGGCCCATCAAGAACTTTTAAAATGGGTGGCATCGAGCCTTCACCTCTAGGCAGAGGAGCTGGAGGAACCCTCGGACTCCCTGTTTAATGTACTTTCATCTTTAGCACCGGGCAGGGTGGCTTTGCCTCTCCATGAGGGGGTGGCAAGGATTTCAAATGCCCTGTGGCAAACGCCGGCTTCCTTGGCCTCCATCTTGAAGAAGGTGGAATGCAAGTACTTTGTACCCGCCAAGGGGCATGAGTACCTCTACACCCACCTGGCGCCCAACTCCCTGGTGGTTGAGTCGGTCAACCACAGGGAGCAGCAGGGCCAACCAGCCCCTACTCCAAAAAATAAAGACTCAAGGAGACTGGACTCTTTTGGCAGAAAGGTTTATTCATTCTCGAGTTTCCAGTTGCGGGTGGCAAACCACCAGGCTCTCCTGGGCAGATACAAATTCAACTTGTGGGGTTCGCTGCCCAAATTCGAGGATTCTAAAAAAGAGTTCAAGGAGCTGGTGGAGGAGGATGCAGCTGCTGCCAGTGCGTCCCTGCAAGCAGTGTCAGATGCGGCGGACATGGCAGCTCGATCCATGGCCTCAGCGGTGTCCATGAGTGGTGTCGTGGCTCCTGTTGTCTGGGCTGTCCAGTGAGGTGCAGTTGGTCATGCAGGATCTCCCGTTTGACAGCAAGGCTCTGTTTGCGGAACAAAAGGATACAAAGCTGCATGGCAGAAAGGACTCCCGCACGACCCTGCAGACCCTGGGTCTTTATGTTCTGGCTCCGGCTAAAACTAAGTTTAAGCTGCAGCAGGCCCCTGCTCCAGCTGCCCAGCCTAAATACGAGGCTGCCTATAAGAAGTCGGGAGACTATAAGAGGGGTCCAGATCTTTCCCTACCTGGACGATTGGCTGGTCAAGGGCAGCTCCCGGTAGCAGGTGCAGGATCACGTGATACTTCTACTGTCCACATGCACTGCCTTGGGCCTGTTAGTAAATGATACCAAGTCCATGTTAGTCCTGGTCCAGCACATAGAGTTTATTGGGGCACTCCTGGATGCCTCATCAGCCATGGCCTCCCTCCCACCGGACAGATTTGAGACCCTAAAGGGGCTCATCGACACAGTCACAAAGTTCCCTGTGACAACGGCCAGAGCGTGCCTCTAGCTCCTGGGTCACATGTCAGCATGCACGTATGTGGTCCACCACAACAGGCTTCAAATGAGGCCCCTCCAGCTTTGGCTGGCCTTGGAGTTCTCCCGGGACAGGATGGACAAGGTCCTCACTGTGCCCGACCTGGTGATCGTCTCCCTTCGGTGGTGGTCAACCCCAAGCAACATGCTCCAAGGGGTCCCTTTCTGGGACAGGGCCCTGTTGTTGGAGCTGGTGTCCGATGTGTTGGACCTGGGTTGGGGGGCCCATGTGGGGACCGTTCAGATGCAAGGGCTGTGGTCGGCCTCAGAGCTATCCCTACAGATAAATGTCAAGGAACTCAGGGCGGGGCGTCTGGCGTGCGTGGCCTTCCGCTCGCACTTACAGGGCAAGGTGGTCAGGGTCCTCACAGACAATATGGCCTCGATGTTCTATATCAACAGACAAGGTGGGACCCGATCCTCCACCCTCTGCCGCAAAGCCCTCAGACTGTGGGACTTCTGCATAGCCCATGACTATTCTCATGGGTGATTCTCATGGGTGACTTTAATCTTCCTGATATCTGCTGGGAGAGCAATACAGCGGTGCATAGACAATCCAGGAAGTTTTTGGAAAGCGTAGGGGACAATTTCCTGGCGCAAGTGCTAGGGGAGCCAACTAGGGGGGGCGCTTTTCTTGACCTGCTGCTCACAAACCGGGTAGAATTAGTGGGGGAAGCAAAAGTGAATGGGAATCTGGGAGGCAGTGACCATGAGTTGGTTGAGTTCAGGATCCTGACGCAGGGAAGAAAGGTAAGCAGCAGGATACAGACCCTGGACTTCAGGAAAGCAGACTTCGACTCCCTCAGGGAACAGATGGCCAGGATCCCCTGGGGGACTAACATGAAGGGGAAGGGAGTCCAGGAGAGCTGGCTGTATTTCAAGGAATCCCTGTTGAGGTTACAGGGACAAACCATCCCGATGAGTCGAAAGAATAGTAAACATGGCAAGCGACCAGCTTGGCTTAATGGTGAAATCCTAGCGGATCTTAAACATAAAAAAGAAGCTTACAAGAAGTGGAAGGTTGGACATATGACCAGGGAAGAGTATAAAAATATTGCTCGGGCATGTAGGAAAGATATCAGGAGGGCCAAATCGCACCTGGAGCTGCAGCTAGCAAGAGATGTCAAGAGTAACAAGAAGGGTTTCTTCAGGTATGTTGGCAACAAGAAGAAAGCCAAGGAAAGTGTGGGCCCCTTACTGAATGAGGGAGGCAACCTAGTGACAGAGGATGTGGAAAAAGCTAATGTACTCAATGCTTTTTTTGCCTCTGTTTTCACTAACAAGGTCAGCTCCCAGACTGCTGCGCTGGGCATCACAGAATGGGGAAGAGATGGCCAGCCCTCTGTGGAGATAGAGGTGGTTAGGGACTATTTAGAAAAGCTGGACGTGCACAAGTCCATGGGGCCGGACGAGTTGCATCCGAGAGTGCTGAAGGAATTGGCGGCTGTGATTGCAGAGCCCTTGGCCATTATCTTTGAAAACTCGTGGCGAACGGGGGAAGTCCCGGATGACTGGAAAAAGGCTAATGTAGTGCCAATCTTTAAAAAAGGGAAGAAGGAGGATCCTGGGAACTACAGGCCAGTCAGCCTCACCTCAGTCCCTGGAAAAATCATGGAGCAGGTCCTCAAGGAATCAATCCTGAAACACTTACATGAGAGGAAAGTGATCAGGAACAGTCAGCATGGATTCACCAAGGGAAGGTCATGCCTGACTAATCTAATCGCCTTTTATGATGAGATTACTGGTTCTGTGGATGAAGGGAAAGCAGTGGATGTATTGTTTCTTGACTTTAGCAAAGCTTTTGACACGGTCTCCCACAGTATTCTTGTCAGCAAGTTAAGGAAGTATGGGCTAGATGAATGCACTATAAGGTGGGTAGAAAGCTGGCTAGATTGTCGGGCTCAACGGGTAGTGATCAATGGCTCCATGTCTAGTTGGCAGCCGGTGTCAAGTGGAGTGCCCCAGGGGTCGGTCCTGGGGCCGGTTTTGTTCAATATCTTCATAAATGATCTGGAGGATGGTGTGGATTGCACTCTCAGCAAATTTGCAGATGATACTAAACTGGGAGGAGTGGTAGATACGCTGGAGGGGAGGGATAGGATACAGAAGGACCTAGACAAATTGGAGGATTGGGCCAAAAGAAATCTGATGAGGTTCAATAAGGATAAGTGCAGGGTCCTGCACTTAGGATGGAAGAATCCAATGCATCGCTACAGACTAGGGACCGAATGGCTAGGCAGCAGTTCTGCGGAAAAGGACCTAGGGGTGACAGTGGACGAGAAGCTGGATATGAGTCAACAGTGTGCCCTTGTTGCCAAGAAGGCCAATGGCATTTTGGGATGTATAAGTAGGGGCATAGCGAGCAGATCGAGGGATGTGATCGTTCCCCTCTATTCGACACTGGTGAGGCCTCATCTGGAGTACTGTGTCCAGTTTTGGGCCCCACACTACAAGAAGGATGTGGATAAATTGGAGAGAGTCCAGCGAAGGGCAACAAAAATGATTAGGGGTCTAGAGCACATGACTTATGAAGAGAGGCTGAGGGAGCTGGGATTGTTTAGTCTGCAGAAGAGAAGAATGAGGGGGGATTTGATAGCTGCTTTCAACTACCTGAAAGGGGGTTCCAAAGAGGATGGCTCTAGACTGTTCTCAATGGTAGCAGATGACAGAACGAGGAGTAATGGTCTCAAGTTGCAATGGGGGAGGTTTAGATTGGATATTAGGAAAAACTTTTTCACTAAGAGGGTGGTGAAACACTGGAATGCGTTACCTAGGAAGGTGGTAGAATCTCCTTCCTTAGAGGTTTTTAAGGTCAGGCTTGACAAAGCCCTGGCTGGGATGATTTAACTGGGAATTGGTCCTGCTTTGAGCAGGGGGTTGGACTAGATGACCTCCTGAGGTCCCTTCCAACCCTGATATTCTATGATTCTATGATTCTATGACATCTCCCTGAGGGCCTTCCACCTGCCGGGCGCCCGCAACACGAGGGCAGATTGCTTGAGCAGGGACTTCTCCCAGCACGAGTGGTGTCTCCACCCAGAAGTGGCTCACCAGCTCTTCCAAGTGTGGGGAACTGCCCAGGTGGACCTGTTTGCGACGAGACAGAACTGGCGCTGCCTCTGGTTCTGCTCCAGGGGGGGTCTGGGAAGGGGTGCTATCTCCGATGCCTTCCTCCTGTCCTGGTCAGACCAGTTTCTCTATGCCTTCTCCCCGTTCCCTCTCATCAGCAGGGTCCTGGAGAAAGTAAAAATGGACAAGGTACGGGTCCTCCTGATTGTCCCAGCACGGCCCTGGCAGCATTGGTATGGGACCCTCATGGACCTGGCAGTGGCTCCGCCGCAGCCATTGCTGCTCCACCTGGACCTGCTCTCCCAGGACCAGGGCCACCTCCTCCATCCCAACCTAGTGGCTCTTCACCTCACGGTGTAGCTGCTCAATGGCAAGGCGGGGAGGAGCGGACGTGTTCGGAGGGGGTCCAGCGTGTCCTCCTGGAAAGTAGGCGGCCCTCCACATGCTTCGCCTACTTGGCGAAGTGGTCCCGGTTCTCCAGATGGGCCACCAAGCAGGGTGTTTCCCCGGTGGCCACCCCGATCCAGCTTATCCTGGATTACCTCCTTCACCTTAGAGCCCAAGGCCTGGTGCCCTCATCAGTCAAGGTGTACCTGGCGGCCATATTGGCCTTCCATCTGCTGGTGCAGGGACACACGGTGTTTTCCCATGCTATGACTGGACGATTCCTTAACGGATTGGACCATCTTTTTCCATATGCTAGGCCCCCTGTCCCACCATGGGACCTGAACTTGGTGTTATCCCGTCTCTCGGGGCCCCCGTTTGAACCTCTGGCCAGGTGCTCCTGGCCTCACCTCTCATGGAAGGTGGCCTTCCTGGTTGCTATCACGTCGGCCAGGCGGGTCTAGGAGCTCAGGGCTCTGACCTCCGAACCCTCATACATGGTTTTTCAAAAGGATATGGTTCAGCTCCGCCCACACCCCACGTTCCTCCCTAAGGTGGTCTCCACCTATCACTTGGGCCAGAACATTTTCCTGCCTGTCCTCTGCCCCAAGCCGCACATGTCCAGTGAGGAACTCCACTTCCACACGCTCGACGTGCGTAGGGCGCTGCCTTCTACCTGGAACAGACTAAGCCATTCAGGAAGTCCTCACAACTGTTTGTTGCCTCAGCTGAACGCATGTGGGGTCGGTCCATTTCCACCCAGCTCCTCTCCCATTGGATCACCTTGTACATTCACACCTGTTATGATCTGGCGGGTGTTCCCCCACCACCAATTGTAAAGGAACACTTGACTCGGGACCAGGCCTCGTCAGCTGCCTTTGTGGCCCATGTCCCTATCCAGGATATTTGTAGGGCTGCCACTTGGTCATCGGTTCACAAGTTTACCTCGCACTAGGTGATTGTCTCCCAAACCAGGGATGACGCCGGGTTCGGCAGGGCCGTACTCCATCCTGGGGATCTGTGAATTCCTCCCACCTCCAAGAAATACAGCTTGGAATCACCTATTGTGGAGTACACATAAGCAATCACTTGAAGAAGAAAAGACAGTTACCTTTTCCGTAACTAGTGTTCTTCGAGATGTGTTGCTCATGTCTATTCCACATCCTGCCCTCCTTCCCCTCTGTTGGAGTTGTCTGGCAAGAAGGAACTGAGGGTGGGGGGGGAGCATGCAGCTCCCCTTATACTGCGCCATGGAGGCGCCACTCCAGGGGTCGCTGGGGTGCTCCCCCTACGGGTACTGCTAGGGGAAAAACTTCCGGCACCGATGCACGTGGCGAGCACGTACACCTATTGTGGAATAGAAATGAGCAACACATCTCGAAGTACACCAGTTACGGAAAAGATAACTGTCTTTTCTCTAGGGTAGCTTCCAACAATTGCAACAATGTAGGGCAGAGGGCTGTGTCAGGTTAGGTAAAGATGGGACACAAAAATACATGATCTCTCAGGGCTTGTCTACACTAAAATTGGGTTGACTTAGTTTAGGTCGACCTACAGCCACCACAGTAATTCAGCTGGTATCCACATTACCCTCCTTCTGCTGGCGGTGCACGTCCTCACCAGGAGTGTTTGCACTGACTGAAGTGGGGCATTATGGGGCACTGACAGCTGAGTGTGGGGCACTGACAGCCATGCGGTGTTCACAGCTGGAGCCCCCTGCCCGCCCCAGGGGGACAGCGCGCGCTGTCTGTTTTTTTTCAAGGAATAGATCAAGGTGGCAGATGGGCTTCTCATTGTTGCAGCTGTGGTTGACTTGACTAAGCTATTTGTATTTGCTTCAATTTCTTCTTTTGTGTCTTTCTTAACTAACAGTGCTGCTAGCATGTGGACTTTGTAAATGCTGGGTGCTGCAGTATAGTCTGTCTTGCAATTCAACTGATTGTCTAGAGAGGAAGGATAATCTTGTGGTTAAAGCAAAAGACTGGGACAGCTGGATTCACAAAGGGATTTAGGTCCTTAAAGTGACAGTTAGGCACCTCAGTTCAACATTTAGACAATGTAGGCATTCACAAAAACTCTCCTCGGTTGCTGTTTAACCCTGCAGGTGCCTAACTTTCGGCCGTTAAAATCCTCTAGATACCTATGTTTTGGCAGATGGGCATGAATACAGTCAACTCAGTCCTCACCCCACCCAGCAGCTTGTGCCTGTATTACACCTAGGGCCCTTCATTTTCAGTTTTTATTTTATTTTAATTTTTCCCGGGAATTTATCAGTGTTTTTATTGCCTCAACAACAAAAACAGGTGAAAATCAGCGCAAAAACTATTAATAATTTTTCTAGGTCAATATTGGGGTTTATTTTGCTGGATGGAAAGATGGTTCAAAAAGTATTCAGTAGATCAACGGTTCTCAAACTGTGGGTCGGAACCCCAAAGTGGGGTGCGACTCCATTTTAATGGGGTTGCCAGGGCTGGTGTTTAGACTTGCTGGGGCCTTGGTCCAAAGCCCAAGCCCTGCCTCCTGGGGCCGAAACCCGAGCCCACCACCCAGGGATGAAGCCCAAAGACTTCAGCCCTGGGGAGTGGGGCTCGGGCTTCAGCCCTGGGTGGCAGGACTCAAGTTACAGGCCCTCCGCCCGGGGTGAAGCCCTTGGCCTTGGACTTTGGCTCCCGCTCCTGTCTGGGGCGGTGGGGCTCTGTTGGGCCCCAGTCCACCTTCCTGGGATCATGTAGTAATTTTTATTGTCAGAAGGAGGTTGCGGTGCTGTGAAGTTTGAGAATCCCTGCAGTAGATTAATGCTTTGAATTCCATTCATCAATGTGGTTTGCTGCAGAACTAAAATAGAACTCAAAACACAATGCCACCTCTGAGTTTAATAAAACAATACATCTCTAATCCCCAAATAAAACTTTTCATTTGAATAAACAGTTTACTGTTGTAGACTTAGAACTATTAGCCTATAAATATTTACATTTAATAATTGGGCCACGCCATTTGCAGCGCACACACTCAACTTCATCCTTTTTATTTTTTTTTTTTTTAAACTTTTAAATACTTGTGTTCTGAAATGTATTCTGATACAGATCTTCATTTTCTTCCCATTTTATTGTATCAAATCTTTAAATTGTTATCTGCTAAGAGCTTGAAATGTGTACGTGGTGGGTGTGAGATTCATCAGTACGTTCAGATACGCACGCACTTCAGAGCTTGGGTGCGTGCCTGTTTGTTTGTTGTGTGTATTTTGTAGACTAATACATAGCCTTACTTCAACAGGCAGCTTTGCATATACACACGGACTAATGTAGTATCATAATACATAAGCTCATACAATGTATTGTATTTTCCTAATAAAACAAGTTATTTTTTATATATTTGAATGATACAAAAGTGGGCTAAAAATCGGTTTAAACTGAAAATGAAGGGGCTTAACTATACCCAGGCCCTTGTGGGACCCCCAAACTAGGCATATCCAATCCAGTACATGTGCTCAGAACATGTTAACTCCCCATAAGATGACTTGGGGGCAGGGAGAAGGAGGAGGGATGAGTTCCTTATAACCTTTAGCTCAGTTGTTAGGGCACTTACCGGGGATGAGGGAGCTCCTGGTTCACTTCCTGCCTCTGCCTGATGTGGAGAAGGGATATGAAAGTGGGTTTTGTTTATAATACTTGGGCCTATAAATTTACTTTAATTTGTAAATTCAATCGTGAGAAGTAAGTGGAAGTTCATAAATGGTCACAATATCCCAAAACAACAAATGTTGCTGGCAAAAGGAAAACAGAAAAGCGAAATTAGTACAAATAAGAAGACCTGTCACCAGCCAATGGGAGCTGCGGAGTCGGCGCTCTTGGTGGAGGCAGTGCACAGAGCTGCCTGGCCATGCCTCCATCTAGGAACTGAGGGAGGGGGATGTTGCCGCTGCCAGGGAGGCGCGGAGCCAGGTAGGGAGCCTGCCAGCCCCACCAACCCCCGGTACCATTGTTTACCATCTAGCATGGTGTCACCATCATTGCACATCTGACTCCCTAGACAGGTACACTTATTTACTACTTCTAGTGTTTCTCTGTCTACTCTGATTACTGCTTTTGGGACGCTGATAACCACATATTTTGTCTTATCATTGTTGATAAACAAACCAAATTGTTTTGCTATTCTACCAAAAGCTGGGTCTTTACTTCCAACTAAGCAGGAAAATTTCATCAGCAAAAATGAAGTAATCTAATTGTGCTTTATCATTTGTCCATAAAATACCTCAGTGCCTTCTGCAGTTATTTTCCTTATGAAATAGTCAATGACCAGCACAAAGAATAGTGGGGACATAATACAATCTTGACTTACTCCAGTTGTTACTGCAAACCATTGGCTGATGTTGCCACCATCGCTGATTGTACATGTGATATTAGCACATAGATTCTTGATTATTCTGATTATTTTTACTGGTATTCCATAGTATGTCATAGTTGTCCAAAGACTCTCCCTGTGTATGCTGTCAAAACTCTTCTGGAAATCTATAGCATTTAATACAAAAGGTGCTTTCCATGCCACACTTGGTTCTATAATATGCCTGAGAGCAACAGAGTCTGCACATGATGTCAGTGGTCCAAAACCTTCTACTATCTCTCTAAGCAGGAGATCTGTTAGTTTCTTAATACATTCCAGGATGATGATGCAAGTGATTTTCCCAGGCATTGAGAGTAATGTGGTTCTCTTCAATTGTTGCAGTTGGTAAGGTTACCCATCTTTGGCAATTTTACTGGTAAGGCCTCTCTTCCCCAGGTTGGATTCTTTTCCTCATTCCACATTCTGTCCAAAATCACAAGGAAAGTCTGAAGTGTTATTTTGTCACTTGCTTTAAGTATCTCTCCAGGAATCAGAGTAGCAGCTGTTAGCGATGGTCACATAAACACATCCTATACCGGAAACCTACTGACCGCTATTCCTACCTACATGCCTCCAGCTTTCATCCAGACCACACCACACGATCCACTGTCTACAGCCAAGGTCTACGATACAACCGCATTTGCTCCAACCCCTCAGACAGAGACAAACACCTACAAGATCTCTATCAAGCATTCTTACAACTACAATACCCACCTGCTGAAGTGAAGAAACAGATTGACAGAGCCAGAAGAGTACCCAGAAGTCACCTACTACAGGACAGGCCCAACAAAGAAAATAACAGAACGCCACTAGCCATCACCTTCAGCCCCCAACTAAAACCTCTCCAACGCATCATCAAGGATCTACAACCTATCCTGAAGGACGACCCATCACTCCCACACATCTTGGGAGACAGGCCAGTCCTTGCTTACAGACAGCCCCCCAACCTGAAGGAAATACTCACCAGCAACCACAACACACCACACAACAGAACCACTAACCCAGGAACCTATCCTTGCAACAAAGCCCGTTGCCAACTGTGTCCACATATCTATTCAGGGGACACCATCATAGGGCCTAATCACATCAGCCACACTATCAGAGGCTCGTTCACCTGCACATCTACCAATGTGATATATGCCATCATGAGCCAGCAATGCCCCTCTGCCATGTACATTGGTCAAACTGGACAGTCTCTACGTAAAAGAATAAATGGACACAAATCAGACGTCAAAAATTATAACATTCAAAAACCAGTCGGAGAACCCTTCAATCTCTTTGGTCACTCGATTACAGACCTAAAAGTTGCAATTCTTCAACAAAAAAACTTAAAAACAGACTCCAATGAGAGACTGCTGAATTGGAATTAATTTGTAAACTGGATACAATTAACTTAGGCTTGAATAGAGACTGGGAGTGGATGGGTCATTACACAAAGTAAAACTATTTCCCCATGTTTATTCCCCCCCGCCCCACCTGTTCCTCAGACGTTCTTGTCAACTGCTGGAAATGGCCCACCTTGATTATCACTACAAAAAGTCCTCCCTCCCCTCCCCCCACTCTCCTGCTGGTAATAGCTCACCTTAAGTGATCACTCTGGTTACAGTGTGTATGGTAACACCCATTGTTTCATGTTCTCTGTGTATATAAATCTCCCCACTGTATTTTCCACTGAATGCATCTGATGAAGTGAGCTGTAGCTCTCAAAAGCTTATGCTCAAATAAATTTGTTAGTCTCTAAGGTGCCACAAGTACTCCTTTTCTTCTCCAGAAGTGTTATTCTTTCCAGCTGCTCTCCCAGTTTTAAGCTTACTGATGTGTTTGCTAACTTTTCTTGAAATATCTCCTAAATCAGTATCACGCTCTGGCGGTAAGTCTTCATCATGTATTTCTAGTAGATTGCTTGTGCTTAGTCTATTTCAAATAGCCTGCAAATATTCTGCCCATGTTTTCCTTTTTTCTTCTTATATACTAAGAGTCTTTCCATTTATGTCTTGAACAAGGCCTTCAGTACTGTTAGAATTTTCTGTTAGCTGTTTGATTGTCTTGTACAAGGTTGTAGATCAGCTCTTTGGCCAGCATCTTGAGCCTCTTGATATTTTCTATCAGTCTATGCTCTTTTAACCCTTCTAGCACTCCTTATTTCCTCTGGGTAGAACTTTACATTCTTCTTGCCACTTGCTTGTCGCTAAACATGTCTTAGCGTTCACATATTTTTGCTTTCTGCTCCTTTGTGTCACTTACAAATATATAATACAATCCCTGGCCCATACAATTTACAATTTAGGCTATATAAAATGTGGTATGATGCAGCAAGAGATTAAATTTTGGCAATGGAAAGGGAGAGAGATTTACACATAAGTATTAGTATTCTCCTTAATTAATACTTGACATGTTTCCATGTTTCCCAGGGTGTATTCTTCTGCAAACTATTTCCTTTGATGGGGCAAATAATTTTTCCCCAGTTTCTACACACAAAATTATGTAGAAAAACCTGTTTTATTTTCCCAAAACAAATAAAAACAATTGGCGTGATGTATGAACATGGCTCTACTCCTCACAACAACAAAATAAATGTTAAAAAATCTATTTTTCATTTAAACCTTTCTTTCAGACTTCAGATACCAAATGTTTAAGAACTTTAGGCTTCAAAGTTGGATCAGCACAGGCGACAGAAGTAATGTACTGGATTTTCACCCAATTTATACAGTATACAATATATAACTATCAGGATGAAATTATAAAATTATTTAAAATAATCCATAAAGGATTGCACTTTTCCCTTATTCACTAAAATTTAAAGCATCAACTGATTTCTTTCTTAAAGATGATTTGTGCACAGTAGTACAGGCATAAAATAAAAAGAGAGAAAGCAGGCATTTTAAAAAAGGGGAGAATCTGCCTTCTTTACGTAGACCAGAAGGTGGTGCTCACCCTCCATGGCTAGTGCATGTTACATGAGTAAAGAATTACTGTATAAAGAGACCAACATGAATGGAATGTGACTCAGAGGTACTAATTTTAATCTGGAGTCAAGACGCTTTGTAGCAATTTTGTCAAAATATTTGCACTGATTCTTTAAATGACTTGTGATAAATATTTCAATGCATTTGAAACCTTTTCATCTGCTTTGGAAATGGTCAGCAAAAAACAAAGGGGCTCTTTGTGTTTTCTGTAACCTGATGAAAGGCTTTGAAGAACTCTTACCACCCCAAATCTTCTAGACAGGGAATATTCTTAAATCCCTTGTTGGGTTCTCTTGTTTGCCAATGGGGCTTTTACACTTAAATCTGTGGCTGCATTTGCAACTTTTAGGCCTGCTCTATGCCACATAATTTTACAGCTAATAAACATGTTTGCTAACACATCTTAACTAACTTGTTGACCACGATTTGTCCTGATCTACCATATTCAGCATCAAGTCATGTAACATGATTGTTGGCAGCTGCTGTTTTCAGATACAGTATAATCTTATAGTTTACGCCAGGCCCCAGAAAGAGGGTGAAAAGTAATTGATCTAGGATTCCCTATTCATATGCAGAAACTTTTAATGTACCCTTGGCATATGAGGCCAATGTTATATAATAAAGGGAGGCCCAATTCTTCACATGAGCATCAATGTGAAAGTTCTAGGGACCAAGCTTTAACTTTGCAGTTGATCTTTTGAACGATAAACATTTCAGTATGAACCCAATGAGTGTCAATCTCTAGTAAAACATTTAGAACTAGGTGACTAATAAGCCCCAAGCACTGGTCAGAGGAAATGCGTGGTGGAAATGCCAAATTAAGTCACAGGTAGTTAATCCTTGAAGAAGGAAACAACTTAATTTGCATTTTTAAAAGCAGGTGTGGTGTTCTATTCTTCTTCTCCCTTTCCCCTGTCCCCTCCTGCCCTGCAAGAAACCCCCACATCCTTGGCAATGGAAAAACTCCTGTTTTGACAGTACATGAGTGAGAAACATTAGTTTGGGTCTACTAATATATTTGTCACCCCATAATTCACAAGTGTCCAAGAAACACAGTTCCTTGCTTTCTAAGGGGCTATGCTGTAATCCTTAATGCTCCTGCCAGTTTTTTTCTTAACTTCCTAAGACCCCTACCCCCCCCCAACAAAAAAAAAAAAAAGAAAAATTGACCTTACAGCAGCATGCATTACTGCCTGTTTACAACCTCAGCCGGACTCAAGCTTTAGGTGGAAAATCAGCTTTGAGGGGGAGGGAGGAATCTGCTGGTGTTTGAGTGCGTTAGCTTGTTACTGTGGGAAAAAGAGACCGAAGACCTCAAAACAGATTAAAATCCTAGGGCCTGATTTGGGTTCGAGAAAATTCATCTGCAGGAATGATTTTAGGGGCATTGAGATATGCTGACTTGTGTAAATGAAGTTAAGGTGGTTTTTTTTTTTAATTTAAATACTTTCTTGTGGGGTTAATCATTCACTGTGCAAAATTAGAACAAACTGCATGCAGCCCTACTGTTGCTGAGCCAGTAGCAGGGTTTCTCCATAGGAGGCATTGAATGTTTGCTACAGTTCTGGAGACTTTTAATCACTGGTTTGACAGAGAGGTGGGTGTAGTGTGAGAAGCAGTAGATTAGCTCTCCTCCCCCACCTCACCCTATTCTGAATCCAGACTTTCAATGCAACGCTTGTGTTCTTATTGCATTGACCCCTCACAAAGGGTTGCACTACTGATTGGTCAGGGCAGCTTCTGTATTAAGAGATCAGAGCTGGCTTTCTCCCCAGCTTCAGAGGATGGATTTGGTGTCAAGGTCAAGGAAAGGCAGCCGATGCAGACTGTGTGGTGCCACCCACACATCTGTTCACTATGATGAAAGTGTTACTGGCCTCAGGTGGAGGTGCCTTTTCCTGGAAGAGTCCACAAATCTCAACCTAACTCACCAGGCCTAAGGTAATTCCTTCTGCAGAACAGTCCTTACCCAGACCATTATCAGAGTTCCCCTCATTCCACTGCAAATAACTCCATTCAGTTATAGGATTTTGAAGTTGACTTGTTTGGAATTCCCAGTTTAGGAAACTTTATAGCTTAGTTTAAAATAGAGTGCAATACCAGGAGGTTCAAGTAAATGCATCCCCACCCTCCCTCTTATGTTATGGCAACAAAATAAATCAGATGAAGACAGGTAACTTACAGTGGACAAGTACAGTACAACAAATGCCCTTGAGTAGTACTAGAATGTATACATAAGAAATACCAAATCATACTTTGCTTTTAAAAATGTTGAGTCTCATTACAGGCTTAATTTCTCTCTCATGGAGAAAGAGTTAATGCAAGGACCAGCCAAAGTTTAATCAGTAACACAGCAGTGATTTAGTTCAATTCTCAATAGTCATATGGAGAAGCTGCTGCAACTGATTAGAAAACCCATTTCACTGAGCTATTGCATGGAAGCATGTAAATTCCAGTGTGGAAAGGCAACAGTCACTTCATTATTCCAAATCACATGTTAACGCATCACCAACTTTTGCATTCAAAGCCTTTTGCAGAAATTAAGTGGTTGGGAGACTAATAGCTAGCCACAGCCCTTAATTCTGTGTAATTATTCTAAAAGCAAGTTACCAGATCTTGGGCAGCACTACTGGAGAACTGAAAGTGAGTCATCAACGGGGTGGGGAATCAAACACCAAGGGAATTTCTTAGGACTAACTACTTTTGTGTATATTTTCAAACTGTTCCTCAATAGCATCGGCTCTGTAATAAACCATAACTCTGGCAATTTCTTATACACTGTTTATAAGATGATTGGCTAGAAGTTTGGAACATACATTAAAATAAGTTTTAGTCATATTACAAGAAATTAAAAATAAACTTATAGTAATTTTATTATTTATGTTCTACACATATTTGAACTGTTACTTTGTAAAATTATAACACCCGGCTGGCCCTAGCAAACTGTTGGTCCCCAAGAATAAAGCAGGAAATCAGTTCAATAAACACACTTGATTTATTTTGTATAAAAAGGGTTAAGTTTACAACTAAACTTTTATAAAAAGTTTAGCATGATTAAGTACATCATTACACTTTTTGCAGAAATGTACATTTCTGCCACTATACAAGAAAACTCTGATTAAAGAGTTCACAAGGTTTCACTCTCATATATATATATATATATATATATATATTTATATATAAATATATACACAGTATTCAATCCTAGGCTTGCATCAAAAGGTCATTTCTGACCATGGACTTCCCTAAGAAATTGAACACTGGATCCTCCTGGTACTCACGCTCCACCTTTGGAAAAAAAGGCAAAGTCTGCTTTAAAATGGGCAATTCCTTGTGAGTTTTTATGTTTCACTCCCCATGCTGGGAATAGTATATAAAGGACACCTTCCAACTAGGGAAAGGGCATTTAAAGTCTCTTCATAAATAGCTAAGATCAGTCCAAGTTGGGGAGGGGGGAGAGATCTCAGTTTTTTTCTTCATTAGTTTTAAAAGGTCCATTTAATTAGATGTAGATTCCCCCTCCAGATACAGCTGAAAAATAAGTTCAGCACCTCAAAAAAAAAAAAAAAAAAAAAAAAAAAATCCTGTAGACATTTTCTTGTGGGGGAAAAAAAAGTCAGCAAACACCTGCAAAAGATTGAAAAGAGGAGTATTTAGGAGAATGCTAGCAGGGCAGAGATCCGGACAGACTGGCGCCAGAGAGGAAGCCACAGTTTGAACATTTAACCAAACACTCAAAGATTGGGCAAACCCTGGCGTCCAGATGCAAAACACACACACACGCACCCCCCTCAAAAGCACAAATTAAACATTAAAATAACATACGTTCAGCAGGAGGGGCAGAAAGAGGATTCTCAGTCCAAACTCTATTTGGATCTCTGTAACTGCACTGCTCAGAGGCGCCAGTCTGCCTCTTACAGCAATTATTTGATTAAAAGCAGACACTTATTTAACTGATAGTGCAGACAATCCCACATCATAAAATTTAAGGATTATGCTAAAATCCTCAACTAAATCAGTCACTTCATCTGAAGGTTAGGGTTTTAGGAACAGATAATCACAGAATTTACATTTTGTGGTGATATATTTAAGTACAAAGGGATAGTATCAGGGTAAACAGTCTATACTACTTATTTGCAAGGCGAAAATACACTTTCATTTGGGGGTAGCCAAATGAATTACTAGTGCAATTGTTATGGCTTGATTACTGGTTATAAAGGCATCCTCCGATAAACCTGTTACTTTTATTATAAATTAAAAAGTGTCTTAAATCCAAGCCCATACACACATTTTCCTCCCCAAAATAAATTGTATTTTGCATTATATTTATTCTTTGAACACGAAGAGCCACAAACACTCACCATTGAATTTAGCCACAAAGTGCTTTGCTGTCATTTGACATTAATTCTGAAGGGAATTCAGATGCCTGCAAAGAAGAAAAATAAAAACAGCGCAGTGTTAAATATCTTAACAGTACAACAAAAAATACAAAATACTCTGGATCATGAAGCTCATTCCATCTGACATGTCACAATTAGATTCACAATGACAACCAACATTACTAGGGCTGCCTAGCAATTGGGGTATTTTCATCTATTTCAATCTAAAATTATTAGTATTAGTTACAAAAAAACACGTAACAGTTTCTCATGCCAGTCACCCCCTATCATCAAAGATACATCATGCTAGTACTGACTTCCTAACAGCAATGTCCATTATCACTATAAAGGTCCAATCTCAGACTCTGCATATAGGCCAGGAAGACAGCCAACAAGGAGGGAGAAAAGCCAGCCAAGGCTAATGAGACAAGGTAGGTGAGGTAATATCTTTTATTGGACCAACTTCTGTTGCTCAGAGATACAAGCTTTCAAGCTTACACAGAGCTCTTCTTCAGGCCAACACAGCTACAAAAACACTGCATACAGCCAGGGCTAAGACATTTACCTGTAATGACAAGATGCTGATGTCTGTGTTTAAGGTGGTCAGAGGAGTTCTGGAGGAAGGATTTGGTCCTGGTCTCTGGTGATGGAGGCTGACAATACTGGGGTGTGAGTCTAAAGCAATCTGCAGGTCCAGGATGTAGTCAATAACGTGCTGCAGAATTTCCATCTTGCTCACTTTCTTGTTCTGAGGGATGCTGGGCACTAGCTCTTTCAGTTTGGAATAGCAGTCGTTCATGTTGTATAGCAAACTCATAGGATCATCCACGGGGGTTTTGCTCCGGGATATTCCCAGGGTGTGTTCAGAGAGGCTGTTTTTCCTGACGGATCTGACAGGACTGAAAGCTTTCATGCTGGGAGAGAGCCCGACTTCCAGGATACAGAAAACACACACTAAGGGATCTCTCTGCCTGCTTGACTACCTCCCTTCCTTTTCTTTCTCTAAGCAGCTGCCTGAGCTCAGAGTGAAGCAGCAAGCTGCCTCTACTTGCTTTTATACTGCAGGCTCAGGAGCTGCCAAATCCAGCCAGTGCTTGCTGCCATTGGAGGCACCCAATGTGTCCATCAGGCCGGGAAACGTTCTCACTGGTACAAAAAAACCTAAAAGAAGGTTCAGGCCTTCCGCATTCTGAGCCAATCGTGAGGAACGGGGTGTGGCTATTCTAGGCACAGCTGAGGATAGTAAATACTGTACAGTAACTGCTGAGCCCTCCTGACTCATTTTACAAAGGCACTGAGAAAGGAATGAAATGGGCATTTTGCATTGTGGTTGCAAAGAGCCAGGTCTGATCACAGAGCCCTCAGCCCTCTCCAGTACAACAGATGCTCCCCTAATATTTTCGTCTTCATTTTAAAGAGCTAGCTTGGATAAAATTGGAATGAAAAATGTTGCAAATTTAGGATCTGAAAATGAACTAGGCTCTGGAAGCATAAGCACATTATGAGCATTTTTGTGTGTGGTGTGGTAGCGGTGGACACACTATAAACATGATAAGTGCAGAATACACCAAAGGAAGCGAGCTATAGCTCACGAAAGCTTATGCTCAAATAAATTTGTTAGTCTCTAAGGTGCCACAAGTTCTCCTTTTCTTTTTGTGGATACAGACTAACACGGCTGCTACTCTGAAACCTGTCATAAGCAGATAAAGTCTGCAGTTGTAACATGGTGTCAGTGAAGCCTGATACTTCCTGAAAGTCAGTTTGAATGATAGTAACAAACAGGTCTTTCTTTTTTAAATATGGTTGTGTACATCACCTTCACTAATAAGCATTGTATGCTGAAGCACTGCAGGAGGTATAAGCATAAAAAAGTCAAATAAATGAACAAGATCAACTGGAACTTTTTCCTATAATGACAGAATACTCAGCGACAGAACTGATAGCTCAGGGATTTAAAAGACTGAGAAGTCACTGCACTGTTAGCTTGTTGTCTCATGAGTAGGATAGGGCTATTTTAAACGTTGCTATTAACTGGTGATCATTAGGCAAATATTGAAAGTGCATTTACACATATTACCTCTGAAAGGCTGCTGACCTGTAACCCACCAGTGCATGTGACGTGACTGTAATTAAGTCTGCATAGATTGATTCTGGTGACAAATGTGAATACTTACTGTACTGTACTTCTGCATCTTTGCTTTTGGTGAAGCCAATGAGACACATCTTCCAGAAACATTACAAACATACAGTGATTATTTTGATGAGAGAAACAGTCTTTGAAATTTTCCTTTTGCCCAATCGCATTTTCCACATTTTGTCTTGCACTTGACTGCTGATTATCAGAACTAATTCCCATTGTTTTACGGACTACTCCAGGAAGGCTAAAGCTATGAAATTGTAAACTTCAAGATATGGAAATTATATATGATTGATTGTACTGTAACTTGTTAAATTTTCCAACACACATAGTTCTGTACTGCACAAAAACCACTTACACTACATTAATATATAGATGTAAAGTCAGAGTGGGCATTTGAGAATTGTATTAAAGAAGACACACAAGTATTTGATTTATCCATGTTGTTGGGTCCTTGTTACATAGCTACATCATACTCCATTTGAGGGGGCGAAAGGGATCATTATTGGGAACTGGAGGCAGAGCTCTGTAGGGATCAATCAATATTTTCCTCCAATTAATGTCGCATTCCTTAGCTGGTGTTTGGGGAGGTCTCTGACAGGACATTTTGCTGACTGCAACACAAGCTTATTTGCCCCAGGGCTTTTATCTAGGGGTGTAGGCGGTGCTGAGCCTGACAGGAACACAATTCAATCATTTTGAAATGTGAAGGGTGAAAGTGAAGCTCTCCATTCAATCTTACAGGAAGACAAGTACATTGTTTAAGTACAATTAAAAGGCACAGTCAATAAAAACCGGTGTGGAAAATAATCAACAGCTTAATTAAAATAAACAAATACTGACTGTAACTCCAATCCTTCTAAACACTAAATTAACAAAATCTCATTTATATTAAATCTGGTGATTTATTATCACAGATTTTACCCTACTGACTTGCTTGTATTTCTGTTCCACACGTGCCCCAGTGGAACAGGTTTTGTTTTGACACTATATGGGTACAATAATAGCCAATATAAATAAATATCTTCATGTTTCTCTCATTATCTGCCATCCCTGGATAATGAAACAATGTTACAGTCCTCCTAGGCTTTTGCAAAGGACTGGTTCATTCAGAGTTGGTTTCATTCCTCCATATCGAATACTTAACAATTCACATTTTTTAAAATTTTGTTTTATAGAGTGGAGTTATATGAAGAGGAACTAACCAGATTAATTGACTCTGTGATCAAATGATTGCCATGCTATGTGTACTTTCTGCATGAAAAGTGGTGTTTAGAGCACACAAACTCCACTTTTGCTTGGGGACTCTTGATTTGTGTTTACACTCCGTCATTTTTCAGACTGATTTTAAGGCCTGTTTTGAAAGTCTGTCACTCTTGAAAGATTTTACAATAGAAGATAGACCCCCTAAAACTTTGAAACTCCCCCCCCCCAATCCTTGTAGTCCAAATTGTCCCAGCAGTTTTACACACAGCCTTGGATTTTGTTTATTTTCATACTGTGCAAAAGGTGAATGGATTTGTGTGCAGGAAATCTCAGAAAACAGTACCCCTTGGAACTGCTGTAGCACTTTCCCTCAGGACCTCCAAGAACGTTGCAAAGAAGACTAGATGACGCTCCCTGTGAAACTCCCTTAGAAATAGATGTCAGTCCCAACCCTGTATCTGTTTCTCTATTCCCAACCTCAAAATGCTGCTGCTAACATCTGGAAGAAAAGTATGCGAGCTCCTGTCACACAAAGCGGTGCTCTACTGTTCTTCCCCCCACCCTCCGCTGCACACAACCCTGCAGTAGAGGGAAGCATCTTCTTCCCTAGAACATAAGCCCCCCCCCCCGCAGGGGCCACCCCTCTCTCCAGGGCCCCGAGAGACGGACCGCCCTGTAGTGAGCCGAGCTAGCGACTGGGGCGCGGAGGGGGATGGAGCTCCCCGCCCTGGCGCAAGGGGGCTTTGATCCCCCGCAGTGAGCCGGCCTGGAGGGGAATTCCCCGCCTTGAGAGCCCCAGCTCGCCAGGCTCTCCCCGGCGGGCCCCCCCGGCGTGCGGGGACCAGGCGGCGCAGCCCCGCCCCCCAGCTCCAGCCCCGAGGGCCGGGCCGGACTGCGCGGCGCCAGCCCCGTGACATCACCCCTCGCGGCCTCCCCCCGCCTTCCCCGGCCGGGCCCGGCGGCGCCGCTTAGGCGGCTGCCATGGCGACCGGGGCTGAGCCCTGGGCTGTGGGAGGCTGCGGGGCCCGGCCTGGCCGCCCCGGACCGGGCGTACGGGCACCGCGGGCACCCGCAGCTGAGCCGGGGAGATCCCCTCCCTCTCCCAGGCCACTGCGGGGGGCCCCGCAGCCCCGGGGAGCTGAACAGGGGCGCTAGGCGGGGCGCCGGCTCCCGGCCCCCCGCGGCTGCTCCCTCCCGGCCCCGCAGGACATTCCCGCGCGGGGCTCGTTCTGTGCCCAGCGCCCCGTCCTGCCCGAGGCAGGGTCCTGCTGGAAACCAGAGGCGGGGCGAGGCAAACCCCCCCCATTGCATCCGGCAGCCTCACCGCGGTGCTGCTGCCCTCCATTAGCATGATCTGGGCTGGTCCTTATCAGAAGAGAAATGAAACCCCTGTGCCCCGTTGGTCCACCGTGTGAAACAGTAATGAGCTCATAATGAGAAAGGAGAGAAACCGCGGCTCCTTCTCTATGCAGGGGTGTTTGAAAAGTTCCCGACCCTGCTCTCTCACCAGGCAGATTGTTGTGGTTTTCTAGGAAACAGCCTCTGGGTTACATAAGAATTCAGGTTGTTGCCCCCTGGGTTTGACACTCCCAAGACGTCTTGGGAAAATGGAGCTCTTCATGGGAAGCAGAGCCCGTCTATCGGCTCTTGGGTATCAGTCACTTATTTTCCTTATGATTCAGGATTTTGAAAGTTTTCATACCCAAGACCCTGTATGTGTAATAAAATGTATCTAAAAACCAACTAGAACTAGTATAAATGCCTTTAACTGCTGCGTACTTATGTCATCAGACTTTACTAAAATCTGTTGTTAATCCTGTCCCTTCTCCACCTTATCGCCACAACCCAACATATCAAAAAAAGTATGTTGGCTAAATATGTTTTGACATAGAGGTTGTCAATGTTCCCGGTGAAATATCTACCTAAACCCAATTGCTTTGAAGTGCCTGATCCTTTTTGTTTGTCTCACGTTTCAGATCCATTCAAAGAATGCAGTTTTAGACTTTTGGGGGGGAAGAGGGGGACAGCCTGCATGCAAAATACTTAGTTACACATTCTGTGAAGTGCGCTGATCCGTAACAGCGTTTTCTGCTTTTACAAAGGATTTTCCTGTTACTTTGTTCCGGTCGCAAAATTAAAAAAAAAACAAACCCCAAAAAACCTAACTTGGGAGAGATAAGGTCTGGAAAACAATCTGGAATTGCCAGTCTGTTGGTGGGAGCTCTGCAGGGCTGGCGTCAGGAAGTCTGCGCTGCCTTCTATTACTGTTGATCCAGCTTTATGCAGCTGCACTTAGTACAATTAGCTTGTAGAAACAATCCTGCTGTAGGCAGCCTCTTCCCTTCAAAGTGCTTTTCTATACTGATCTCCTCACATCATGATGTTGGAAATCAAGTCACAAGCTGACCACTGTTTGGCCAACATCATCTGTGGGAATTCATTAACCTCCATCTCAGAGATGCAACAAGAGATTGTTTGTCCAGAACTAAACTCACAGCTTAATATTATGATGTAGCCCATACAGGAAAAAACCTGTGTCCCATTTTTTGTTGTTGGCTATAACAAAAAACACATTGTGCTTATAGAGTGGGGAATGTAGCTGAAACCAAGCATGAGCCTGCTCCTGCTAAAACTCTGCCATCAAACTGATTGTTTTTTGGTTAATCAGCCTGCAGTTGACATAGAAGCAACTTATCCCCTCGCTCATTTTGCTGGGTGCACTTTGCAAGCTCATTTCCCGTCTGAGTTTGCTCTGCTGCTCTCAGATGCTGCTGCTGACACATTTCCTCCCCTTACACTTTGCACCCACCTTATCCCTGCCCGAGATGCTCAGGGCTGATTGTGTCTGGTGGGGGGCGTTCAACGCAAACTGCAACTGTTGTGGGGGTTGGGATTCGCCCCCACCCCTCCACACATACTTTCCGCTGCTTGATGATCAGATCTAGGCCATGCAATCACTGAGCAGCAAACAGCCCCCTCCCCCCCCCGCCCCCTGATTCCTTCCTATCCATCACCTCAGTCCCAGATTGCAGGGACACCAACTGCTGCTCCTGCAAGCTCTTTGCCACGCGCCTGTCGTGTGCTGCTATGCGTAAACCTTGCTGGTGGCTCACGCGACTCCACTTCCAGCAGCGGCCCCAGGAGGGGAGGGAGCAGGGGCGGAGAGTAACAGCAGGGAGGTGGGTGTGGGAAGCTGGCTACAGAGCATGGTGGAATAGCTGCAGTCGTGGGTTGAATCATCAGGAAGAAGAGGCTGCTTCATGGGGAGGGCCAGCAACAGACTGCAAAGATCCCCTTCATCCATTTCTCCAACCACTATCCTGACAAGGGATCCAAGGTTTGGGCCATCAACCACCACAGTGCCCTGAGGATATTTGCACCTAAACTCTGGCCTGGCCCCAAACACCCCACACATCCTGGGCTCATTCGGGAATGAAACCCCCAGCCCTAATGTCCTCATGCACTCCCAGGGATGTTCGTGATCAAAAACCCCATTCTCAATGCTCCTGTGTGTCCCCTGGGACAGTCATGATTAACCCTCCTGTTCCCAATGTCCTCGCATGCCCCTGGGGAATGTTCATGATTGAACAGACCCGCGTGCAGTGGGGATATTGGTGCCTGAATCCCAGTTCCCAATGCCCCTGTACACCCCCAGGAATGTTTGTGCTCAAATCCAGGTTCCCAATGCCCCCGTACAGCCTCAGGACATGTCATGGTTAAACCCTGGGTCCCAGCACCCCAAGGGACGTTTGTGCCTGATCTGTGGTTCCCACCATTCCCGTGCACCCCTGAGGATGTTCAGGTTCAAAACCTGGTTGCCAATGCCTCCAGAGATGTTTGTGCCTGAACGCCACTTCCAACCCTCTTCCCCGGGCAACCTGGAACCTCAGTTGCAACCTGCCCCAATCCCCACTCACTCCAGGGACATTTGACTCCAAATCCCAGAACTATGTGCCTGGGGCCTGGCTTCTTTAACATAGAACTGTGCCATCTGCAAAGGGCTATTGTTATGTTGATGGTACTTGAAGGGTGATGCTGCAAAATCCTTTTACATGCGGGTTCTGCTTGAAATAATAAATGTTAATTGTTCAAGGTGTCCTGTATATGCCAGTATTACCTCCTGCTTATCTAGTGACTTGAAAGTAAACACATCTCTTTCTTTTTGAATCCTGTTCTCTCTGTGTGTTCAGTCCTGCTGAGGTAATTTGACATTTTAATTAGATTAAGTCACGTCTTTGCCAAGTAAAAGTTTAGTTGCATGTGCTTATACTGACCCAACTAAATGACCCCATAACTATTATTGTTGTGCTGAAATCTGGGACCAGTCAGATCCCCCACTGTAGTAGGAATAATATTATGCATCAGAATATATTTACAGCTGAATATCACATATGTCATACTTAGCTATTCATTTAGATCAGGGGTAGGTAAACTTTTTGGTCCGAGGGCCACATCGGGGTTGCGCAACTGTATGGAGGGCTGGGTAGGGAAGGCTGTGCCTCCCCAAACAGCCTGGCCCCCGGCCCCTATCCACCCTCCTCCCACTTTCCGCCCCCTTCAGAACCCCCGACCCATCCAACCCCCCTGCTCCTTGTCCCCTGACCGTGCCCTCCCAGGATCCCCCCCCCCTAACCGCCCCCCCCCCCCGAGATCCTCCCCATCCAACCCTTCCCCGCTCCCTGTCCCCTGACTGCCACAACACCTATCCACACCCCCGCCCCTAACCACCCCCTGGGACCTCACCCCCATCCAACTCTCCCTGCTCCCCATTCCCTGACTGCCCCCTCCTCCCCCCAGAACTTCTGCCCCATCCAACCTCCCGCTGCTCCCTGTCCCCTGACTGCCCCTCGGAACCCCCTGCCCCTTATCCAACCCCCCCCGCTCCCCATCTCCTTACCATGCTGGAGCCAGCCACGCTGCCGCGCTGCCCAACCGGAGCGGCGGGCCAGAGCGCTGCCCATGCAGTGGCGTGGCTGCAAGGAAGCGGGGACAGCGGGAGAGGGGCCGGGGGCTAGCCTCCCCGGCTGGAAGCTCAGGGGCTGGGCAGGATGGTCCCACAGGCTGGATGTGGCCCGCAGGCTGTAGTTTGCCCAACTCTGATTTAGATCCTTAAAATCTCCCAAATTTTGCACCCATAGCAGCTCTCAAGAAAATAAATCAAGGAGTGTAGCATAAAATTACTTACAATGCATGGTATGAAACTGAGATATGCCAAGGAGAAAAGAAAGCTACAGGCTCTTTCTGAGGGTGTATGTACACAGCAGCTGGGAGATGTAATTTCCACATGCTAGCTCTGCTCAAGCTAGCTCTAAAAATAGCAGTGTGGCCAGTGACTCAGGAGGAGTGGCTCGTGCTAGCTGCTTTAGTGCAATCCCACCTGACCGGGTAGGTATTTTTCAGTCCCTAGTGAAAAAAGGGCCACAAAATTCCAATTTTAATTTCACTTGAAGGGTTGAGAAATTGAATTATTGCAAGGAGCCTTTGAAAATCTGTTCCAGGTGCTTCTTTGCAAAAATTCCAACCTTCATTAATTTTAATGAATGAAATTCATTAATGAATTAAATTTAATGAATTAATGGGGTAAAGTGTATTTGCATAAAGCGCCATGAAGATTTCAGCCACATAGAGGAGGATCAAGATCTATGCCATCATAGAATTGTAGGACTGGTAGGGACCCTGAAAGGTCATCTAGTCCAGTTCCCTGCACTCATGGCAGGACTAAGTATTATCTAGCTCATCCCTAATAGGTGTAACTTGCTCTTAAAAATGTCCAATGATGGAAATTCCCACTCTCCCTAGGCAATTTATTTCAGTGCTTAAACACCCTGACAGGAAGTTTTTCCTAGTGTCCAACCTAAACCGCCCTTGCTGCAATTTAAACTCATTCTTCTTGTCCTATCTTCAGAGGTTAAGGAGAACAGTGGATCTGTGACATAATGGTCTCACAGTGGATCTGTGGCATAATTGTTGGGGAACTCACTTTGCTGGAATTGCATCTCTCCTTTTTGACCGGAATCCATCAACTCAGTAATGGAGAGCAATCTAATATAAAAACAGACACTTCTACAAGGGTGACACTGAAACTAGAGCATTAGGGCAGCACCCACAGTCTTTTGGGTGTTTTCCAAACGTAGACTAAAGCATAGAGTAAAATTTTCAAATTTGCCCAAGTGATTTAGGAGTCTAAGTTCCATTTTTCAAAAGTGGAGATAGATTTTCAAGGGTAGTTAGGAACCTAAAGAATTCTAACTCTCATTGAAATCAATGCTCATTAGCTGATCAGGCACTTTTAAAAATCCCAGTAGGCACCTTTCTGTAAGTGCCTAAATAGATGTAAAATCTGGCTCCACTTTTGAAAATGGGACTTAGGTCTCTAAAAATTGTGACCATAGTCCCAGTCTCAAGGAGATGACAAGGTAATGTTCATGTTTCAGCAAGCTACAGTATTGAACGTTGGTAACATGTTCATTCTAAGGTGCTGTGTGCTGTACAGGAGAAATCCCATATATGTACTCTGACCTTTCCATTAGAGACCAACAAAAGGTCATCGGTCCTTCTTACCAGAGCTCAACTATTCAAGTTCCTTTTAGAGCTAGTGTTAAGTTTGGTGCCCTTGTTTATTATGAGCCATGGATTATAGAAAAATCAAACTGACCACATTTTATATGTATTTTTATAATTTACTATTTCTGTCACTGATCACCAGGCAGTCATCAGTCTAGTCATTTTCAGAAACTGTTACACTCTTTGTAGGTAGGCAGTAGGCTTGCAATTGGGAGAAATTAAAGTAATCTGAGGTCACCTGTTTCATTGTTCAGGTTTCAGCTAACTATATTGTTGGTGAGTAAGTCTGATGTCAGTAGCTCCAAAGGGTGGAATGCTGCGCATATACCCTTGTAGAACCCCATCTACCCCTAATAATGAAAACGTGAAAGTATGCTCACATATTCGATGTGTTAAATTTGGTAACACCTGTGTAGCACGTCATGCCACTACAGCTAATGGAATTGAACTCAAAATTGAATTATTTAAGGCTTAAACTGTTTCAAGCAGAGATGGGGGTGAGAGAACTTTAAAGGGATCCAAGAACTTCTTAGAATATTCTGGGCCAAAAGTCATAAGAGCTAATTTATAGCAGCTGAGGCTGTGGCTCATGATGATCAGAAGCTAAACCCTTTTGCAACTGTTTATTGTCTGCCTCCTCCCTTTCACAGTCCTCTGTTTTCTTTTCACCTTCTTCCTTTTCCTCTGTAACCTGTATGCATGCCCAGATCACAGCCCCATTTTGTATCCCATTCTACCTATCACAGTGTTGGTAATTCTCAAGATTTTATTGCAGCTCTTGTGATATTTAGTGTTTTTGTAAAGCCCCAGCTCCTGGAGTCATGAGAATCTAAGTTTTAATTAATTAAAAAAATAGGTAAGTTTCTAGCCCTTGCGGTTGTGGAGAAAAGCTGGAAAATGTGACCCAAGTGTAACCTAAAGGCACAAAAGCTGGAAAATGCGACCCAAGTGTAACCTAAAGGCACAAATATCAGAAGGCAAAGAAAAAGAGCCCAGAAATCACCTACTACAGGACAGGCCCAACAAGGAAAATAACGGAACACTACTGGCCATCACATACAGCCCCCAGTTAAAACCTCACCAGCACATTATCAATGATCTACAACCTATCCTGGAAAACGATCCCTCACGCTCACAGACCTTGGGAGGCAGACCAGTCCTCTCTTACAGACAGCCCCCCAACCTGAAGCAAATACTCACCAACAATACACACCACACCACAGAAACACTAACCCAGGAACCAGTCCCTGTAGCAAACCTCGTTACCTACTCTGTCCCCATATCTACTCCAGCAACACCATCAGAGGACCCAACCACATCAGCCACACCATCAGAGGCTCATTTACCTGCACATCTACTAATGTTATGTATGTCATCATGTGCCAGCAATGCCCCTCTGCCATGTCCATTGGCCAAACCGGACAGTCCCTACGTAAAAGAATAAATGGACACAAATCAGACATCAGGAATGGTAACATACAAAAGCAGTAGGAGAACACTTCAATCTCCCTGGATATTCTATAACAGATTTAAAAGTAGCTATACTTGAACAAAAAAACTTCAGAAACAGACTTCAAAGAGAAACAGCAGAACTAAAATTCATTTGCAAATTTAACACCATTAATTTGGGCTTGAATAGGGACTGGGAGTGGCTGGCTCATTACAAAAGCAGCTTTGCCTCTCCTGGAATTGACACCTCCTCATCTATTATTGGGAGTGGACTACATCCACCCTGATCAAATTGGCCCTGTCAACACTGGTTCTCCACTTGTGAGGTAACTCCCTTCCCTTCATGTGTCATTATATTATGTCTGCATCTGTAATTTTCACTCCATGCATCTGAAGAAGTGGTGTTTTACCCACGAAAGCTTATGCCCAAATAAATCTGTTAGTCTTTAAGGTGCCACCAGACTTCTTGTTGTTTTTGTGGATACAGACTAACATGGCTACCCCCTGATACTAAACAGAAGAGACTGCACCTGTTAAACATGAGCTAATGTTTATGGCATTTCTACCTAAACCATATCAGGCAAGTTGTGTGAAGAAAACAAACTTCTTTTCTGGTATTAAATTCCCATGATTTGCTGGGTAAATTAAGGCAGTATCCAAGGATGGCTAAATCTAGTTCCCAGAATGGATAAGCAAGGATCCACAAAGTTTGGATCTATGGTGGGAGCCCACTGCCAGAAAGAGCAGGGAGAAGCATTGCAAGGAAAGGACAACTACATGGGTTTTTCTTGGACTGTATAGCTTCTTCCATTTGCTAACTCTGGCCTGGGCCACTCTTTGCTGTTGGGTCACAGGTACGTTGTTAGGCTCCGTAACCTATCCACGCAAGAGAGAAGAGCAGGATGGACTCCCACTGCCTGCCAGCTCAGTGGAGTTGCTCAGTCTCTTGTATCAGTTAGTCATGAAAGAAGACAATTCGGCCTGAAGTCATAGTTGATGCCCCACTCCGAGTCACACTTAAGAGTCATCCCTTTGTTTTGAACTGCAGGAGGTGGATCTGAGTCAAGCTGCAGCCAGCCCAGCCTGTGTCTGACTGAAATGGGCATGTTAGTCTGAACATGTGCAGGAGTTCATGTCTGTGCTTGCTGCTCTCAGCTGTCCATCTGGGGACATGACAGTGAGGAGCACCACCAATCCAGAGCAGCAAACAGTGTAATGTGCTAAATGGAGGCACAGGAGGAGGAAGAATGGCCCCAGGGCTTGGAAAGCGGATGGAAAAAAGCAAAAATCAGGGCTCTGAGGAGGGACAGAGGAAGAAGGCCCTTCAAGGTTCGTGGGCAGAACTGGGGAAAGAGCCTTCCGGGCTTAGAGTGAGGAAAGAAGGGCTGATTGTCAGTGCTTACATTTGGGCCTTTTGGAGGGGAAGCTGATGCTGTTTTTCCCCATATTTTTTAGACATTTGGCATGTCACATGTATGTTTTTAGGTTTTTTGACAGCACTGCTAGGGCTATTTGTGTTTGGTATGTTTTGCTGTTTGCAGTGGTGAGGCTGTGTTTAGAAAGAGTTTTCTCCAGGAAGAGAGGTGCCTTTTGCCTTCTCTGTGAAAATCCTCCCAAACCTAGCTGAGTTTTAAGCATCTGAAAATGGCTGTTTGCACATGCTCAGTAGAGACTTGTTAGAAGCCATCAGCTAAACTTGCAGAAGATTCTATCTGCACTGAGCCTGCTCTAGCCCCAGGCTACAGGGAATGTGGGGACTTTCTCTGTAATTGTTCATTCCAGCTGCTGGATGTTCAGTGGTACTGGGCACTGGAATTGAGAGAGACTGTCTCTGTTGTGCTCTCAATGCTCCCCGGTTGGCCCCGAGGCAGTGTGAGGAAGAGAATGCAGCCTGAGGTGACTGCAGAGAGGTAAGGAGCAGGGAATGGTGGTGGGGGAATGGAAGAAAAGAAAGGATGATATCGTGGCTTAGGCCATTGAATAACACTGTGGAAAATTGGATTTTAACCTTGCCTCTGCCACAAAGTTCCTATATGATGCTGGGTAAGTTACTTCAAACCACACTATTTACAGATGGCCACTAATTGTGCATTGGGAGCTGTGCTTGAACATCTAAAGTGCTATAAAAATGCTGAGATCTCTGAAAAATCAGGCCCCAGGTGTCTGAAGTTGGTTACCCAAAAGTAGTGGATACTTTTGGCAATTTTTTCCTTAATTTTTCAGTGCCTTACTGAGCCTCTGTACCCCATCTGTAAAACGGGGATGATATATCACCTTACCTTCCAGTAAGGTGTGTTGGGAAGTTAAATTCACTAATGTTGCAAAGCAGTCAGATGCTACAGTGATGAAAGCCTTTGGAAAGCTGACATGGAAAATAATAATTCTATATTCAACTGCTAAACTTTAACAGTTCAGGCTGAAATTTTTTAGCTAGGTCACCAACTGAATGATGAAGATAAAACAAAATATTTAATAGCTATCTATTCTGTGTACTGAATAAAGCAGGGGTCCTGTGGGAAAATAGCATGTGATAATGCAATTAAAGACTATATCATAATGCATACTTGCAGAGAGTGGGCAAATTAAAATTGCCCAGGAAACCTTACTTCTGGCATTTCCTAACTTATGAATGGTTCACCGTGCAAACTTAATGTTCTTTTAATGTAGTTTTTTTCATTTATATATATATATATGTGTGTGTGTATGTATGTATATATGTGTGTATATGTATATATATATACATAGAGTGTTTGAGGCTGGTTTTGGGCATTCTGCATAGTTAGTTAATTAGGTCTAATAACTGGGAGACCTATGGTACTGCAAATTAGCAAATTTGGCAAACTAGACGTAAAGGAACAAACACAATTTAAAAAAGAATGGCTAATATATCACAAATAAACTTTATTTATTTTGACAATGAATAGTTGTTAAATGAACAAAAAGAGGGTGTTTCATAATATACTACGTACGGGGGATGTGACATCTAGGTGTTATGACACCAGAGCGGTGGAGGGCACACAGGTAAGCAGGCTGGTCTTGGCTACATGCAAAGCCACATGAGATAGCATTTGGCGGACTAGTAAACTTGTGCAAATGAATGGTGTGTGCCTACAAACATTAGCCCACATTAACTCAGTACACAATGAACTTACTACACTTTCAAATTCGATTACAGAATATGTATTTCTTGGCCAGTTAGTATGCTTTGAAGAATTGTTTTGCACTTGTCTGTTAAGTGTGCACTAGCTAATGTTAGTGTGATTTACCCCTCCCCCCATGAGGATGTAAATAAGCCTTAAGTATAACGTGTACATGTGATGGAGTGTTCACCCTATACCCACCTTGAAAAGGTTAAGGAAGCTGAGAAATGGCCAGTTAGTGTGATAGGCCCCACATGAGGGGATTAGTCTGGAGAAACAACCCCAGACTGGAAGGTGAAGCTCTCCTGAGCAGGTGGGGGCTGGGCTAGTATAAAGCCAGGAAGCTGGCAACCGAAATAGCTGTAGTGAGGAAGTCTGCAACAACTCTTTATGAATTAGAGTGGGAAGGAGGGAACCTGGGAAGGAGTAGGACCTGTACCCTGGGAACCAGGCCCTAAGCTTCTTGTCCTTACTTTTAAGACCGTTCATGATTGAGCTGTCCCTATCAGCACTATTACTTAGTCACATCGTTGAGCACTCCCTTTGGTCCTCTCCCTCTGCCCGCAATGCCAGCCTTTACTGCGTTAGTCTGCTTCACCCGCAGACATCTTCATGCTTTTCCCTGTGCTGACCCCTATGCATGGAACAAACTCCCTGGAAAAATCTGCCCAGCTGCTCTCCTGTTCTCCTTCAGATCCCTCCTTAAGATTCCCTTCTGCCATGATGCCTTCAGAACAGTGTTGATAACAGTGAGGCAGGCGGTGAGCGAAATCATCTGTACAGGTAGTCGATGTGAAAACATGCTCCTGTTTCTGCAATAGTGGTTCCTATGCCACCTCCCTTCCTGCAGCTGGTGCAGGAGGCATGGTTGAGAGAGTGTCATGAGGGTGTCCCCACGGCATGATGTTCCCCAGCTGCCATTAGTAACCGATGCAGATGAGAGCAGCCACAAGGTTCACCTGTTGTCATTTTCTTTCTCCTATGCCTAGAACTATTTTATCAACCTTCCTTCTGCAACCAAACAGCACCTCCCTCATTTCACTCCGAATGAGTTCTGTGCAGCTGAAACTACACAGCGTGGACCTCAGCTCCATGCCCAGCTGAGGGACTGATTCATATGCAACTCTCTCAGAAACAACAGGCCTAAAATCTGCCAGCTACATCTTGGCTCCAAGTGCAGAGAGGGGAGTTGGTCAGTAGTGTGGTGGGTTTCCTGTATATATACGTTATATATATATCCGTTAATCCTCTTAGAGTGATAGGGAGTTCTGCCAGCTTCTGCGACTTGCCTAACTTCTTATGGAAGGGAGAGGCATCATTCCCACCCAATCAAAGGCTTCACACAAGCAATTCTTGTGATTGTTTTAGTGTTTTTATTAATTAAAATTGGCGACTCCAGAGAGCCAGTGCCAATCATCTGACAATAATGGGGGAATTCCTGAATGTAGGCACTAGAGACCTCTGAGGTCCCGTGAAATGGAAAGATTGCTGTTTGTGAAACATTCTGCAACAGCCAGTCTTGCAAGTCTGCTGGTTTTTAAATGAAATAAACAAAACCCCTTAAGTCCCGCACAACAAGGATACTAGCTTGTACTTAATACTGTCCAGACCACAGAGGCTGAGCATGAATACATGAGCAGACCTGCTGTGAAGTTTTGGACACTTCTTATGGCTGTGTGTCCTGGTTCTTTTTAATACACAGAAAGCTTGATTCTTCACTGCTTTTCGTGCTGTCTAATCATATACACCCTCTGTAAAGTAAGGGCAAAATGCTATCAGAAAAGAACAGTATCATTTTCCATTTTTTCCATTCACTTTGCAAAAGTGTAAAGGCCTACACAAGGAACCAAGGCAGTGAAAAACAAGGCCCACAGTCTGTTTCTGTCTGTGCATCATGGGTTTCAAAGGTGTGAGAGGTCAGTGCAAACACAAGCTGTTACCTTGCCACTTCTGTAATGCTTTCAAATTGGGCAGCCTGCAAGACTGATAGATGCAGAAGTAAAGTCTTAGTTCAGATAGTTTCTGGGTGACTGATTTCTCTGAGTGACTCAAAATTAAATCCATGGTGTGGATCTGTATTTGTGTGAATTGGTACAATAACAGTGCTTAAAATCTGTTGATTCCAGACATCTTGTACCATTAGAGAGCCTTACAAGGTCATTTATTTATTGTGCTACATTTCAGGTAAAACGGAATGCTATTTGCTCTTTCTAGTCTTTGTTATATTACCCTGATTCTCATTTAAAATTTCTAAAGTTTCTGGAGGAGAGCGAGGTCCCCAAGCTCTGCTGGGATTTCTGGTCTGCCCCTTTATATACGTTGGTTCTGAATATGCCAGTATTTTGACATGAGTGTGACGTTCCCCTCTGGTGTTATCCGGACCGGTGATCTGCTAGGTCGCTCCAATTCTTGACTCTGGGAGCCAGCCTTACCCTGCTCTGCTGTGAGAAACCCCACTCCTGGGCTGTTCACGCACAGCCTCTGGCACGTAAGCTGCTCCATGGACTGTGCAACCGAATGACACTGGCCAATACTTCTGGCCCCAGACACAACCCTAGGAACCTCTGTCTTGAAGTGTCCAGTTATGCCTGCTGGACGCTGCAAGCTCAAATGAGTTTGTCAATTTAACAAAGAAATTGATATACACCAGGCTTGTTCACCTATCTAAAAAAAAAAAAAAAGGCAGTTAGAATTGGAAAAGGTACAGAGAAGGGCAACAAAAATGATTAGGGGTATGGACCAGCTTCCATATGAGGAGAAATTAAGAAGACTGGGACTGTTCAGCTTCAAAAAGAGATAACTAAGGGTGGATATGATAGACATCTATAGAATCATGACTGGTGTGGAGAAAGTGAATAAAGAAGTGTTATTTACCCCTTTCATAACACGAGAACCAGGGGGTCACCCAATGAAACTAATAGGCAGTAGGCTTAAAACAAACATAAGGAAGCACTTCTTCACACAGCGCATTGTCTACTTGTGGAACTTGTTGCCAGGGATATAACCAGGTTCAAAAAAAGAATTAGATAAGGTCATGGAGGGTCCATAAGTGGCTATTAGCCAAGATGTTTATGGACACCACCCAGTGCTGTGTGTGTCCCTAAGTGGAGACTCTGACTGCCAGAAACTGGGACTGGGCAACAGGGGATGGATCACTCGATAAATTGCCCCGTCTGTTAATTTCCTCTGAAACATCCTGGCACCGACCACTGTCTGACCAAGGATACTGAGCTAGACGGACCAGTGGTCTGAGCCAGCATGGCCATTCGTATGTTCTTACGTGTGCTGAGTAATTCTACTTCTGTGCAAATGCACCTTATTAAACGTTATCCCGGTCACACAATTTACACTCTTATTTGAATGCATATACAAATGCTTGCACCTTTCCCACATTTCTGACCAATTTGGGAAGACATTTTTTACACTTATAATTTCAGGGTTTTTTTAAAAAATAAAAATGGTGGGACTAAAAATAGAATGAAGAGGAACTCTTTATTTCATAAAGTACTGTTGTCAAAATGCAGCATAGCTTATTTGAATATCTGAGGCTCCCAAAGAACTCAGCACATATTCTTCTAATTTTGCAAAATAGAATTTATTTCTGAGATGAGAACAAATGTGAGAAATTTCTGCCCAGAAGGTAATGTATAAGCTAATGAATATAGACACTAAAAATGACAGTGCCATCTCAACCATAACTAAAGTAAACACACCTGATGAATAAGCATATATTGGCTAGAATAAATAAAACGTGTAAGACCAGATGTGGACTGTGCAGGATACAAAAGAGTAGCCAAGTGAGTAAACACAAAGTGAAAAAAATCCTTAATTGTGAGGAATCAGTGGCAATGGGAAACACAGCTTAAGGAGCAGTTGACCCTCCTTTCTAGCTAAAGGAAAATCTGCCAGTTCTGTCAGTATTATTCTCATCTGAGGCAGGTCAGCAGCAGTCTGGTACATGTAACATGCAATTCAAAGGCTGCTTTTGCTTGTGAAGGTCTCTGACAAGGCTGTAGCTTTTCAAACCCGACAAGTTCAGCTTGCAACCCTTGTCAGATATATTAGCATCTTAACAATTTTCCCCGTGCATAGGAGCTCCGTGTAAACTCCAGAAGGACCCCATGATGTTTTCCTTTAGATCTCTCCTGCAACAAAATCACTTGGAGCTGACCAGGCTGTTAGTGGTCAGGTCTACTGGTGGAAGCGAGAGTATGGCCAACCAGTCAGAGTTGGGACCCGGGTGGGCAGAGTCCAGGAATTGAGCCAAGTGTAGGTATTGGAGGGAAAGAAATCATACGGCCAAGTTGGGGGGTAAACCAGAGTTGTAAGCCAGAGGCAGAGCTGGGGATTGAAGCCAGAAGTCTGAAGGTGGAGGGGAGCAGGGGCTGAAGCAGGGACTGGAAGTGAGCTGGAGCAGGAAGCATGCTGGAGCAGGGCTGGAACAAAGCAAGACCAGGGACTGGAATGGGCTGGAGCATGGGCTGGAACAAGGGCAAGTGCAGCTGCAGACATGGTACATGTTGAGCTGCTGCTGATATGCTGTGGGGGCCAGGCTTATAAGCATGGCTGCTAAAGCAGCAGATAATCAGGAGCTATGTCCACTTCATCAGTTCTGCAGTGGTGCAGCTGGTCTCATTGGTAGGGAGAAGGCCAGCAGCTGATCCTAGCTGGCCTGGTCCCTGACAGCAACCCTCTCCTTTTGGTATTGCCTACCAGGAGACTTTGGGCTGGGTTTCTCAGGTCAGGCCCTGTGGACGGTGTGCATATGGTCCGGGACATGGATATGTTCTGCTGGTTCCCATGAACTTCTCTGGACCGTATTCCTCCCAGTCAATCAGATATTGGAGTCTCTTGGACTTGGTGGGGTCCAGCAGATTCTGGACTCTTGGCCCTTCATGGTTATTGGTGGATTGGGAAGAGTAGTGAAGTGTGGGAAGGGATTCTCAATGAAGAGTTCAGATGGGAGATGTGGAACATGGGGTGGAGCTTGAGGGATTCCCGCAATTGCAGTTGAAAAGCTAGCAGATTAAGTTTTTCATGTTTGCAAATGGCCCCAAGTACTTGTGGTCCAGCTTCGCAGATGGATGGGTGAATTGCAGATCTCGGGAAGACAGCCAAACCTTATCCCATACGTTCAGATTGTGGGTTGACTGACCGTGTTGGTCAGCATGGATTTTATATTCCTTCCTAGTGTCTTTGAACAGATGAGCTGTTTCCTGCATTGTGAGGAGGCCACCAGATGTTATAAAATGCACCATCTTTGTTAGGAGATTTGACTACAACTAGAATTGTGGTGTACTCTTGAGACGGTGGCAGCTCCATGATGAAGTCCATCAACACAATGGCTCGAGGTGGAGTGGGCTAGGGCTGAAGAAGACCAAGCAGTTTTGGACAAGGGTTTTTGGTACTTGCACAGAGGTCACAGGACGGCTACCGAAGCATGGAGGGCTGGCCACCAGAAACTCTGATACCAGAGTTGAATACCATCTTGAATTGACCAAAGTGACCAGCTAGAGGAGCATCATGGCAGACTCATAGGACTTGCAGCGTGGGTCAGCCAACGGCTACACAGATGCACTCCTTCTGATCCAGAATTCCTTCATGGAGAATGAAGGTCGAGGAAGTCTGGGCATTGTCATTGTCTAGGGCTCGGGCGAGCTGAACTGGAAAGGGATCATGGGGCAGCAGGGAATGTATGGAGGGTAGCAGGTCTCCTGAGGTGCTGAGCTGTCTTTGGGAATTCCAGGTTTTTGTAGTCTGTGAGGACTTGGATTGGGAACCTGCACCCTCCAGGATATGCCACCATTCCTCAAAGGCTGCTGTGATGGCCAGTAGCTTTGGGAATCGCATAATTTTGTTCTGCTGGGGTGAGCTTGCATGAGTAAAAAAGTGGAAGGATGAAGCTGGCCATTGGAGACTGCCATATGGGAGAGGACTGCTCCCAGCGCAAAGTTTGAGGCATCCACTTTTACTGTAAATGGCCAGCCCAGGTTGCAGTGAATCAAAATGGGGGCTGTAATGACTTTCTGCTTTAGGCACTCAACAGCCACTTGTGCCTCTAGGGTCCAAGATACATGGGTTCCCTTCTGCAGGAGGGTTGTGATTGGGGCGGCCATCCCTGAGATACTGTTGATGACCTGACTATAGAAATTGGCAAAGCGCAAAAAGCATTGCACCTCTTGTATGTCTCTGGGTACCACCAAGTCAATGATGGCTGTCCCTTTGTGCAGGTCCAGGGGGAGCCCTTCAGGGTAGATGATGTAGCTGAGAAACTTTACTGTGTTCTGGTCAAACTGGCACTTCTCTAGGTTGGCATACTGGCGGTGTCGACGAAGCCTTTCTAAGAACGACTGTGTACGCTGTTTGTGCTATGCTTGGTTGTGGGGCGGAAATGACAATATTGAACTGATCTAGCGTGTCCTGGGAAATGTCACTGATAAAGTGCTGGGTGGTCACGGGAGCATTACAGAGACCAAACAGCATGACTGGTTATTCCAGGAATCCATAATGGGTGCAGAAGATGGTTTCCCACTCATCTCCTTCTTGCCCCTGCACCAAATTATAGGCCCCGTGGAGGTCTAACTTTGTAAAAATTTGGGCAGAGTGTAATTGGTCTAGGAGTTTATAAATGAGGGGAAATGGGTAACGGTTCTGAACCATCACCTTATAGAAGGCCCAGTAGTCAATGCAGGGCCTCAGTGAACGTCCTTCTTTTTAACCAAGATGATCAGGGTTTCCTTCTGGAGAGGTGTGTGGCCAGATAAACCCCTTCTGCAGATAGGGCCTCGAGTTCTGCTTCAGAAAGGGTGTATATGCAGCCAAAGGGAATTTTGGAGCCTGGCTGAAGGTTAATTGGGCAGTCGTATTTGCTGTGTGGCGGCAGGGTGTCTGCATTTCCCTTGACAAATACATCTGCAAATACTTGCGAGGTATTCTTGTGGCAGACGGGACGGTTGGGGGTGCACCCAACTCCTGTGGGCCTGTTCCTTCACAACAGGATTCCCCAAATGATGACACAATCCGTAGAGGATATCTGTTCTGTCTTTGGTCTTTGGAAGGCAGAATCGTTGACAATATGGGGAGCAAAAATGCACTTTCCCTTTTTGCCAGTGGATACAGGAGTCATAGGCAGCAAGCCAGGTCATTCCCAGGATGACCTGAAAGTGGAGGGCACGAATCAACCTGAACTGAAGAGTCACTCAGTGCCCTGAAGGGTAATAAGCCCTAAGTGGGTAGTCTGGTGAGAGACCAGCCCGAAGGCCAGGAGTGACACATCAGTGGGTTCCACCAAATCCGAGGAATTCTTAGCCACATGATGGTCCATAAAATTACTTGAGACCCCTGAGTCGACCGGAGCCTCCAGCTGGAGGGTTGGGCTTATCGGGAGTAGGACTTGGTCCCGGACATCACCTGACAGTTCTTTCTCACAAATGGTGAAAAATTCCAATAACTCCAAAAGCTGAACAGATTTCAGTGAAACCTTCCAGAATAATTAATTTCTTGGCAATACAGGCCTTTTGGGGCAGGCTGTGATGCACACATAGACTCACACCTTCTCGTCTCCCCGATTTCTTGGGATTCTATCAATGTCAAGGCTTTTTTAGATTTAATTTAAAAAGAAATTTCTAGGCCTTTTTCTAGATTTTCCTGTATTTCCTTTAAAATGGAAAGCAGTTGCTAAGGCTGAAGGTCCATTATGGCTTTTTCCCTCCTAAAAATTGTGGTTTATTCATGGTGCTTCCTTTGCAGCTGCTCAGACACCCGGGCATCTCTGGTGTTAGTGAATTTAATTTGTTTGTACTCCTTTATTATATTTTGCTTCCTTGGCATGTGTTCTGTTTCTAATAAATTGGGAGAAAGGGATGGGATAGTTGTTTGGAGCACTTATGTTACAATACTGTTACAGATGGTGGGGGAAGAAAACAGAGAAAATTATCTAACATTCACCAAAATATACACAAATCCCTTTGGTGTTGGAGAGCTTGGTGGCTGCCAGGCCTTTGCTTATGTGGAGAGTTTCTTTTGTTAAAGTGTTAGAAATGTTGCCAACCATTATCAAACCGTAGCACAAGTAGCTGGGCTCCACTTTACCTGCAGCAGAGGAAGCTCTTAGCTAGAAGACTTTTTGTCTTTTATATAAAATGACACACCCTTGGCCATAGTGGTGTGATGAGTAGAAATATGGCTAAAGTTGCCTTTGTTTCTGAGATGAGAAATTGTTAGGGACTATATATATACACATTTATTTTAAAAAGTTACGGAGAACTGAAAATAGAGATGTACGTCCTGATCCTGCAATGAATATTACATTGGCACAGGGATCTGCCTCCATGGAAATCATTGCAGGAATGGGGGCTTTAGAAAGGAAGCGCCACCTCTACGATTAACAATGCACAAATCCCGATCATTTATTATTACCATGACAGATTGTTCCTGACGCAGATAACTAGCGGGTTCTGCATAGCAGCCGCAAGATGAGAAATTAGTAAGTTTTTGAACTTCAAAACAAAGTACTGTAGCATCGCTCCTTTTTAAAATGCTTTACCAACTACTACTAAGTATGCTTTGTCCTGCCTCATCTTTAGTGAATTTATAAAAGAATATATACAGTAGTCCTGAAATCCTTGCCCGTCCTTCATCTTGTTTTTCTTGGCATGGTGGTAGGGAATCAGGATTCTGAAGTTCATTACTAATGAAGTACCTCATTTTATGAACCTGGGTTGTTGCTGGGTTGTTGTTTTTTTTTTTTCTTCAGTATCTGAATTGGCTGTGCTATTATGCAGGGCCAAAAAAAGACACCGAGGAGACAAAACATAGACACAGCCAGTTAAAGATTTTTACTTCTAATTATTTTTTAATGTGGAAAGTATGGTGGATAATTAATTATGATATATTTATTGCTTTATGGATCAGTAGATTATAATTCCATAACAATTCTGTAATCATGTTTTCAAGGGTTAGACAGTCAGGGGGGAAAGTTCCTGGTTTGAATAAGAGAATACAGGTCACAAATGTTGTTGTGGGGCTGTTACTTGAGACGGAGACAGTCGAGCACTTTTGCTACCTCGGTAGCCAACTTTCTCAACATGCAAAAATCAACAGTGAGATCCAGCACAGGATCCAGTGCGCAAGTGCTTGCTTTGGGAAATTGCTCTGACGCATTTTCACAGACTGTGACTTACGGCAGGACACCAAGATCCAGGTCTATAAGACAATTGTTGTTCCCGAAACCTGGGTGACCTATCGACAGCACCTCAGAGTTTGGAGAGGTATCACCAATGATGCCTCTGGGAGATCCTTCGCCTCAAGTGGCAAGATCGTTGCACTAACGCCAGCATCCTTGCTGAAGCCAATGTCACTAGCATCGAAGCAATGATCCCCATGCACCAACTTTGCTGGGCTGGACATTGTGTGTGGATGCCACACTTTTGCCTCACAAAACAAGTCCTGTACTCTCAAGTCACCCATGAGATCCTATGGTGGTCAGAGGAAATGCTACAAAGACATACTGGAAGCGTATCTTAAGAAAACTGATGTGGACACCACAAGCTGGGAAGAGCAAGCCACCAACCGACCCCAATGGTGCCATATCCTCCATCAGACAGTGGCCCACTTTGAGGAGAAGTGCCTTGCCCTCGAAGCTGAAAAGAGAGAGAGGAGGAAGGGAAAAAGCAATAACTTTCTTCCAGCAGGCCGCTGCCCTGCCACAAAATGTCAGTACCTGCTGCGGGGGGATTTGCGGTTCCAGGATCAGGACCCATATGTAAATCCATGATAGAGATCATCCTTGAAATTTTGGGATTGCCAATCAATCAATCAGTTGAGACAGACAAAAGCCCTAGGTAGGAGTTTGAGGAGACACTGGGGTTTGGGGTAAACCTAAAGCTGAACTCCAGGTTGCAGCTAGAATGAAAGAGGAAAGGCAGGGACAGAGCCTTGAGGTGGAAGGGGTGAAGGGAAGCTGAAAACACTCACTCAGGAGTGAGGGGGGAAAAATGGTAATTAGACAGGAAGAATTCAAGCTGGTAGAGGTAAGAATTAGGGACTCTGGGGTCGTGCTAAGTGTTCAAGAAACACTAGGCAACTGATATTATTGACAACTGAAATCCTCTAAGGCAAAGACAGCAGGTTCTTGGAAATCAGGGCTGAGGGCGTGCTCTCCTCCATTGAAGTCAATGGCACAGCCCCCACCGGTTCCAGTGCGGCAGTGGGTCCCTAGTGAAGAGAAGTAAAGGTAGAAGAGTAGCTAAATGTTTTCAAACTGTTACTGTCATACACTTTGTAATGTTTCATTTTAGACTTTATAAAATGTAAAAATTAAGTGGTTGTGCTCGGGAAAGGTGCTGGGTTAGTGTGGGAATGGGCAGTTCTCTGATTATCCATAGGATGGGTACAGTATTGGTAGTGGCAATGCAAGATCCCTCATGCCACTCCGCTAATGGGTGTCAAGCCTGACCACTTCTAGGGATGAGAGAAAGGTTCAGCTTCCAGGCTAAGTTAGTCTTTGCCTGTACTGAGGCTGCTAGCAAAGGTGCCAGTTGTGGTGGCGATTTAGTTACTGTTGATTAGTAAGTGGAATGAGTCCACTAACTCATTCCACACAGGCCACTGACCAGCTAGGAGATAGTGACTGAAAATGGGCACTAAGAAACTGGAGCATTGATCCAGTGACCTAGAAGTAAAAGACTCTGTATTCCAGTTCCTGCCCAAATGTTGTTTCTATTTATTGTCAGGGCCAGTTAGACAGGCAGAACTGCAGAGTCCCAATGCGTGGATGAGACGATGGTGTAGGGAGGGGGAGGTGTCTAGATTTATTAGGAACTGGGGAAACTTTTGGGAAAAGGGGGAGCCTATACAGGAAGGATGGGCTCCACCTAAACCAAAATGGAACCAGATTGCTGGCACTTAATGTTAAAAAGGTCATAGAGCAGTTTTTAAACTAAGGGCTGGGGGAAAGCCGACAGGTGCAGAGGAGCAAATGGTTTGGATATCCTTTAGGGGAGGATCTATTACTAGAGAATCTCTATGTCCTAGTGAGGACGAGAGGATGGAAAATCATTAAATAAAGGTAGGGTCTGATCAGAAAGAGTCAAATAAAAAAGAGTTCCATTCAATTACATCATGTAATGGCAGACAGCTAAAAAGAGACAAGTTTTTAAAGTGTTTATATACCAATTCTAGACATCTAAATAATAAAATGGGGGAACTAGAGCTCCTCGTGTTAAATGAGGATATTGATAATAGGCACCACAGAAACTTGGTGGAATGAGGATAATCAATGGGATACAGTAATACCAGGGTATAAAATATATCGGAAGGACAAAGCAGGTCGTGCTGGTGGGGGAGTGCCATTATATGTGAAAGAAAGCGTAGAATCAAATGAAGTAAAAATTGTAAATGAATCAAACTGTGCCATAGGATCTCTATGGATAGAAATTCCATGCTCTAATAATAAGAATATAGCGGTAGGGATATATTATCGACCACCTGACCAGGATGGTGATAATGACTGTGACATGCTCAGGGAGATTAGAGAGGCTATTAAAATAGAAAACTCAATAATGATAATAATTGGGGATTTCAGTTATCCCCATATTGACTGGGTACATGTCACCTCAGGACGGGATGTAGAGAGAAAGTTTCTTGACGCCTTAAATGACTGCTTCTTGGAGCAGCTGGTCCTGGAACCCACCAGAGGAGAGGCAATTCTTGATTTAGTCCTTAGTGGAGCACAGGATCTGGTCCAAGAGGTGAATATAGCTGGACCGCTTGGTAATAGTGACCATAATATAATTAAATTTAATATCCCTGTGGCAGGAAAAACACCACAGCGGCCCAGCACTGTAGCATTTAATTTCAGAAAGGGGAACTTAGACAAAAATGAGAAGGTGAGTTAAACAGAAATTAAAGGGTACAATGCCAAAAGTGAAATCTCTGCAAGCTGCGTGGAAACTTTTTAAAGACACCATAATAGAGGCTCAACTTAAATGTATACCCCAAATTAAAAAACATAGTAAGAGAACCAAAAAAGAGCCACCATGGCTAAACAACAAAGTAAAAGAAGCAGTGAGAGGCAAAATGGCATCCTTTAAAAAGAGGAAGTTAAATCCTAGTGAGGAAAATAGAAAGGAGCATAAATACTGGCAAATGAAGTATAAAAATACAATTAGGAAGGCCAGAAAAGACTCAAAAAGTAATCACAGGTTTTTTTTAAAGTACATCAGAAGCAGGAAGCCTGCTAAACAAACAGTGGGGCTACTGGACGATTGAGGTGCTAAAGGAGCACTCAAGGACAATAAGGCCATTGTGTAGAAACTAAATGAATTCTTTGCATCGGTCTTCGTGGCTGAGGATGTGAGGGAGACTCCCAAACCTGAGCTATTCCTTTTAGGTGACAGATCTGAGGAACTGTCCCAGATTGAGGTATCATTACAGGAGGTTTTGGACAAATTGATAAATTAAACAGCAATAGGTCATCAGGACCAGATGGTATTCACCCAAGAGTTCTGAAGGAACTCAAATGTGAAATTGCAGAACTACTAACTGTCGTCTGTAACCTATCATTTAAATCAGCTTCTGTACCAGATGACTGGAGGATAGCTAATATGACACCAATTTTTAAAAAGGGCTCCAGAGGTGATCCTGGCAATTACAGGTTTGTAAGCCTGACTTCAGTACTGGGCAAACTGGTTGAAACTATATTCAACATGGTTTTACTAAAGGGAAATCATGCCTCACCAATCTACTAGAATTCTTTGAGGGGATCAACAAGCATGTGGACCAAGGGGATCCAGTGGATATAGTGTACTTAGGTTTTCAGAAAGCCTTTGACAAGATCCCTCACCAAAGGCTCTTACGCAAAGTAAGCTGCCACGGGATAAGAGGGAAGGTGCTCTCATGGCCTGGGTAACTGGTTAAAAGATAGGAAACAAAGGGTAGGTATAAATGGTCAGTTTTCAGAATGGAGAGAGGTAAGTAGTGGTGTCCCCCAGGGGTCTGTTCTGGGACCAGTCCGATTCAACATATTCATAAATGATCTGGAAAAAGAGGTAAACAGTGAGGTGGCAAAATATGCAGATGATACAAAATTACTAAAGATAGTTAAGACCCAGGCAGACTGCGAAGAGCTACAAAAGGATCTCTCAAAACTGGGTGACTGTGCAACAAAATGGCAGATGAAATTCAGTGCTGATAAATGCATAGTAATGCACATTGGAAAGCATAATCCCGACTATACATATAAAATGATGGAGTCTAAATTAGCTGTTACAACTCAAGAAAGAGATCTTGGAGACATTATGTATAGTTCTCTGAAAACATCCGCTCAATGTGCAGCGGCAGTCAAAAAAGCAAACAGAATGCTGGGAATAATAATAAAGGGATAGATAATAGGACAGAAAATATAATGTTGCCTCTATATAAATCCCTGGTATGCCCACATCTTGAATACTGTGTGCAGATGTGGTCGCCCCATCTCAAAAAAGATATACTGGAATTGGAAAAAGTTCAGAAAAGGGAAACAAAAATGATTAAGGGTATGGAACGGCTTCCATATGAGGAGAGATTAATAAGACTGGGACTTTTCAGCTTGGAAAAGAGATAGCTAAGGGGAGATATGATTGAGGTCTATAAAATCATGACTGGTATAGAGAAAGTAGATAGGGAAGTGTTGTTTACTGCTTCTCATAACACAAGAACTAGGGGTCACCAAATGAAATTAATAGGCAGCAGGTTTAAAACAAATAAAAAGAAGTATTTCTTCACACAACGCACAGTCAACTTGTGGAACTCCTTGCCAGAGGATGTTGTGAAGGCCAAGATCATAACAGGGTTCAAAAAAGAACTAATAAATTCATGGAGGATAGGTCCATCAGTGACTATTAGCCAGGATGAGCAGGAATGGTGTCCTGGGAAGCTGGGAATGAGTGACAGGGGATGGATCACTTGATGATTACCTGTTCTGTTCATTCCCTCTGGGGCACCTGGCACTGGCCACTGTCGGAAGACAGGATACTGGGCTAGATTGACCTTTGGTCTGACCCAGTAGGGCCATTCTTATGTACACAGGCTAAATTCTGACTTCCGTAATATGGGACTAAGGAGTTAGCAGGCCCTAATGCTTCATAGGGACAAGGCTTTTTGACTTCCTCGCTGTCTTGGAAAGCAGTCACTAAACCAGAGAGGCCACATCATGTACGGAAATGTCTGGGAAAGTACTGCTAGTTATGGATGTGTCGGAAGGTGGAATCTTGGAATCCAGCTCCTTTTCCACCGTTCCAAAGAGGAGGCAGCTCTGTGGTTGCTGCTGAAAGAGGGGTCCCTTGTCTAAATTAGAGTAGCATTGCTTGCGTGCTGACTGTGGAAGGAGGTCTGTGTCAGTGGAATGCCCTGGCCAGGATTTAGTACATCTTTCTCCTGGGTGGAGTAAGCCTTTACATATACCTTTATTATGGTTAAGGCTGTATGAGAGATGTGGAGATGCTATGTGGTGATCTAAGAATACTAAGATGTAGTAATTTTATGAATACTGTAGGTGACCTGGTCAGCGAGAGGAAATTATTGTATATTGGGTTATAAGACTTTTCTGTATGAACGTATTGATCTAGCTTAACAAAGGGCTGTGGACAAAACAAGCAGGGAAGCAACACAATAACTATAGATAAGAAACCTTCTAGCAAATATTGTGGAGTCAATTACGGTAGAACCTCAGAGTTCCGGGGCTGGAGATTGTTTGTTTGTAATTCTTAAATGTTCGTAACTCTGAACAAAAAGTTAGGGCTGTTCTTTCAAAAGTTTCCAACTGAACATTGACTTAGTACAGCTTTGAAACTTTGCTATGCAGAAGAAAAATGCTGCTTTTAACTATCTTAATTTAAATGAAATGAGCACAGAAACAGTTTCCTTACCTTGTCAAATCTTTTTTTAAACTTTCCCTTTATTATTTTTAGTAGTTTACATTTAACACAGGACTGTACTGTTCAGTAGTTGCTTTTTTTTCCTTTTTTTGGGTCTCTGCTGACTCATTGTATACTTCCAGTTCCAAATGAGGTGTGTGGTTGACCGGTCAGTTCCTAACTCTGGTGTTTGTAACTCTGAGGTTCTACTGTACAGGATGACACTTTCAGGCAGCAGGCCATAGTGACACAACTCTTTTTGTCAGTGCTGGTAATGAAGAGATCAAAAGAACAGTTAAAAAGCCCTTCTCAGGAGAAGAGGGTGGGGATCAATTGTCAGCAGGTGTCCAGAGAGACAAGCTGATGCAGAGGGAGACTCTGCAGAGGGAATCTAAAGAAGTTGGGCCTTACTCAGGTTCATGGAATGGGTAAGCCTTAGGGAGAGACAAGCATGCATACAGACTGTTATATTGGTGTTAAAATCTGTTTTCTCTTAAATGCTTTGGTTCTATATAAATGATACTTTGCTTTAAGAAGGCTGTTTGGTCAATATATTAACCACTGGTCGTTGCTTCTGGAGGGAGCGAACTGTAGCATCTAAACCTAAATCAGACCTGCTGAGGCAATCATGGTTAATGCCAGGGGACGGCGGCCCTGCTCTGGGAGTGGGAGAAGCACAGGATTCCATCCTGAGACAGGTGACATCTCAAGGCCTGAGGGGGGATGCACATGGCGACACCAGAAGGGGGTCTGAAGTGCAGTTAGCCCAGTAAGTGTGATAGGCTGTGCCAGGATGACCATTTCAACAGGGGTAAAAAAGTCTGTCTTCTTGCTTAGAGTAACATTCTGAAATGTATGTTGTAGCTGAGGTTGCCAACCCTACAGGATTGGCCTGGAGTCTCCAGGAATTAAAGATTAATCTTGTAAATTACAGATTATATCATATGATGAAATCTCCAGGAATACATCCAACAAAAATTGGCAACCCTAGTTGTAGCTGTGCCCTGCTTGACTTTTCTATCGCAGTTTGTGGTGAAAACAATATCATTTGAAGTTTGCTGTGACTGTTTACAAAGATATTATTTAATATTTATATTCTAGTAGTGCCCAGAGGCCCACTCAGGATTAGAAGTTCATTGTACTAGGCATGGGGGACACACATACAAAGACAAGGTCTTTCCTTGGATTATAAACATCTTGGGGCAATCTTAAAAATATACCAAATTTGAGAAATGTTTAGAGGTTTTGTTTTTTGTTTTTTGTTGTTCCAGCATATTCCAGTAATCACCAGAAAAATGAAAGCTCAGATACGAAATAGCCATCCTGGTGGTGGGTCAACATCTCACTCCTTTTCTATGTAGGGGAATCTGGGGTTTGGAATGAACTCTGAACTCCCTGCTGGCTGGACAGGAGGAGACACATTGTGCCATAGAGAGAACATGGTTAGTTTGTTGAGGACAGTAATAGTTCCACTGCACTCATATGCACTGCTGGTAGATTCTTGAAGGGGCATGAAGAAAAATCTTGGAGGAAGCCATATATTCCATTGCCTAGGTTGAAAGGTTAACACTGCAGGGTATTAGTGATCTGCACCACATGCACTCCTATTAATAAGGACTTGAAACCTGAATAGATTTCTATGGTTTCTGATGAAACACTCTTAGCAATGCTAGTTTTCCTACAGCAGCTGCTGTATTAGGGCCCAGTTCTGCTTCCACTGAGGTCAATGGCAAAATTTCTTTTGAAGACTGCTACATTGGGACTGCAATTAGGCCCTTACACAGTATAGCTCTGTCTTTGAAGAATGTGTCCTACATTAATAATTAAAATTGTTCTTCTCTTTTTCATGTTACTAGGCTTCAGAGACTTGGAAAGCTAGGGCAGGGTCAAGTTGCCCAGACCAATTCTGTGACTCAGCAGTTGTCATTTTAATCAGCAGGTAAAAACTATTACATCATGGACCATGCTCTCTTTTAAGTAATCTAATCAAGATACATCTGTCAACCACAAATTAATTTTTTCCATATAAACGGAAACATTTTCTTCAAACTTGTCCTGATTTTATAAAAAGTTAAATAATAAAAACTATGCTGGTTAACCCTCCTTTTTGACCAATACACAACCAGCCATATACGTAACCACCTGCAAATGACATTTGTTTTTATAAATCATGTGATATTTGCATAACTAGAATATCTTTATGAGAATGACTCTTAATTTTGAAATAAAAACTACCGTAGATGATCATAACACTGTATACATATACATGGTACATTATAAACATAAACTCACCCATATCTATACTTTTTCAAATTGAAGCAGTTCAAATTAAACATAGTTGAAATCTATATATCAGAAGCTAGCAATTGTAGAAAATTGATAAGGGAAGCTATGGGACACAAAGAGAACTCTGTAGCCACTAGAATTAAGGACAGTGAAGAATTTTTAAAATATATCGGGAACAAAAAGAATCCTAAAAATGGTACTGGTCTGTTACTAGTTGGAAATGATTAAAATTATCAATAATAATGCAAAAAAGATAAAAGTGTTAAATAAATATTTCTGTTCTGTATCTGGGGAAAAAACAGATGTAGTTATATAATATGATAACACTTTCCATTCCTCTAGTATCTCAGGAGGATGATACTATGATGATACAGTAGCTATTAAAGTTAAACATTTTAAAATCAGCAGATTCAGGTAACTTCCATCCAAGAGTTTTAAAAGAGCTGGCTGAGGAGATCACTAGGCTGCTAATGTTGATTTTCAATAAGTCTTGGAACACCAGGGAAGTTGCAGAAGAAAGCAAATGTTGTGCTGATATTTAAAAAGGGTAAATAGGACGACCTGGGTAGTTATAGGCTTGTTAATCTGACATTTTTCCCAGGCAAGATTATGGATTGTTTGATACAGGACTTGAGAAATAAATAATTGAAGGAGGTTAATGTAAATAATGGAAATCAACAGGGGTTTATGGAAAATAGATCCCATCACACTATCTTTTTTTGATGACATTACAAGTTTGGTTGATACAGTGTTGACATATTATACTTAGGCTTCTGTAAGGCATTTGACTTGGTACCGCATCATACTTTAATTTGAAATTGCTAATGGATTAAAAGATTAGAAAAAAATGCCTTTTAGTGATAGACTCAAAGAGCTCAATCTGTTTAGCTGAACAAAGAGAAGGTTAAGGGGTGACTTGATTACAGTCTATAAGTATCTACATGGCAAACAAATATTTAATACAGTAATTGGCTCTTCAGTTTAGTAAAGAAGGGTATAACATGATCTACTAGCTGAAAGTTGAAGCTAGACAAATGGAAACTGGTGTAAATTTTTGACAGCAAGGGTGATTAACTATTGGAAAACTTACCAAGGATCATGGTGAATTCTTCATCACTAACAATTTTTAAATCAATATTGGATATTTTCCTAAAAGATCTGCTCTAGCAATTATTTTGGGGGAAATTCTATGGCCTGTTTCAGAGTAGCAGCCGTGTTAGTCTGTATCTGCAAAAAGAAAAGGAGTACTGTGGCACCTTAGAGACTAACACATTTATTTGAGCATAAGCTTTTGTGGGCTACAGCCCACTTCATCGGATGCATTCCTGTGTTTTGCAGGAGGTCAGACTAGATGATCACAATGGTCCCTTCTGGCCTTGGAATCTATGAAACTGATGAACAGATGGCAAGTGTTAGAACATAGCTGCCATTAGCAAAAGCTATTTGTAGCATTTTGGGCGGGGGGGGGGGAACAAGTTGTCTAGGGGACTGCGATTTTTTTGTTAAACAGTTTAACATCTTTGCATAGTTTTAAAGCACTTTGTGTAAAAAGCAGAACTGAAGTTCATCATCCTGTGTATCTAGAAGACACCACTAAGTGCAATAATTGCATCATTTTTTGAATGCAAATGAAAACGAAAAACAACAATACATTCTTGAAAGTGAAGCCTGCAAGTTTATTTTGTCTTCCTGGTTGTATAAGAGCTCTGCTAACTAGTGTGTAAGGCATGGTCGAGTAATAAAACATGCCAGACTCTAAAAGGCAAAAACCTAGTTCACAGATGTTGTAATGTAAGGAGATAATTTTAGGGAGTGAATGGGGTGAAAAGGCTGGATTTGTTAGAGAGAGGGGATACCTATGGAGGCCTTTTCTGTGGGCAATACCATGACTTCATTACCATGTCAATTCTGGGAAAGGGCTCTGATTTAACACAGCAGTTGGCTGGATCCATATGGAGCTGATGAACCTCTGAATGAATAGTGAATGGAAAAACTGCTGGAATCTGCCTTCAGCTTTGTTCCCAGGATAACCAATGTAAAAGGCCTAAAAGCAATACTGCACAGATGGTGTAAAGAGGTAAAAATCTGCAGGATTTACCTTTTTTTGTTTTTTTTTTTTAAATCCTACTCTGCATATTTTGTGTGTATGTTTTAAATCCATATTTCAGTTTCCCCAACTCCATTTCTTTGAATCTCTTACACATTTTTGTACAAAATCAGCTTTTGGGAGGTAGAAATTAAACCAGAAAACATGTGTAGCAGTAAACATTTTACATAAAAATAAAATTTTAATACCCAGTTTTGTATGGTATAGAAGTAATTGAAAACATAATTATGAAATCATAGGATAGAAAGAAAGGATAGTGAAAAATTTGGAATTACTTTCACAATTCACCCTATGTTGTGGAATATGCAGATGTTCCACATTTACACAGTCATGTATGTCCACTACATGCTTTTATAGTCTGAAGCATCATCACAAGTGCCAATACAGTAAATCAAAAGACTCCCTGGCATTATCTAGTTTCCTTTCTGGCTTTAAAAGTTAGAACAGATGTCACCAGAGAGAGGACAAAATGGATTTTACCCACCGAGAGGAGC